>NC_071506.1:207551657-207854687 GCF_027887155.1 Malaclemys terrapin pileata | reverse complement strand
GATCACAGCGAGTCAGCAAGCTTCTCCATCTCCCCTTGAGACGGCCAAAAGCACACTCCACCACCATTCTGCACTTGCTCAGCCGGTAGTTGAAGAGTTCTTTTTCACTGTCCAGGGCGCCAGTATAGGGCTTCATGAGCCAGGGCATTAGCGGGTAGGCTGGGTCCCCGAGGATGACTATAGGCATCTCCACATCCCCAACAGTTATTTTGTGGTCCGGGAAGTAAATACCTTGCTGCAGCCGTCTAAACAGACCAGAGTTCCTGAAAACACGAGCGTCATGAACCTTGCCCGGACATCCGACGTAGATGTTGGTAAAACGTCCCCTGTGGTCCACCAGTGCTTGCAGCACCATGGAAAAGTAGCCCTTTCTGTTAATGTACTGGCTGGCCTGGTGGTCCGGTGCCAGGATAGGGATGTGAGTTCCATCTATGGCCCCACCGCAGTTTGGGAATCCCATCGCTGCGAAGCCATCTATGATCGCCTCCACGTTTCCCAGGGTCACTACCTTTGGCAGCAGTACATCAACGATTGCCTTGGCTACTTGCATCACAACAACCCCCACAGTAGATTTGCCCACCCCAAACTGGTTCGCGACTGACCGGTAGCTGTCTGGCGTTGCAAGCTTCCAGAGGGCTATGGCCACTCGCTTCTGGACAGTCAGGGCTACTCGCATCCGGGTGTCATTGCGCTTCAGGGCAGGGGACAGCAACTCACAAAGTTCCAGGAAAGTTCCCTTCCTCATGCGAAAGTTTCGCAGCCACTGGGATTCATCCCAGACCTGCAGCACTATGCGGTCCCACCACTCAGTGCTTGTTTCCCGTGCCCAGAATCGCCGTTCCACGGCATCAACATGACCCATTGCGACCGTGATGTCCTCGGCGCTGGGTCCCCTGCTTTCTGAGAGGTCTGTGCTACTCTCAGACTTCAGGCCATCACCGCGGTGACGTAGCCTCCTCGCCTGACTTATCTGCATCTGCCTCAGGGAAAGGTGTATGATAAGCTGCGAGGCGTTGAGAGCGGCCACAACTGCAGCGATGGTCGCAGTGTGCTCCATGCTCGCAGTGCTGTGGCGTCCGCGCTGTCACTGACTAGAAAAGTGCGCGAACTGATTTCCCGCCGGCGCTTTCAGGGAGGGAGGGCGGGAGTGATGGACGGATGACGACAGTTACCCAAAAGCACCCTGGACACATTTTTTTTACCCAGAAGGCATTTGCGGCTCCACCCAGAATTCCAATGGGCAGCGGGGACTCCGGGAACTGTGGGATAGCTGCCCACAGTGCACAGCTTCCAATGTCGACGCTTTCCCCGTTAGTGTGGACTCACAAAGTCGAATTACTGTCCTTAGTGTGGACACACACGTTCGACTTTGCAATATCGATTCCAAAAATTCGATTTAAGTAAAATCGAACTACTCTCGTAGTGTAGACAAGGCCTAAGTCAATTTTAAATCACACTTTTAGTCACACTTTCAAAATAGAAAAGGCTTAAGACCCCAACTCTTTGACTGATCTCTCGCTTCAGTGGAGCACTGTGCAGGTGCAGGGTTCAGCCCATGCAGAGCTCATTGCAGGATTGTGGTTTAAGACTGTAATGGTTTGCATAAGCAATAAAGACTATTGCATCTTAATGGATAGATACAGCACTGGGGTAAGAATTCAAGAGCAATGAGCTATCACCAAAGGCTGGTGAAAGTAACAGGTAAAGCTCTATCTCGCTTTTAAAAACAAACAAACAAACAAATAATCAAACAAACAAAACAACAAACAAAATACTACTTGTTAAGAATCAAAGCAATTTTACACATCACCACCCATATACGCACTAGAAAATGTTACATTCACTATTAGAAAAATGAACATATTGCTTTTTTGTTTAGTCTTTTTGGCAGGTGAGATTTTTACATTCTTCCTGGTTATAAAAATGTGTTTGTTAGTGTGTAACCAGGCTGCAGTCTCAGGATGCCACGGGCTGATTGTGTGATGATTCAGAGAAAGTTTCTCACTGGAAAATAAGAAGGCTGCAGCAAACAGGAAGAGATCATCGTCTGTCTTTGCAGAGAAATTTTGAAAGCCAGCTGCAAAGTTTGTTTTTGTTTAAAGAGGTGTTTGTACTTTATTTTTGTCTCTCTAATGTATAAAGAAAGTCTGGATATTTCTTAAGATATTTTTTTTTCAGGCTTGGTTTTTACCTTAGAAATATCAGGAATGACAAGCGGTTTTGTTGGAAGAGTCATTTGAAGTTTCAGTGACAGAGCTTTCTCGGCCCTTATTGGAGGTGAGGTGCTGAGACTTTAACAAAGAAAGCTTTTCACCCAAGAGTTCTTTGGGCAGATGAGATAAATAAATACTAACAAAATCAAATTGAAGCCAGAATTTTTGATACTCTGAGTAAAAACACCTTCCCTCCTCTATTAGTCAGATTTAATTTGCATAGTATCTCTGATGTCAAAATCTTATTAATTCTTCAGTCATCTAAAGAGCCTTCCAGGAACAGCAAAATAGTCAAGACCTGCATTTCTAATGTTAGCAGAAGCAGAAACGCCACACAATCCTCTAGTTATTTCATTCCTTTATTTAAGCTTTCAGGGTTTCATTATACATCATGAAGATGCAAAAAGGGCACAAACTTGGTTATTCATGCATGTAGATCCAAATTCCCCCAGCATGCTGCTGGTGTACAGATTCAGGATTTTGATTCGTCCCAGGAAAGTGATAAAGACCTAATCTGTGAAGTTCACATGAGGGTTGTAACCTTACCGACGTTTTAAGGATATTCAGATCCAGAGATCTGGCCCAACGCATTATATACTGAAACCTGTGAAAGATCACGTGTATTTAGTGACCATCTGCCCCAAGAAACCAGCCTGAGGCATCCCTAAACATTTTACAATGTTAAATTGTATGAATTAAATAACCAGCTCTCCAAGATAATCTGGGATCTCCCAGAACTGATCCTAGACACAGAAGCAACTTATCCCAGAGGGTCAGTTGAACCACTTTGGACTTCAGTTCCAAGAAGATATGTACTCTCTACAAAAATATGGGTCTCGCCATTTTAAATTCACTTTGCAGCATGCTAGCAGTGCAAAGAGGACTTAAAACCACTTGCATGGGTAGTTGAGGATTCCTCCAGTTTAAGGGAATCTTTCGTTGGTGTAGATGATGGGGGAGGGAAGGGCATGTTAATGTCCCCACTGACATAATGGTCATGGGTGCACCTAATATTAGAGAAAGAGCAGGAAGACACAAACTCAGCCAATACTACATAGGCATAACGCCTGGGGAGGTGGGGTGGCGGAGGAAGTAACACTAATGCACTAGGAGAAGGCATGCATGAGTAGGGAGAGGAAGAAAGGAACAGGTAGGTGGAATGCAGGTCTGGCATTCTTTGAGCCATCTCAATATTTTTATCCAAATGTATCTAGAAACAGGGTCCAAATTTCTTCAGATTCACATAATGGCTTTCTACATGGATAAGCTATTGTTTCTTTGGCGGCTAACTCAGACAAGTCTGAATACCACTGCTCTATTCTGGGCATAAACCTACTTCATTTTTGTAAAATCATGGACTTGATGCTTGCTGCTGCCCTCACAAAACAAAGCCTCGGTGGCAGAGTTAAACCCAGCTTAGCAGGTAGATAACCTAGGATATAATTTCCAGATGAGGTTTGGCTGCTGAAGCTGAATGTTATTTTACCTCCTGTGTCCACCTCTGTTCACAGCTGCTCAACTGTTGGACAGTCCCACAGCATAGGCATCAGAGTTCTTTTCCCTTTGTGATAGCGCCAACAATCAGAGGAGAACTTCCCCATCTTTGCACAACCTCTATGGTGTCAACACATTTTGAATGAAATTTTGTATTGTACCAGGCATAGCCTGAGAGCCACAGAGGCATTTTTAACATTCTATAATATGCCCTGCCATTGGGATGCTTTTCAGGACTGTGATAAAATCCCTTCTCATGCTTTCACAGAGGACTCTAGATCAGTATTTCCCAACCAGGGTGTCGTGATACCTAGGGGGATCACAGGCTTGGGCAGTGAGTCTCCAGCGTCTTCAGCCCCAGCCCTGGGCGTCAGCGCTAGGGCAGCTTCAACCCCGGGCAGTGGGGTTCAGGAGGCTTCACCCCCTACCTTTTCAAGTCTTAGTGGTGAGGTGGGGGGGGTCACGATTTTTTTTAAGTCCGAAGCGGGTCGCCAGCACAAAAAGGTTGAGAAACATTATCTGAATAGATACCCAACAAACCAAATCCCATAACTGAGTAAGAAGGCTGTGCTGGTTAAACAGTCAACTAGGTTTAGAGGGGAAGAGAAGGCAGTTGTAGAAAATGATATACATATAACCAATGGAAGAAAGGGGAGGTTTCCAATGGGGTCCCACTGGGATTGATTCTTGACCCTACACTATTTAACAGCTTTAACAATGACCTGGAAGAAAACATAAAATCAGTGATAAAGTTTACAGATGACACAAAAATTGGGAGAGTGGTAAATAATGAAGAGGGCAGGCCACTGATTCAGAGCGAGCTAGCTCACTTGGTAAACTGGGCGCAAGCCAACAGCATTCATTTTAATCTTGCTCAATGTAAGCATGTACATCTGGGAACAAAGAATGCTTCGGGTATGTCTATACTTAAACCACTCCAGTAGCACAGCTGCACCGCTGTAGCGCTTCAGTATAGACACTACCTGTGCTGATGGAAGGGGTTTTCCCATCAGCATAGGTCAGTGCGTCTCAACCTTTTTGTGCTGGCGACCCCCCTTTGGACTTAAAAAAAAATCTCGCCCCCATTCCCACTAAGACTTGAAAAGATAGAGGGCTGAAACCACCCGAGTCCCTCTGCCTGGGGCTGAGAGCCTGAGCCCCGCCACTGGGGACTCACACCCCAAGCCCGTGATCCCCCTAAACTCATTCTGCGACCACCCTGGGGATCATGACCCCCCAGTTTGAGAAACACTGTGTGACGTTGTGCAGTCTATATGGTTTTATAAAAACTTGATAATAAGTCAATATAATGTAACTGAGATAGTTTTAGAGAAAATAGGGTAATAAGTGAATGTAACGTAACTGGGATATGCTTCATGCAAAAGGTCTCTTGTAAGGTATCATTACAAAGCTTATAATCTACTGAGTATGATCATCTGATTTGTATAAATGTACCACTCTTGTATCTAAAACTAGAAATATAAAATGTAACTCTGAGGGCCTATTGTAATTGTGTAAAGTGTGGACCATTAATGATGGTTTGGAATCTTGATGACTCCCATTGTCTGCAGATGGCTGTATTTACCTGTGTATGTGTGTGTGCTGGCAAGTGAGTAATGAAGTCTTGCAGTGACATGTGATCATGTCACCTGAACTGGAATCCATCTTTAACCTGGTGCTTTTCCAGTGAGGGGGGGTGGAAACCCAGAGAGACAAAGAGTTCCCGCCTTATGCAAAAGATATATAAAGGGGGGAAGAGAACAGAGAGAGAGAGGAGCCATCATGAAGAATCCCCTAGCTATCACCTGAGCTGCAACAAGAGCTGTACCAGGGGAAAGAATTGTGCCCAGGCCTAGAAGGTGTCCAGTCTGAGAAAAAACTTACTGAAGCATCTCTGAGGGTGAGATTATCTGTATTTAGTTTGATTAGGCATAGATTTGCGCATTTTATTTTATTTTGCTTGGTGACTTACTTTGTTCTGTCTGTTACTACTTTGAACCACTTAAATTCTACTGTCTGTATTTAATAAAATCACTTTTTATTTAGTAATTTACTCAGAGTATGTATTAATACCTGGGGGAGCAAACAACTGTGCATATCTCTCTATAAGTGTTATAGAGGGTGAACAATTTATGAGTTTGCCCTGCATAAGCTTTATGCAGGGTAAAACGGATTTATTTGGGTTTAGACCCCATTGGGAGTTGGGCATCTGAGTGCTAAAGCCAAGCGCACTACTGTGAGCTGTTTTCAGGTAAACTTGCAGTTTACTTTGGGACAGGTGATTCAGACCCTGGATCTGGTCTGGAGCCAGACAGGAGTGTCTGGCTCAGCAAGACAGGGTGCTGGAGTCCTGAGCCGGCAGGGAAAACAGAAGCAGGGGTAGTCTTTGCACATCAGGTGGCAGCTCCCAAGGGGGTTTCTGTGATCCAACCCGTCACACACTGTATTAAGGTGTTCTTAAATGAGTCCTAATTATCATTCACAGTTTTCTGATTAAATACTTCCTCCCAGGTTATTAGACCCATAATTGTTTTCAGCTTTGTGAGATTAGGGGACAGATGGACTACGAATGACCTAGTTGCCCAGCTGAGATGTTGGGGTGAAAGTTTTGTATATTCTGCATTGACTTTTCTGTTAATAAATGAGACCCTCCTTAACGGGGTGCTCTTTAGCAACCAATGGTCTGTTTGGACTTGTTGATACCTGGGTGAGGGAAAAATCAAGTAAGTGTTCACCTGTAACACCATGCCCGCTTGCAAGGGGGCCCACTGGATGAGTTTGGAATGATGTCAGGAAGGGAAATAAGTAGAGCTGGATGCTCAGAAGCACAGGGGTGGCGAGTGGGGAGAGAAAGGAGCAGGGTCAGCAGGTGGGGAGTGCTGCTAGAACCAGGCAGGACCAGTTAGGGGCTGGCTGAGCAGAGGATGCACTGTATGCCTTTACAGTGATCTACATATTTTACTATGTCCATCACATGATTATATACACAGAGGCATTTTGTGTTAGGTGGTATGCCAGCAACTTCCAGCTTTTTCACCCGATTCCCCGAAATCCTGCCTGAGCTGAAATAGGGTGAATTCAGCCTGTGCCATGTGCAGCTTTTGGAGTTTGTTACTACAATTGACCACGGATTGCAACAAATCTGGAGATGTGTGTCACAGGGTGTCATGGTTCATGGGTGTGTGTGTGTGTGTGTGCAATCCAGACCAATGAGGGGCTGTGTCACCACCTGCATTGTAACCCTGGGTGCCTCTCAATGCTTTGCTGCTGTAGCTCCCAACCTGGGCCATTCACAACCAGCCTACCAGCATGCAGATCACATCCAAAGTGTCTGTGTACTAAACTGTCCTGGTTCAGCAGTTCTGACCCCAGCAGCCTCTCTGCAGCCCCACACCCTCACTCTGGCTTCCATCAGCTTTGGTTACAACTAGCAAGCCAACCTCAACACACTCCTAGTCCTAAATTTCCCCAAATCCATGTGTCCTGAAGTGTCCAGCCCTCTCTTGGACAGTTCAGAGAAATAATATGGTTCATTTGTTCCTTTAAAGACACAAAAACACATCACATCTTATTAATTTAGCTGGGATGAATACACCCTTCCTTTTAAACACAGCACTGAGTTGGTTTATTGTAAAATAAAACAAATGTATTAACAATAGGACATTGGTTAAGTGGAAAAAAAGAATAAAGTTAGAAATGGTTACCAGCAAATATAAGTGAAAACATGCATCTAAGGGACTGAAACTTAATCTAGCAAGATCAGGCTTTGTTGAAGATGGTTTCTGTCACCAATGATTTTTCTTCCCGGCCATGGCTGAGTTTCCCTCCACCAGGACCTTCCACAAAAGTACAAGGTGATGGATTCTCTTGTTTTCTTAGGTGAAAGGTCTTTACCAAAGCAGGTTTCTCACCTATATTTTGTTCCAGACACTTCAAACCTCCCCCACCTCCCCCATCCTTGGTTGAAGGACCCATATTTCTCACCTTGCAAGAGCTCTGTTCCCTAATGTCTGTCTAGTGATGGATGCCAAAGTTGGTTCCTGTCCTTGCTTATATCTTCCAAAATTAAATGAAGGCTATGGCTACACTACAGCTTAGGTCGATATAGCTTATGTCGCGCAGGGGTGTGAATAAGCCACATAAGTGGTTAACACATAACACAATTTTCCTCAGTCTGAATATCAGTAGGGAGGAAGGGGGAGGAAACCAGGATGGGGCAAAACAATGGGAAGGGGGACACAAAAGGGAACCAAATACAGTGTATTAAAAAAAGAAACAAAATAAGTTATAGATACATATGGGTACTTGGCAATGACTGAGCCCAATGTCACCCGTTACCAGGTATTGAAAGAACCATTCTAACTAAATGTAGCTATGCTTTCTTATACTCCCGGGGGAGCAGGTATAGGCAGCCTGTCACAACTCTCTGGGGTCCCCCCAGTATCCAACCCTTCGATGGGCACAAAAATTGTTATAAATAACAACCTCACATGGGAAATCTCCCCAACAAAGGTGGGAGGTTGGAGTTTACATTCTATAATGCAACAAGCCTCCCACAGGTCACATTTGTTTCTGAGATTGTGTGGGACACATGGGGCAAGCTTCCATTGGAGTGGCCATCCCTCGTACGTCAAACCATTTTCAAACAATAAACAACAAACCCAACAACTATTACCTCAACCCCAAGTGCAGGCACTGCCTCCCCAGACACACTATCTACACACTAAATATGTTCAATGGCTACATCATAGTCCTGCACCAACACAAGGAGGCAAGTGAAAGTGAGCATGGGCAACCTCCCCCACCATTATTTTTTGGTCCTTGCTGCAGATATCCACCAGCAATGGAATGGCCCAGTCTCAATCAGAGGAGACCTTTTTCAGTTCTCAGGGTTCCCAAGGATACACAGGCAGCCCTGACTCACTGCTGTTTACCACAGTCTGTGTGCGCATCTTCCCATTGCTCAGCTCCTATGTGCTGCAACAGCAGAAGGATTTCCAGCAGAGCTACCTTAAGAAAGGCCAGCCTCCCATCCATAGGGCCACATACAGGTTGCTAGGAAATGGTTCGGATTGGATCCGCTGTTTCCCACCAGTGTGGGGTTAGGGTGGGGAATTTTCCTTCTACTCATTCCGACAATCACAGCCACAATGATTCACAGGTAGCAAGGGAGCATGTGATGAGTCACCTCTGAGCCTGTCTAAACCTGAGTTACCTCTCAGCCTGAGCCTGCTGAAGCCTGATCAGTCATCCCTGAACCAGAAAATGTGATGAATCATCAGAGGTAATTATCTGCAGGTCATGTGATAGGGCCCGTGTCATTCAACTAGCATTCAGCCAATCCACACATGAGGACCCACCCAAGTGATACCAAGGTTGGTATAAAAGCTCTTAAGGGAATAAGTCTTTCCAGTCTGCTCAACCTCACTACGTGCCTGGGAACACGCCCATTGCCAGCAATGTCAACAGACTGTTTCTGCTGCCCCTTGCTCCTGCTCTAGCCAGTGCCTGTTTCCGTGCTAGCCAGCCCCAAGTCTAGCCTGCATCTGCTTCTGCTTCATATGGCCGCCTGGCAATCCTGATAGTGTAGCATTAAATATTCAGCAGTGAGACAGTCCATGCATGTCTGTGCTATATTATTGTCACAAATCAAAACGGCCAGGTCTGGGAAAGGTTCTCAGTGTATCACAGCTAGATACAAGGTGGACTGTTAAGCATAAGGAGTTAACACCTGTTACAAAAGACCATTCAAGGTGAAGTGGGCAGTTAACATCTCTGCAGTCATAGGACAAAGGAGGGTTAAGGGGTTACAGATTGCATAGATCCAGTGTCTTTTATCATTTTTTGTGTGTGAGTTCAAGAGTGTAGTGATTGTCTAATTTCACCCACATGGTGATTGTTGGAGCATTTAGTGCACAAGATGAGGTAGATAGGTATGTGTAAGACACATGGATCTTGAAAGGTATGTTCTTGATGGGGGTATTGATCATCATAGCAGTGGAAATGTGTCTGCAGGTGTTGCATCTGTTTTTTATGGCAAGGTCTGGTGCCACTGTGAGTTGGTGTGTTCTGGTCTGTGGGGAGCTTGCTTCTGATGATGACCTTGGTGAGGCTGGGGGGTTGTTTGAAGGCCAGAAGAGGGAGTTCAGGAGAGATTTCTTTTAGGATGTGGTCCTGATCGAGTATGGGTTGCAATTGTTTGATGATACCCCATATGGGTTGCAGTGTATGGTGATAGGTTTCAACTAGGAGTGTGAGATTGGATGTTTTTTCCCCCCCTGTATTGAAGTAGGTTCTCTTGGGGTACTTGGGTGACCCATTCCATGATGCGATCTACTTCTCTGGTGGAGAGTCTTTGTTGATGAAGGCAGTTTTAAGTGTGTTAAGGTGTGTCCTGGACTTTCTTCTCAGAGCATATTCTATGGTATGTGAATGTCTGGCTGTAGATAACAGATTTCTTGGTGTGTTTGAGGTCGTTACTGGATCTATAAAAGTAAGTGTGGTAATCAGTCAGTTTCTTGTTTATAGTTGTCTGTAGGGTTCCATTGTGGAAGCTGATTGTGGTGTCCATGAAGTTTATGCTGGAGTGGGAGTGTTCTAAAGAGGGTCGGATGGATGAGTGGTAGTTGTTGAACTTGTTGTAGAAATCTATGAAGTCCTCAGGCAGATCAAAAATCTCTATTAAAAAGTCAGAGGATAAATTCCAGAGGTTTACCTGTTCTGTTCCCTCAGGAACTCCTGTGGTTCTAAGAACATTTCTGTGTGATCTGCCTTCCCAATCAGCCAGTTTAGCTTTAATAAATTTTACATCCCTGTGGAGCTTCTTAGTTTGGGCAGCCTTGCCCTGCATCTGATTGTATGCTGTGGAAATATGGTTCTTGGCCTCTGACATCCTACTTGATAATAACTGTAGAGAGGATTAGATGATGGTTTTTGGAGAGTGGTGACTGTAGCTTTAATTGTGAGGGTGTCTGCAGCCGCCTTTTCTTTTCTTTTTCTTTTCAAGTTAGATTCAGCTTCCTGTCCTCAGCAATGGACGTCTTGGCTGGAAGTGGGGGAGGAGGGTCTTTCTCCTTCTGGATTGGGAGCTTGCAATTGCTGCTTAAACCCTAGTGGGCATCAGCACAGTAAGGTGCATGATTTTTGGCTGGTGGAGGGGAAAAAATGATGCTTGATGGCAAATGGGGATGGATGCTGGTGGATTGCCTCAGACCACTCAGGAGTTCACACTGCCATGTTTCACGGCCCCCTGGTAATCTTCATTCCCAATACTTCTGAAAATCAGGCACTGTTCATCTCTCTGGGATTCACTTCCCCCCTCTCTCTCTCACACCTTCCTTCTCTGTTTCCATTTGAAAATATTTGATGTGGGGCAATAACAGCAAGTAAAACATTGAGAAATGCCTGATATTGGCTATTTCTAAGGTGCATAATGGTATATAAGCATTCGTCACCAGTTAAAGCATACTCGAAAACTGCTCTATTCTCTCTGTCTTTCCCATTCTCATTTCTTTACTTTTTCTTGTTTCATTTTCCTTCTGCTTTTTCTCTTCCCCCTCACCATCTTGTGATACTGCTTCCTTTTCTCTTGGCCTTCCACTTCTGCCTTTTTGGATTATTCTGGCAGAGGGTGTGTGTGGGGGAAAATATAGCTACTAGAGGAAAACTTGTTCATAGAGCTGGGCCTTGCATTCAGACCTGAACACAGAAATACTCGTCTGGCAAGGTAGTGCATGGCCAAGTTTCTATCACCAAGAACTTTTTTTATCCCAGGCCTGTATAGTACACTGTATGGAAAAATCTATTAAAATTACAAGCTATCACTTTAGTTGTAAGGAGTTTCCTGGTTCTGCTTGCAAACGAGTGGGCTCTGTAGGGAAGTGTATGATCAGATTCAGTCTGTAAAGAGCCATCATAGAGTAAGGTGGGGTGAGATGTACTGCTCTGTTATAGGGAACCACCTCCTTTATCTCTCTAGGGTTTGGAGTTCTTGTGAGTAATCATTATGAATTCTAAGAAATAAAGTAGTGTTATGTTGCAGCCTTCCAGGAAGATAAAAACATAAAATACTCTAACTTCTCTGTTTGTAATCTGTGAGGATACCATAGAGTTGTGGCAGTCCTGTGGAGATAGCTTAGTTTCTACAGGTTTCAGAGCAGTAGCCGTGTTATTCTGTATCAGCAAAAAGAATGAGGAGTCCTTGTGGTACCTTAGAGACTAACAAATTTATTTGGGCATAAGCTTTCGTGGGCTAAAACCCACTTCATCGGATGCATGCAGTGGAAAATACAGTAGGAAGATATATATACACAGAGAACATGAAAAAATGGGTGTTGCCATACCAACTATAATGAGACTAATCAATTAAGGTGGGCTATTATCACCAGGAGAACAAAACTTTTATAGTGATAATCAGGATGGCCCATTTCCAACAGTTGACAAGAAGGTGTAAGTAACAGTAGGGGAAAAAATTAGCATGGGGAAATAGTTTTTACTTTGTGTAATGACCCATCCACTCCCAGTCTATATTCAAGCCTAATTTAATGATGTCCAGTTTGCAAATTAATTCCATTCTGCGGTTTCTCGTTGGAGTCTGTTTTTGAAGTTTTTTGTTGGAGTATTGCGACTTTTAGGTCTGTAATTGAGTGACCAGGGAGGCTGAAGTGTTCTCTGACTGGTTTTTGAATGTTATAATTCTTGACATCTGACCTCCCATGAAAGCTTATGCCCAAATAAATTTGTTAGTCTCTAAGGCCTGGTCCACACTAACCCCCCACTTCGAACTAAGTTACGCAAATTCAGCTACGTTAATAACGTAGCTGAATTCGAAGTACCTTAGTTCGAACTTAAAACGGGTCCAGACGCGGCAGGCAGGCTCCCCCGTCGATGCCGCGTACTCTTCTCGCTGAGCTGGAGTACCGGTGTCGACGGTGAGCACTTCCGGGATCGATCCCAGAAGATCGATTGCCTGCCGCCGGACCCGGAGGTAAGTGTAGACCTACCCTTAGGTGCCACAAGTACTCCTTATTCTTTTTAGTGTCTACAGTTTATCTTAGTGGAAGTTATCTATCCTGGAGAAAGCTTAACCCACCAAGGGCTTTGTGGATTAGAACAAGGATTTTTTCATTCAGTCTGGAAGCAGATCACCTGGGGTGTTTGTATAGCCCTGCTGTCCCATGTGAACTCTGGGTATCATTTTCAGAAGTCTGAACAACCACTGCTCCAAATGAAATTAGCTGGCACTGGGTGCCTTTAGCTTTGTTGCTCAAGAGGTAGGCAGCTATGCTATTTCAATAGTCAGTAGAACAAATAAACATTCTGATGAGCTAGTGTTCTATTGAACAGGCCCATCCCCGTGAAAAGAAGAACCTGCTGTCATTCTCTGCTAAAGAGCATCTTGCAATTAAGCATTAGTAGTAATAGCTATTTGAGTTCAAGTATGCCATCTGCTGTTGTTACATAGTAGTGTGCAAACTGCCTGGGCTTCCTCTGTTGGCTGACTCACGTGAAAGGTCTTGGCTTTGCTTAGCAAAAGGGTATGTGTTGTGCAGGGGACAGGTAGCTGAGGGGACTGATGATTTATAAAAGACTCGGGAGGACTTTGTGGGTTATCTCCAAAAACTGGGGCTGCAAAATCAATCAGTTTAATAGCCAGTTAGTGTCTTTCAAATGTCAATGGTGGTGTGTCTTCTGCAGTAAGCTGGTATGACAGTATTGTAAGATCCAGGAGGATCTGAAGGAATGAGGCAAGGCCCCATTGTCTATAAACCCAACACACTTCAGTGCAGCCAGAGCCCTCTTCCTGCAGCACTGGCCTCCCCTAGAGCTGGCACCAGGTGGCATCACCCACCACAGTTGCCATCCCCCAGCCTCTCTTTCCAACCACAGACACCCTAAAATCTGGATCCCAGGCACTGAAGGAAGGGAAGCCCATTACATATGTATTTAGTCACACTGAAATGCCTCTGTATTCCTTACTCACCCATTTCCCTCCCTCTCCCCAACACTTGCTGTATTAAGTCTAATTTAGGCCATCATCCTGCAGATACTTATGCCCATGAGTAGTTTCATTGACTTCAATACCAGTCCCAGTCCCCTGCATCTCCCTTCCATGCCCTCCTATCACCAGCCATGCCCACCTCTCTGCAGGGCAGGCTCCAGGCACCAGCCGACCAAGCACGTGCTTGGGGCGGCATGTTGGGGTGGGGCGGCACTCGGGTTTTTATTTATTTATTTATTTATTGGTTCGTCGAGGGCGGCGGGGGCTTCGGGCGGTGTGGCGCTCTGGGGGGCAGAGCTTCAGGCAGCTTGGTGCTGGGGGGGCGGGGATTTTGGTGGTGTTGGGGGGGTTCGGCTGTGTGGCACTCGCGGGGGGTACGGCGGCGCGGCGCGATGCTCGCGGGGGGGGGGGGGAAAGCTCTCTTCTTTTTTGCCTGGGGCGGCAAAAAAGTTAGAGTCGGCCCTGCCTCTCTGGCCTCTGAGCCTTTCCATTTCCCCTATATGCACCCAGACTCCTCCACTTCCACATCTTCCTGCTGCCGCACCTTTTCCATGTATTCCTATTATACACTCCACCCAATCCAATCCAGTTTGACAAAAACTCAAACATTTTAAGATCAGCCTGAATTTTTTCCCCCCATTTTGTCCTTATAGCCAGTGAACTGAAAAAAATCAGCCATTCACCCAGTTCTATTCATCCCCTTATTATGGAGTGGCAGAAGTCCCTTCTCACTTTAACTATGGTGGGGCTACTGCCACTCCATAATAATATGGGCTCAGATCCTCAAAGGTATTTAGGCACCTAACTCATAGATTTCAATGTGAGTCAGGCATCTAAATACCTATGGGGATCTGGGCCTTAGTGAATTCAGACCATGTTCCCAAGCTGCCATGGGATAAAAGGGAAGGTCCTTTCATGGATTGAGAACTGGTTAAAAGACAGGGAACAAAGGGTAGGAATTAATGGTAAATTCTCAGAATGGAGAGGGGTAACTAGTGGTGTTCCCCAAGGGTCAGTCCTCGGACCGATCCTATTTAACTTATTCATAAATGATCTGGAGAAAGGGGTAAACAGTGAGGTGGCAAAGTTTGCAGATGATACTAAACTGCTAAAGATAGTTAAGTCCAAAGCAGACTGTGAAGAACTTCAAAAAGATCTCACAAAACTAAGTGATTGGGCAACAAAATGGCAAATGAAATTTAATGTGGATAAATGTAAAGTAATGCACATTGGAAAAAATAACCCCAACTATACATACAATATGATGGGGGCTAATTTAGCTACAACAAGTCAGGAAAAAGATCTTGGAGTCATCGTGGATAGTTCTCTGAAAATGTCCATGCAGTGTGCAGAGGCAGTCAAAAAAGCAAACAGGATGTTAGGAATCATTAAAAAGGGGATAGAGAATAAGACTGAGAATATATTATTGCCCTTATATAAATCAATGGTACACCCTCATCTCGAATACTGCGTATAGATGTGGTCTCCTCATCTCAAAAAAGATATACTGGCACTAGAAAAGGTTCAGAAAAGGGCAACTAAAATGATTAAGGGTTTGGAACGGGTCCCATATGAGGAGAGATTAAAGAGGCTAGGACTCTTCAGATTGGAAAAGAGGAGACTAAGGGGGGATATGATAGAGGTATATAAAATCATGAGTGGTGTGGAGAAAGTGGATAAGGAAAAGTTATTTACTTATTCCCATAATACAAGAACTAGGGGTCATCAAATGAAATTAATAGGCAGCAGGTTTAAAACAAATAAAAGGAAGTTCTTCTTCACGCAGCGCACAGTCAACTTGTGGAACTCCTTACCTGAGGAGGTTGTGAAGGCTAGGGCTATAACAGAGTTTAAAAGAGAACTGGATAAATTCATGGTGGTTAAGTCCATTAATGGCTATTAGCCAGGACAGGTAAGGAATGGTGTCCCTAGACTCTGTCTGTCTGTCAGAGGGTGGAGATGGATGGCAGGAGAGAGATCACTTGATCATTGCCTGTTAGGTTCACTCCCTCTCGGGCACCTGGCATTGGCCACTGTCGGTAGACAGGATACTGGGCTAGATGGACCTTTGGTCTGACCCGGTACGTCCTTTCTTATGTTCTTATGTAAGGTGTGGAACAACAAAGGCACAGAGAAGTTACATTTACCCACAATTCCTGCATCATTGAAACATTCTGTAATCTTAACTGGCCATTGGCAACACTGTCTGAGTCTAACCATCACAATCTCCCCCAAAAAGAAATGGATCCTCCTGAAATGTCAGGTCCTGAAACTCATCCCAGTGTAGAGAAGTCTCCTGGGAAGCTTGGTAAAAATCACAAACTGGGTTTCAATGGTATGGTGTGTAACTTTAGTGCCCTCGTGGCCAAGATGGAGTCTGTTGTGCAGGCAGCTCTGGACAGGAAAAGGTGCACGCAGGAACGCAGCAGGCAAACTCCCTTCCACCCCAGGGGCACCTGTTCCACTCCCCCCCCCGCCATGGAATAAACACACACACACCAGAATGGTACAATGAATATAGGAAAGGGAAATAGTTATTTACAGAGGGATGAATGGAGGAAAAACAACAGGGGGAAGACAGTGGGAAAACAGAGTTACATCCAACACGATGCCCCATAGGTCCAGTGGTACCACAATACGAAAGGGCAGACACGGAGCAATGCGTCTAGACCCAGAGTTCAGGAGTCCAGGGCAGAGTTTCAGTCCGGCAGCGAGTCTTGGGTACTCCTGGTCGTCTCTGGCACCAGTGAATTTTCAAATCCCTCCATTGCCCTCTTCTGCTGCTCTCTGCAAACCCACGCAGAGTGACAATCTCCTCACTTAGCCACTGGAGCTACAGACACCCCCACCCTGTCACTCTCCCTCTCTCCATGGCCACTGGAACAACCAGCACTTCCTCTGCCTCAGAACAAGGTTTTAAAGGTTTACAGGTGTTCTGAACTGTACCTGTCATTTGCTTGTAAACATTTTCCTAAGGCTTTTTTGGTTCATCATACCTCCAAAATGGCTCAAAGCATTTGTTTTCTTGGCCATGCTGAGGTCAAATGGCTTGTAGCCCTTTTGGAAGGATTGGAGATGGTTAAAACAATAGGAAGAGCAGTTTTAGGTGTATAAATAAGAAGCAATAGTTAAAGTATCATTATCAGAAATATTCATAAACTTTCTTGTGACTCAGGTTTTGCTTGCCTGATCCAGAGATGAATGGCCAAAGGTTGGGGGTAATTAACCACGACAAAATGTGGCCTTGTAGGAGTCTGGGAGTAGGTCTTGGAGCAAGAAGAGAGGGTGAAGGGCTGGTAGGAACATGAACTGGTGCCACTGAGTTGCTGTGAATGGAGCTCTGTGAAACAGGGACTGGAAACTTGATGAGTTATGGAATAGGGGCAGGAAAGGGAGTTGCTGGGGTCTGGTGGAGGAGTGGAGTGTATTAGAGGAATGCATGGGAAGGATGCTCCCACTAGGTGCCTACCTTCATCTTTAGGTGCCTAAATACCTTTGAAAATCTGGCCTTAAGTGATTTGAAAGAAAGCCTCTGGCAGAAATAGGAATTGCCCAGTCTAGTGTCTTCAGTTCATGCTCCTCCTTCCTCTCTAAAAAGCAATACATCCATCTAAAGAAATAAATAAGTAGTCTTTAATAAATCTCCTCACCGTATCTGATTTACAGCAAAGCAATAAGGAAACAGGGTAAAGATGTATAGAGATAAGAAAAATGTTGGTGGCATTATTTTTGCAAAACCTCATCAGTTGGGTTTTGGTTTCTATGCAGTCTAACTGAAGAGCAGATGTGGCTTGGATCTGAGCCCATTTTTTATTTACACACCCAAAGTTGTTCTAAGAGTAGAAGAGCATGGGATAGTCAGGAAGAAGCCATTTAAGATAAATGATTCTAGGTTTGGCTCAGCCCTATGTATATTACAACACATCCTGTTTTTATGTAGTAGATAGAATAATTAGATGTGGGTCTAAACCTCAAGACCATGGATCCAAACACCCCTAAATGCTGGCAAAGTTGGGTTTTACCTCAGAACTTCATGGCTGGTCTATATCTGTAATGTACTCACTGAACCTTCAGTAAAAGCCCATCCAGGAAGGGACTGGCCACGGATCTGAGCCTGCACTGCCATTGACTCCTATGCCTGCAGAATCAAGCCTCAGAAGGAAACGCTTGAGATAGGAGGTTTAAAGTAATGGACAAGAATATGACTGGAAAAGCTGAAAGTGCACCTCTGCCCAGACAATTGAACTCGTTTTCCATGGCCTGGCACGTTGGGTAGTCGTTGTGCAATGAGTGCAATGTCCAAATCAGATGGTAGCATCAAGACCCACAGGTGTTAATGAGGTACAAGACTTTGGAGAATTCAATCCTGTGGAATGTCAGTTTACCTGAGAGTTTTAAAGATGTTTTTCTGCTCTCTAATATTAGGTGCAATCAGGGACCCTTATGTCAGTGGGGATGATAATGTGCCCTGGCTACATCCTCTCCCTGCCGTCTACGCCAACCAAAGACTCCCTTACACTGGATGAATCATCAGTTGCCCGCACAAGAAGTTTTAAGTCCTGTTTGCATTGCTAGAGTGATGCAAAAGGGATTTAATATGGTGAGACCCTTGCATATATATAGTACAAAGTGGTTCAGCTGACCCTCTGGGAAAGGTCACTTCTGTATCTAGGATCAATTCTGGAAGATTTCAGATCATCTTGGAGAGCTGGTTGTTTAACTCAAGCAATTTAACACTGTAAAATGTTTGGGGATGTCTCAGGCTGGTTTCTTGGAGCAGATGGTCACTAAATACTTGAGATCTTTCACAAGTTTCAGTGTACAATGGGCTGGGCCAGATCCCTAAAATGTAGGGAAAGTTTCAATTAGATCTGAACTTCACAGCTTGGGTCTTTATCACTCTTCTGGGATGAACCAAAACTCTGGATCCGAACACCCCCCACATGCTGAACACCCCCCACATCCAAATTTGGATCTGAATTTTGCAGCTGAGTCAGGCCCCATCTATAGTGCCAATACATACATCCCCAAAGCACTTCCCGGAGCCAGAGGAAAGTCCGATTTTGTGGTGTGATTTAAAAAGAGGAATAGTCTTGAACAAGATATAGAATTATGGTATATTTGATCAGATAAGAGAGCTATATTTTGCTGGTGTGTCATATATGACATGACAGAATTGCTTAATTTCATAAGACAATTCCCCACACAACGCTGTTATCTTGTCTTGATTTATCTGATAAGATGTATCTGATGCGATCTGTTTATGTTCAAATGCACATTGGCTCAAGACTACAGTAATGCTTTACATCTATCAGACCTTCCATCTGAGTTAAATTGCTTCACAGTTATTAATAAACTCAGCCTTACAACATCCCTGTGAGGCAGGGATGCAGAAAATGAGGCATAGTGAGATAAAATGACTTGGTCAGAGTCAGCCATTTATGTATATCAGTGTAACTATACTGGTGTAGTTATACTGATATAGCCCCCATGTGGACGCTCTTATTCCAAGATAAAATTGGCTTTTGGGGAGTTTAACTTAAAGGCCTTCCTAAGGGACATAAGCTAAACTGAAAAAAAGCACTCTAAAGCCCAGTTGATACTTTAAAGTTTTACTGGCATAACTCTGTCAGTAAGGGATGCAATTCCCCCCCAAGATAGTTATGCTGCTAAAAGCACTGGTGGAGATACAATTATACTGCTGGAAGGTGTTTTATATGCATATAGCTTATTTCACTTCACCGAACCAGAATAAGCTATGTAGCAGCACTGTTATGCCTGTGTAACCCCACATCTACATTCGGGTTTTTTAACTTTTTTTAACTGCTTTAAGTATACCAGCATAGTTAAAGGCGCAACACTTTTGAATGTAGACAAGGCCTTATACCAGCATAATACTAGTTTAACAGTATCAATTTAAATTCACACCTTGGGAACATTTTCTTGGTACATCCCAGCAGACAAGGCCTCACTCACCTACTTGTTAGAAATCTTCACAAACACTTCCCTAACAGGTATATTGCATGTATGTCCCTTTAAGTACAGTAAAGCCATATTCAGAATGCTGAGTAGAATGAACACTTTGACCTATGTGGTCTAACAGTTACACAATACATGTGCACACTTAAATCCAACTCTGAGAGTGTGTGCAGTGATGGCACTGGTGTTTTAGTTTGTGCAAGAAGGAACAAACAACATTTAAGGAATTACAGTACAGAATATTAGAACTCAGTTCATACTGCAAATATGTTCCCACAGCTTTTAATTGTTTGGTGGAACTATCTAGGTTTTTATAAGCCTGTCTGTCACTGCTGCACACAAAGGGAAGTTTATGATAATGTATATTAATCAGAAGATAGGTGTTGTAGCAAATTGAGAAGAGAAGCAAAGGAATACAAGGAGAACTCGATGGCAAGCAGAGTTAAGGACAATATGAAGGAGTTTTTTAAAGTATAGTAGGAACAAAAAGAATCCTACTGTGATGTTCCCCTGGTGTTATCCCGGACCGGTGATCTGCTAGGTCACTCCAGTCCTTGACTCTGGGAGCCAGCCCTACTCTGCTCTGCTGTGAGAACCCCCACTCCTGGGCTGTTCATGCACAGCCTCTGGCATGTAAGCTACTCCTTGGATTGTGCAATCAAATGACGGTAGCCTGTATCTCCGGTCCCAGATACAACCCTAGGAACCTCTGTCTTGCAGTGTCCAGTTACGCCTGCTGGACGCTGCAAGCTTATATGAGTTCATCAATTTAACAAAGAAATTGATATGTACCAGGCTTGTTATCCCAAGGAGAGTCTCTGACATGCTTCAAACCAAACGCATTGCTTCAGGTAGAATGAACAAACAGATTTATTAACTACAAAGATAGATTTTAAGTGATTATAAGTGATAGGCAAAAAGTCCGAGTTAGTTACCAAAAGAAATAAAATATAAGCACGCAGTCTAAACTCTCAACCCTATTAGATTGGGCAGCAACTAGATTAAGGAGTTTTTCTCACTCTGCTGGATATTGCAGTCCTTAATATACAGGTTTGTTCTTTAAACCTGGGCCAATCTCCTGTGTTGGAGTCTTGTCTTCTTCTCAGTGTCTTGGTTGCTTGCAAAGTAGGTGGGGCAGGAGAAGGGCCCAGTATGTGTCCACTCTGTCTGTTTTATATCCTCAGTCCTTGTGCTTGGGGAGCACAAGTCCAGGCATGTCTGGGGGGCATTGCTGAGTCTCTCCAAGCAAGGTTGAGCAATTCCCCTGGTGTGGCCTCATGCAGGTGAGTCATTGCATTGTAGCTCCCTTGCTGGACAATGGTAGTTGATGGGTTGTTTGACATCCCTCCCGGGCGTTGGTTACTTTCCTTGCTGTTACCTCTGGGGAGCTAATATCTGGCTGATTCCCCAACTTACAGCATGTTTTAGTGACCACCATACAACATAATTCTCATAACTTCATATGCATTAATGATACACATATATGAATAGAGAAATGACTTTCAGCAGAGCATAACCTTTCCACAGATACCTTACAAGGCATGCTTTATATGTAAGATTATGATTATATGAAAATGAGGAGTGTGGGGGTTACAGTACTCTCTAATATATAGAATGCCACAGTATAGAAGGAATAAAAAGAATCCTAATAATGATATTGATGCATTACTAGATGGAAAAGGTAGATAATAATGCAGAACAGGCATAAGTGTTTAGTAGATATTTCTCTTCTGTATTGGGGAAAAATAGATGATGTAGTCATATCATATGATAACACCCTTACCATTCCACTAGTATCTCAGGAGGATGTTAAATAGAAGCTACTAAACTTAGACCTTGTAAATCAACAGGTCCAGATAACTTGCATCCAGGATAACTCGCTTGAAATAATGATGATTTTCAATAAGTCCTGGAACACTAGGGAAGTTCCAGAAGACTGGAAGAAAGCTCATGTTGTGACAATATTTTAAAAAGGCAAACAGAATGACCCAGGTAATTATAGGCACTACAGTCTGACGTTGATAC
This sequence comes from Malaclemys terrapin pileata, assembly GCF_027887155.1. Lineage (NCBI taxonomy): Eukaryota > Metazoa > Chordata > Testudines > Emydidae > Malaclemys > Malaclemys terrapin. The sequence continues at coordinate 207,832,976 of NC_071506.1, read as the reverse complement.
TGGTCAAGATAATGGAGTGGCTGATATGGGACTTGATTAATAAAGAATTAAAGGAGGGTAACACAATTAATTGAAATCAACATGGGTTTATGGAAAATAGATCCTGTCAAACTAACTTGATACATTTTTTTATGAGATTACAAGTTTGGTTGATAAAGGTAATAGTGTTGATGTAATATACTTAAACTTCTCTAAGGGATTTGTCTTGGTACCACATAAAATTTTGATTAAAAAACTCGAACATAAAATTAACCAGGCACACATTAAATGGATTAAAACTTGGCTAATGTATAAGTCTCAACATGTAATTGTAAACAGAGAATCATCAGATGGGTGTGTTTTGACTGGGGTCCCACAGAGATTTGTTCTCGATCCCAGGCTATTTAATATGTTTATCAATGACTTGGAAGAAAACATAAAATTGTGGGATTGGTAAATAATGAAGAAGACAAATCATTGACACTTAGCAATCTGGATTCCTTGGTAAGATGGGGGCAAGCAAACAATGCGTGTTTTAATATGGTAACATGTAAATACATACATCTAGGAACAAAGAATGCAGGCCATACTTACAGGTTGGGGGACTGTCTATCCTGGGAAGCAGTGACTCTGAAAAAGATTTGGGGGTCCTGGTGCATAATCAACTGAATAGGAGCTCGCAGAGTGACACCGTAGCCAAAAGAGTAACACCATCCTTGGACTCATAATCAGAAGGATCTCAAGAAGGAGTAGAGAAGTTATTTTGCCTCTGTATTTGGCACTGGTGCAACTGCTAATGGAATACCGTGTCCAGTTCTGGCATCCACAATTCAAGAAGGATTTTGATAAATTTGAGAGGGTTCAGAGACGAGTCACGAGAATGATGAAAGGATTAGAAAACAAGCTTTAGAGTAATAGACTCCAGGAGCGAAATCTATTTAGCTTAACAAAGAGAAGTTTAAGGGGTGACCTGATTACAGTCTAGAAATATCTACACTTTTAACATTGAGGGAAATTAATCACTGGAACAATTTACCAACGTTCATGGTAGATTCTCTATCACTGGCAATTTTAAAATCAATATTGGATTTATTTCTACAAGATCTGCTCTAGGAATTATTTGGGGAAAGTTCTGTGGCTTGTGTTATACAGGAGGTCAGACTAGATGATCACAGTGGTCCCTTCTGGCCTTGGATTCCATGAATTTAATTTAATTTCTGCTGTAGCAGTGTAAGAGAGAATTCCTACTAGTTTTTAAAGGTGATATGCAAAGGAATCACGATGTATGTGTCCTTTTTTGTATCTTCGTGATGTTTAAAGAAGTCATGGAAGTCTAAATTAAAGAAAGGAAGAAAAGAGGATTGAGCAGTTCTGCTTCTGTTCACTTTAAAAATTCAGGTTTTGACTATTCTGGCTTTCCTGGAAGGCTTTGTAGATGACTGAAGAATTGGTAAGATTATAATAATAATGATAAATGGAGATATCCCATCTCCTAGAACTGGAAGGGACCTTGAAAGGTCATTGAGTCCAGCCCCCTGCCTTCACTAGCAGGACCAAGTACTGATTTTGCCCCAGATTCCCAAGTGGCTCCCTCAAGGATTGAACTCACAACCCTGGGTTTAGCAGGCCAATGCTCAAACCACTGAGCTATCCCTCCCCCCTTGGCTACACTGGCGCTGTACAGCGCTGCAACTTGCTGTGCTCAGGGGTGTGAAAACGCCCCCCCCCCCCCCCCCCCGCGAGCGCAGCGAGTACAGAGCTGTAAAGCGCCAGTGTAATCAGACCCTGCAGCGCTGCAGGAGTTTTTCCGTGCAAGCTATTCCCCTCAGAGAGGTGGAGTACATACAGCGCTGTGAGAGCTCTCTCGCAGCGCTGGTGGCGCGACTACACTCGCGCGTCACAGTGCTGCCGCAGCAGCGCTGTGAATTCCCAAGTGTAGCCAAGGCCTTAGTGTAAAATTCTGTTTTTGTTTGTATCTCTTAATCTCATATGCCCATGAAACGCTTGGGAGAAAAACTCTCCAAAATTTCACCACCTCATCTGCAAATAAGGACCGAGGAAGCTCTATTGTTCAAATGTCAAACAAATCTTCCAGCAAAAACCAGACTTGTCATTTCTGATATTTCTAAGGTAAAAACGAAGCTGGAAAGAAAAAAATCATTTAACAAATATCCAGACCTGCTTTCTACATTATAGAGACAGCAGTAAAATACAAACTCCTTTTGACCGAAAAACAAACTTTGCAGCTGTCTTTTAAAGTTTTGCTGTGAAGAGCGGTGAGTTCTTCCTGTTTTGTGCCAACTTCTGCATTTCCAGTAAGAAACACTGTCTGAATCATCACACAATCAGCCCTCAGCATCCTGAGATTGCAGCCTGATAACATGATAACAAACACATTCATATCACCAGGAAGAACATAAAAATCTCACCTGCCAAAATGTCTAACAAAAAAGCAAGATGTTCATTTTTTCCTCATAGTTAATGTTGCAATTTCTGGGTTGTGTATGTGAAGTGATATGAGAAAGATAGTTTTGCCTGTTGCTTTCACCAACCTTTAGTGATATGTCATTGTCCTTGAACTCTTACCCCAGTGCTGCATCTGTCCATTAAGATGTAATAATTTTTGTTGATTATGCAAACCATTGCAGTATTTGACCACAATCCTGCAATGAGCCCTGCACCTGCATAGAGCTCCTCTGGAGCCAGAGATCAGCCTTTGCAGAATTGGGGCTTAAGCCTTGTCCATATTATAAAGCCCTGGTCTACACTATGAGTTTAGGTCGAATTTAGGAGTGTTAGATCGATTTAACCCTGCACCCATCCACACGACAAAGCCAGTTTTGTCGACTTAAAGGGCTCTTAAAATTGATTTCTGTACTCCTCCCCGACGAGGGGATTAGCGCTGAAATCGACCCTGCTGGGTTGAATTTGGGGTAGTGTGGACGCAATTCGACGGTATTGGCCTCCGGGAGCTATCCCAGAGTGCTCCATTGTGACCGCTCTGGACAGCACTCTCAACTCCGATGCACTGGCCACGTAGACAGGAAAAGCTCTGCGAACTTTTGAATTTCATTTCCTGTTTGGCCAGCGTGGTGAGCTGATCAGCACAGATGACCATGCAGAACTCATCAGCACAGGTGACCATGGAGTCCCAGAATCACAAAAGAGCTCCAGCATGGACCAAACGGGAGGTACTGCATCCGATCGCTGTATGGGGAGATGAATCTGTGCTATCCGAACTTCGTTCCAAAAGACAAAATGCCGGAATATTTGAAAAAATCTCCAAGGGCATGAAGGACAGCGGTTATAACAGGGACCCGCAGCAGTGCCGCGTGAAGCCTACCAAAGAACCAGAGAGGCAAACGGCCGCTCCGAGTCAGAGCCCCAGACATGCTGCTTCTATGATGAGCTGCATGCCGTTCTAGGGGGTGCCCCTACAACTACCCCACCCCTGTGCTTCTCTCCTCCCCATCCCTCCCGGGCTACCTTGGCAGTTATCCCCCCATTTGTGTGACAAATTAATAAAGATTGTATGAATTTGAAACAACAATGACTTTATTGCCTGTGCAAGTGGAGATCAAAGGGGGGATGGGAGGGCAGTTGGCTTGCAGGGAAGTAGAGTGAACCAAGGGGGCAGGTTTTCATCAAGGAGAAACAAACAGAACTTTCACACCGTAGCCTGGCCAGTGATGAAACTGGTTTTCAAAGCTTCTCTGACGTGCACCGCACCCTGCTGTGCTCTTCTAACTGCCCTGGTGTCTGGCTGCGCGTAATCAGCGGCCAGGCGATTTGCCTCAACCTCCCACCCCGCCATAAACATCTCCCCCTTACTCTCACAGATATTTTGGAGCACACAGCAAGCAGTAATAACGATGGGAATATTGGTTTAGTTGAGGTCTAATCGAGTCAGTAAACTGCGCCAGTGAGCTTTTAAACGTCCAAAGGCACATTCTACCACCATTATGTACTTACTCAGCCTATAGTTGAACTGCTCCTTACTACTGTCCAGGCTTCATGAGCCATGGGAGCAAGGGGTAGGCTGGGGTAGGTGCGACCGTGCGGTGCTGCCGACTGGGAGAGCAGCCTGAGGCAGAAGCCTCCAGCTGACATGATATTCCAGGCATGACTGAATCTCCATTAGATGAAACTTAAAGAAGAGAATGACGACATACCACGCGGATGGCAGACGGTGCAATACTATGACGACGTTTAGCAGTTGTATTGCACCGTCTGCCATCCGCAAGGCAAGGCAAGGCAAGGCAAGGGGATGTGGCTGTGTACCACTGCAATACCGCATCTGCCAGCAGCACCCAGGAGACATACGGTGACAGTGAGCTGAGCGGGCTCCATGCTTGCCGTGGTATGTCGTCTGCATGGGTAACCCAGGAAAAAAGGCGAGAAACAATTTTTTGCCGTTGCTTTCATGGAGGGAGGGGGGCCTGACAACATGTACCCAGAACCACCCACGACAATGTTTTTGCCCCATCGGGCATTGGGAGCTCAACCCAGAATTCCAATAGGTGGTGGAAACTGCGGGAACTGTGGGATAGCTACCACAGTGCAATGCTCTGAAAGTCAACGCTAGCCTCGGTACTGCAGACGCACACCGCCGACTTAATGCGCTTAGTGGGGCACACACAATCGACTGTATCACATCGATTTCTAAAAAAATTGACTTCTATTAAATTGACCTAATTTCGTAGTAGACATATCCAAAGTCACCTCCGTTTAACTAAAAGTGTGATTTTTTAAATTTTTAAACTGTTTTAGTTAAATCAGTTAAAAATCCTACTTTTACATTCTTGTAGCAGAAGGGAGATATACTGGTCACTGGATAAGTAGTTTTCTGTTCCCTGAGTGATCAGAGCAGGGGCTGCTCCAGGCTAATAGACCACCTGACTCCAATTAACCTGCTAAGAGTCAGGTGAGGCAGTTAAGCACCTGACTTTAATTAAGGCCCCTCTGATGCTATAAAAGGGCTTATTCCAATCAAGCCAGGGGGAGCCAGAGGAGAGGAAGTGTGTGTGAGGAACTGGGAGCAAGAGGTGTGCAAGAAGATGAGAATGAGTAGGCGTACTGCTGGAGAACTGAGAAGTACAAGCGTTATCACACATCAGGAGGAAGGTCCGGTGGTGAGGACAAAGGTGTTGGGAGGAGGCCATGGGGAAGTAGCCCAAGCAGTTGTAGGTGTCGTGCAACTGTACCAGGAGGCACTCTAAACAGCTGCAGTCCACAGGACCCTGGGCTGGAACCCGGAGTAGAGGGTGGGCCTGGGTTCCCCCCATACCTCCTAACTCCTGATCAAACACAGGAGGAATTGACCTGGACTATAGCTTCTACCAGAGGGGAAGGTCTCTGGACTGTTTCCTGACCCACAGGGTGAATCTGTGAAGTGAGCAAATCCGCCAATAAGTGCAGGACCCAACAAGGTAGAGGAGGAACTTTGTCACAATTGTTAATTCATTTTAAAGTAGTTTATATAAAATTAGCTCAGCATCATTTCTTATTCCTTATCAAATTAAGCTAAATCAATATAAACCAGATTTAAATCAAATTTTGTGTCCCTGAAGAATTTTGCACTGGTTTAATTAAGTCTGTTTTAAAACCAGTTTAAAGGTAAAATGCTGTAACTTAAAATATTGACAAGGCCTTAGTTATCTTTTAGTGGGAACTAACTCAGTTACCACAGATTGCTTCTTGTATGTTTCTTGTTGTCTCTGTGCACTTTAAATTAAATAATTGTGAAATCAAGCACCAACTTTAACTGAAATGTGGCTATTGCCCCATCTGTCTAATCAAACAAATTCGTATTTGTCTGTTTTCCTTAAGTTCTTAACACCATCTGTGAATAAGAAAAAACTTTGTCTGAATGCCCTGTCCACACTAGAAACATTAACAATATTTAAACATAGTTGTGGTAATTGTCGCCAAACCATGTGACGTTTATAACATCCTTTGCTTTCTTTCCCATCTGGACAGTGAAACATTTAATAACTCAGTCAGGGAATTTTGTATTAACCCTAATACCCAGCTAAAACAATGTGCTTTGTTAAAATTTCAACTTTTTTTCCTCAAATTTTTGCCATATTTAGTTCTGTTGGTGAGAGAGGCAAGCTTCTGAGTTTTCAAGCTTTTTCTCAAGTTTTCCACGGCTCTGTGTAGCTCAAAAGCTTGTCTCCGTCTCCAACAGAAGCTGGCCCAATACCTCACCCACCTTGTCTCTGTAGTAAGTTTATGTATCATTGTGGGCCAGAGACTGTATGTAATTCCATTAGGAAGGGAAACTGCAGCTCCTCTAGGAACTAAGAACAGTGTGAAGTGACTACAGAAATTCACTCAGGTTGTAACAACCTCCGGAGATGTATCAGCACCTGGAAAGGTTCACATATATCAGTTCTGACTGGATTTTCTAGAGACCAAAGACAAAGAAAGAGCTTTTGGATAAGTTTAAACTGTCTCAGGACCTTAGGGAAAGTTCAAATCAAGTTCCAAACTTTCAGGCTTCAAATGTCCACGTTTTTGAACATTAAGATCACCCACTTGAGTCTGAAAGGATGTCAAAGTTAGTATGATACTGTCACACAATAGGAAAACTTGAATCTAAATTTGGAATTGACAAAAAATATTACTACTGTATCTTCGTTCTGTAGTCGTTTTAATTTTTCCCCCCTAACATGCTTGGTTGCTATAAAAACTTCTCATTGGGCTTGCTTTTTTTCAGAACAGATTCAAGCTCATCTCTAATTTAAATCACACTCTCCAGGCCTTTTTCAGAGCCATCACAATGGATAGGAGAGTGCTGAGGACCGAAGAATAACCACTGCCTTTCACAGAGTTTATCTGGATAACATCCATCACTGTACTGGTGTGGAAGTGAATGTGTAGAGCTGACATTACGGGTATGTCTACATAGCAGCTGGGAGTGTGCTTCCCAATGTGGATAGATGCATTCGCTCAGCTCCAGCTAGAGTGCTAAAAACTGCAGTGTGGCATGGGCAGCGGCTACAGCTAGCCACTTGAGTACAGTCCTGCCCAACACGCTGGATATGTACTTAGGTGGCTAGCCTGAGTGTCCGCCTGTGTTACCCTAGCCACACTGCTGGTTTTAGAGTGCTAGCTCGAGCAGAGCTAGTGTGTCTGTCAGCCCGCATTGGGAAGCACCCTGCAGTGCAGACATATCCAGAGGCACAAATTGTCCTTGAAGTTCCCATCCCTAGTAGTGTGGCTGGGTGCTGGGGATCTCCACTGGGGCAAGGCAAGCTGTGCCACAGCCTACACTGAAGAAGCCTTCACAGTTCTTGCACCCCTACATCTCCACAGGAAGGAGGACTGGAGGACCCCCTCACCTCATCCCACCCAGTATCCCTGTCTGACAACATTCGTGGGGCTCCCACAGAATTGGGCTCCAGACTATGGAGAGGAAGCACCAGCGGCAGCTCCAGGCACCAGCTCTCCAAGCGCGTGCCTGGGGCGGCAAGCCACGGAAGGCGCCCTGCCAGTCCCTGTGAGGGCGGCAGTCAGGCCGCCTTTGGCGGCATGCCTGCGGGAGGTCCGCCAGTCCCACAGATTCGGCGGCAATTCGGTGGTGGGTATGCCGAAGCTGTGGGATCGGCAGACCTCCCGCAGGCATGCCACCGAATCCGCGGGACCGGGGACCTCCCGAAGGCGCCCCGTCCTTGGGGCGGCAAAAAAGCTAGAGCCGCCCCTGGGAAGCACGTCCTCTTGCACAGCCCCTCCAGACCTTCCCCTGAGGTAAGATTTGCTCATAAGTGCATATTTCTGTCTTTTTTCCTCCATGCTGTGCTTGTTGTGGGCCCGGACTCGGCCGGTGATGCTGTGTGTGACCTAGAGCAAGTCACGTCATGTCTCCATGCCTCAGTTTCCCCCTCTGTAAAAAATGGATAATTCTTCTGTCTCTCACAGGGATAGTGGGAGGCTAAATGCATTAACTGTTTTTAAAATGCTGGACAGTCTTGGATGACTGCAGTTGGGGGTGTCATATTTAATTACTGGGCTTGGCATATACACTCTCTTTAAAGAAACACTGACATGATAAAATATAATGTTCAATCACTGTCTGAGCCAGAAACAAAACTGGGCTCTGCCCAGAGAGCCTTCCTGCTTAAGACTGTTACTGTGGAAATCTACAGATGACGCTGTGGGCATTGATTAAATCATCAAAGGAAATATCAAGATTTTAATCTGTAAAACTATTATTTGAACCAGAGGAATGCTGGTCTTTGTGGTTAAAGTACCAGCCGGTCACTCAGCAGAGTGGGGTTCAAATACCAGCTCTGCCACAAACTGTGTATGCAACCTAGGTCAAGCTGCTTGGGTTGTGATTGTCAAAGCTGACCCAGGGAGCTTAGTCGCAGTCCTCCCTTTAAATCAATGAAATTATTCCTTAGAATTCATCCTTAATCTCTCTTGGCCTCAGTTTCTCATGTGAACTGGGGATGATAATAAGACTCCTTTCCCCCAGCATTTGTCTGCCTTCTCTATCTAGGCTGTAAACTCTCTGGGGCTTGTGTATGCACAGCCCCTAGCGCAATGGAGCCCCATCTTGGTTGGAATAAAAATACCAAATACCTTTACGTGAGCCATGTACACATTTAAAATCACCACCTTTCTTCTAAGTATAAGATGTAAGGCGGCACTTACATTGATGCTGACTCTCTAAACAGGAAGTTGCAGAAGAGTTGCTCGTTCTGCAGTTTTTATGGGTTTTTTTTAGCCATTCTTTTTCACTTACTACATTTTCAGGAAACACATTTTCTACCGGTTCTTTCAGGAAATGTGCAAGATAGAAAAAGTGTTGAAAAACTTCACAGTAAACTCAGTTTGGGTCCCCAACGGTGAGTCACGGCAGAAGTGTGGCGATCGCACAAGTACATGTCAAAAAGGAAACTGTTACGCTACCAATTGTGAAATCAGGTTTGAAAGTATTTGACTGCTCAGAAAACAGCAAAAAACCTCCATAAGGCTTTTCAGCTGAGAATCTCTGAGCACTTTACTAACCTTCAGGGCCAACATTTTCAGAAGCCTTCAGTAATTTTGCAAGCCTTCATTTTTGAAGAGTGCAGTTTGAGACTCCTAGGGCCTTATTTTCAGAGCTGCCAAAGACTCACAGCTACCAGTGGCAATCCAAATAGAAATCAGGCGTTAGGTGTCACAAGCTGGCACAGAAACATGGCAATACGAAATGACTGATTGCATCTGAAAATTTCACTGCAGTGTTATTAATTGCCTGATGCAGCAAGGTGTTGAGTACTCTGCATTCTTGTTGACTGCAGTAGAAGTTGAAGGCCCTCTGCACCTGGCCGGAAGCCCTAGATGTCATGATATACCTGAGATACTGTAGGACTATAGATCTCCATTTTACAGGCTGGGAAACTGAGCCTCAAAAAGACTTTGATCCTGTAAGGTGCTAAGCACCTTTAAGGCACAGCCTTATGTTGGCAGAGTGCAGAGCCACATCACCCAAGTCTGAGCCTTGGGAGGAATTCTCCCTGGTTTCTAGAGTGTAGCTCAAAGCCAGCACACTTGAAAGGCTGGAATCTGATAAGGAAAAATTGAGACCTTTCGTGGAAAGATGAAGGTTCAGATGTTTCTTTCTTTTTTTTTTTTCTGTACTCAGCGGTCCATAATGACTCCATACACAGCCTATTCAGAATTGTAGCTTAGATTCATATGACAGCATTTTGTACAACTACTTATAGAATCATAGATATGTAGGATTGAAAGGGACCTCAAGAGCTTTTAGTCCAGCCCCCTGCATTGAGGCAGGACCAAGTATATGTAGACCATCCCTAACAGGTGTTTGTCTAATCCATTCTTAAAAACTGTTGATGATGGGGATTCCACAACCTCTCTTGGAAGCCTGCTCCAGTGATTAAATTGGAAAGTTTTTCCTAATGTCTAATCTAAACATCTCTTGCTGCAGATTAAGTTGGTTCTTCTTGTCCTACCTTCAGTGGACATGGAGAAGAATTGATCGCTATCCTCTTTGTAAAAGACATTAATATATTTGAAGACTGTTGTCAGGTCCCCCTCAATCTTCTTTTCTCAATATTAAACATGCCCAGGTTTTTTTAACCTTTCCTCATAGGTCAGATTTTCTAAAGTTTTCATTATTTTTGCTGCTCTCCACTGGACTCTCTCCCATTTATCCACATTTCCTAAAGTGTGTCACATGAAACTGGACATAGTACTGCAGCAGAAGACTCAACAGTGCTGAGCAGAGTGGGACAATTACCTCCTGTGTCTGAGGCTGTGTGTACACTGGCAGAGTTTTTTCACCGAGAGTTTCATCGCTGATGAGAAAGCGCTGAAAGAAAACCACTGTTGTGCGCTTTCCATCCCAGCATTCCTTGTGCTTTCGCCTGCAGTTCACACCATTTTCAATGTCCCTTGTTTTTTGCTCGCTCCGCCACATCTATCTGCAGGAATGGATCCCGTACTGCTCTCCACTGCTCTGCTGGCTCTCACTAACTCTTCACAAGTGGCAGTAGAGTTATTCCTGAAATTACAAAGGCTACGGCGGGCACAGTTGCCTGACTTCAGCTCTGCCATGGCAAGCAGCTACAACAAGAGATTGCTTGTGGTATTCACGGAGCTGCTGACCACAGTCGCTTACGGGCTGAGGAAACAAGCACTGAGTGGTAGGATTGGATCGTTATGCAGGTCTGGGATGATGAGCAGTGGCTGCAGAACTTTCGGATACGGATAGCCACTTTCATGGAACTGTGTGCTGAACTTGCCCCAGCCCTGCAGCACAAGGACACCCGAATGAGAGCTGCCCTCTCAGTGGAGATTGCAGTGTGGAAGCTGGTGACTCCAGACTGCTACAATTGGTCGCGAACCAGTTTGGAGTGGGAAAGTCGACCATTGGGGCTACGTTAATGCAAGTGTGCTGGGTCATTAATTGCATCCTGCTGCAAAAGACCATGACTTTTGGCAACGTGCATGAGATTGTGGATGGCTTTGCAGAAATGGGTTTCCCTAACTGTGAAGGGGCAACAGATGGCAAACATATTTCAATTCTGGCACCAGACCACCTTGTGACTGAGTACATTAATCAGAAGAGGTACTTCTCCATGGTTCTGCAGGCACTTGTGGATCACTGTGGGTGTTTCATGGCCATTAACGCATGCTGGTCTGGAAGGGTGCATGATGCATGCATCTTTAGGAACACCGGCCTGTACAGGAAGCTGCAAGCAGGGATTTTCTTTCCAGACCAGAAGATCACCATAGGGGAAGTCGAAATGCCCATACTGATCCTGGGAGACCCTGCATACCCATTAATATGAAGCTGTACACGGGGAACCTGGACAGTAGTAAGGAGTGGTTCAACAACAGACTGAGTAGATGCAGAATGACTGTTGAATGTGCCTTTGGCTGATTGAAGGCATGCTGGCGATGTCTGGCTAGACCTGAATGATGAAAATATTCCCATGGTTATAGCTGCGTGCTGTACGCTACATAATGTTTGTGAAGGGAAGGGCAAAAAGTTCACTCAGGGTTGGACCACTGAGGCAGAAAGCCTGTCAGCTGAATTTGAGCATCCAGACACCAGGGCTATTAGAAGGGCGACGCGTGGTGCCATAAGAATCAGGGATGCCTTGAGGCAACACTTCAAAGATGAAAACCAGTAATGTTTGTTGCTATGCTTGGGACTGCAATGTTTAATAGTGTCTGCTATGCTAGGAAGCAGTTGTAATGGTTAAGGTCTGTGATTCAATGTAATGATGTAATAAAACTTCCTGTTGACTTGTTGAAGCCATAAGGCATCATTGCTTTCAAAGAAACAAATAAAGATTGCTTACAAATAAAAAAAATGCCTTTATTTAATGACAGCAACACACACACACACACACACACAGATAGTGAGGTACAAGGGAGGGGCTGGGTAATGGTCATAGGTTTGTATAAGTCCAGCTTTCATTTGAAAAACTCTCATCAGGGTGGAGTGTAGAGGATAGTGAGATGTGCCAGCAAGCTGATAGGAATGTGTAGGAGGAGTTTGGGGAGGGCATGGGAACGAGTTGTGAATTTGCTGAAGGGGAGGGCAGGTACGCATATGCTCAGTCTGGAGAGTGATGAGGGACTGCAGCATGTCCATTTGGTGTTCAGGACAGTTATCAGCTGCTCCGTCACTTCCTTATGGAACGCCTCGTTCTCTTTTCTGTCCCACTTCTCACTGTCCCTCCACTCCTTCAGGTCCATCTTTTCTGCTGCCGAGTGCAGCATCACATCCTGGAGCAGATCCTCCCTGCTCCACCTCGGCCGCTTTCTAATCCTACAGAGATGCTCTGCCGGGGTGGGAGGCTGGCTTCCCAAGGTCATTTCTGTGAAGCCCCAAAGCAGCAATTAACAGAAGCGCTATTGTTAGCTAAACATAGAGCAGTGATACACTGCATTAAAAAACACCGCGGGTAACACATTTATCACTTTCTTGGTGACCCTAGGCAAGCACACATGAGCCAGAAGACCCCAAGAATGGTAACTGAATGCAGGGGCAGGGGCCTTGTTTATTACAGAAAAGCAATGTGAACAGGCCACATGGCTCTTAGGGGGAGCCAACACTATTGGTGGGGCAGCCAACACTCAATAACTTTCCCAACATTTTCCACAGGTGGTGGTCACTTTGGAAGATATGTTGCTGCTGAGGGTAAGCAGGGAAGCAAGGGTGCACCTGCTACACGCTTGCGGCTTTCATCATGGTCCCTATGCTGCCCGCCTGGGTGCAGTGATGGTCCTTGCCCAAGTAATTGCAGAGTGGCATGGGAAAGTGTCTCTTAATGGGGCAAGGAACAAAGCAGCTCTGCCCAGGAACCTGTGGCAGAGGATTGCTGAGTACTTTCAGAAAAGTTTCCTAGAGATCTCTGTGGAGGATTCCCTTGACAGAGTTCATCAACTCGCTGTTCCACCATACTGCCTAGCTGTGTGGGGAAATGCGCAGCACACAGAAACAAGCCAGCCTTCTACAATTCTCTACCCACAACCCACTTCAGCACTTCACAAAAGCAAAGCCACTTACCAGGGGCCTCCTCTCCTGCTTCTGGCTCACCAGACAGTGACTGCTGTGACTGGCTCAACACCTCTGGAGTGGAGAAGAGCTCCTGGCTGGATGCATCATGGGGCTCCGAATCTTCTTCAGCCTCCACCTCTTCATGGATGACTTCCTCCTTGTGGCAGGTCCACTTTCCACTGGCTCCAGACCCACCGAAGTATCACGGTGGTCTTAGCAGTGGATGTGGGGTCACCACCAAAAACAGTGTCCAACTCCTTGTAAAAACGGCAGGTCTGGGGTGCAGCACCAGAGCAACGGTTTGCCTCCCACACCTTGTGGTAGGCGTTCCTCAACTCCTTGACCTTTGCCCTGCACTGCAGCGTGTCCTGGTCATATCCCTTTTGGCACAAGCTGTGCGCAGTCTGGCCATAGGTATCATAATTCCTATGGTTAGAGTGCAGCTGGGACTGGACAACCTCCTCTTCCCAAATGCCGATGAGATCCAGCAGCTCAGTGTTGCTCCAAGTGGGAGATCATTTTGTACATGAAGCCACCATGGGCACCTGGGAAAATGTGATGAGACCTCTCCACGTGTCGCCAAGCAAACTGGAAGGGGAATTTCAAAATTCCTGGGGCTTTAAAGGGCTGGGCGGATAGCAGGGGTGCTGGAACAATGTGTATAGTGGAGGTGCTGAGAGCCATTGAACTTAACTGTAAACCCTGTATGTAATGGAAATCACTTCAAGCCAGGGAATGCAGCAGCACCCCCTAGTTCCAGCACCTATCGCGGACGGTTGGTCACCTGGGGGCAGGGCAGCAGAGATGAAACCGCTGACCAGAGTGGTCAGGATGGGCACTGTGGGACACCTGCCGGAGGCCAATAACAGCGCTGAAATCAACCGGAGTATCTAAACTGGCACTGCGGTGCTGAAGCCTCGGCACAAAAAAATTGTATGCCTCTCATCGGGGTGGTTTTTTTGCAGCACTGCAACTGAGGAGTTTTGGTGCAAAAAGTGGCTTTGCAGTGTGTATACCTCTGTGGTTTCAGTGCAAAAAGCTGCTTTTCGGTGCAAAAACTTGCCAGTGTAGACAAAGCCTTACATATGACACTTCGGTTAATACACTCCAGAATGATATCAACTTTTTTCACAACTGCATCACATTGCTGAATCATGCAATTTGTGAGCCACTATAACCCCCTGATCCTTTTTCTATAGTACTGCTGACTACCCAGTTATTCCCCATGTTGTAGTTGTGCATTCGATTTTGCCTTCCTAAGTGTAGTATTTTGCACGTGTCTTTATTAAATATCATTTTGTTGATTTCAGACCAATTCTCTAATTTTTCAAGGTCGTTTTGTATTCTAATCCTGTCCTCCAAAGTGCTTGCAACTAGGGCTATCAAGTGATTAAAAAAATTAATCGTGATTAATCACGTGATTAATTGCACTGTTAAACAATAATAGAATACTATTTAAATAGTTTTGGATGTTTTCTACATTTTCAAATATATTGATTTCAATTACAACACAGAATACAAAGTGTACAGTGCTCACTTTATATTTATTTTTAATACAAATATTTGCACTGTAAAAAACAAAAGAAATAGTATTTTTCAATTCACCTCATACAAGTACTGTAGTGCAATCTCTTTATCATGAAAGTTGAACTTACAAATGTAGAATTATGTACAAAAAACCCTGCATTCAAAAACAAAAACATGTAAAAATTTAGAGCCTACAAATCCAATCAGTCCTACTTCTTGTTCAGCCAATCGCTCAAACAAGTTTGTTTACATTTGCAGAAGATAATGCTGCCTGCTTCTTGTTTACAATGTCTCCTAAAAGCGAGAACAGATGTTTGCATGGCACTGTTGTAGCCGGTGTTGCAAGATATTTACATGCCAGATGCACTAAAGATTCATTTGTCCCTTGATGCTTCAACCACCAATCCAGAGGACATGCATCCGTGCTGATGATGGGTTCTCCTCAATAACAATCCAAAGCAGTGCGGACCAACGTAAGTTCATTTTAATCATCTGAGTCAGATGCCACCAGCAGAAGGTTGATTTTCTTTTTTGGCAGTTTGCATTCTGTAGTTTCCACTCCAGAGTGTTGCTCTTTTAAGACTTCTGAAAGCATGCTGCACACGTCCCAATCAGATTTCAGAAGGCACTTCAGATTTTTAAATCTTGGGTCAAGTTCTGTAGCTATTTTTAGAAATCTCACATTGGTACCTTCTTTGCGTTTTGTCAAATCTGCAGTGAAGGTGTTCTTAAAATGAACAACATGTGCTGGGTCTTCATCCAAGACTGCTATAATATGAAATATATGGCAGAATACAGGTAAAACAGAACAGGAGACACACAATTCTCCCCCAAGGAGTTCAGTCACAAATTTAATTAACGCATTATTTTTTTAATGAGCGTCATCAGCATGGAAGTATGTCCTCTGGAACAATGGCTGAAACATGAAGAGGCATATGAATTTTTAACACATCTGGCACATAAATATCTTGCGATGCCAGCTACAACAGTGCCATGCGAACACCTGTTCTCACTTTCAGGTGACACTGTAATTAAGAAGTGGGCAGCATTAGCTCCCGTAAATGTAAACAAACTTGTTTCTCTTAGCGATTGGCTGAACAAGAAGAAGGACTGAGTGGACATGTAAGCACTAAAGTTTTACATTTCGTTTTTGAGTGCAGTTATGTAACAACAAAAAAATCTACATTTGTAAGCTGCACTTTCATGATAAAGAGATTGCAGTCCAGTACTTGTATGAAGAAAGAAAGAAAAAAGAAAAATACTATTTCTTTTGGTTATGCTTTTTACAGTGCAAATATTTGTAATAAAAAATAACAAAGTAAGCACTGTACACTTTGTATTCTGTGTTGTAATTGAAACTGACATTTGAAAATGTAGAAAAACATCCAAAAATATTTAATAAATTTCAATTGGTATTCTATTGTTTAACAGTGCGATTAATCATGATCAATTTTTTTAATTGTGATTAATTTTTTTAAGTTAATCGCGTTCGATAACTGCAATTAATTGCAACCCCTCCCAGCTTGATGTCATAAGCCTGCTCGCCACTCTGTTATCGAAGTCATTAATGAAAATATTGAGTCGTATCTGACCTCTGTGGGACCCCACTAGTTACATCCTGTAATATGAAGAAAGGATTTCAGATGTTATTATGAATAACTAGGCTAGAAGTTTTGCAATGTACTAGTTTCTGGTAAAATTTGCATGTGGTTCTGTGACACTAAGATAATGGGTAAAGCCACTGATGTCAATGCATGTAGGATCCCTGTGTTGTTTGTTTTCTGCAGTGAATAGCTATATGTGAAGCAACATCAAGGGATCCAAACATTAACAGCCCTACCAGCTGCTTGTTTTGAATGTTCTCAACAATGTGCATTTGAGGAATACATGGGGTCCAACCATTTTCGGTGCAGTGAGCTGCTGCTCACTGGGGTAGTAGCAGTAGTGCTTAAGGGCTTGTCTAAACTCCAAAGTTGTACCGCTTTAATTATTGGTGTTGTTAAAGTGGTACAGCCCCCTTAGCATGGATGCAGTTATAGAGGTATAACTTATTCTGGTCAAAGAAAGGGAATAAAGCATCTTTATACTGATAGAACTTCATCCACACTAGGAGTTGCACTGATGTATCTATTTCTGTAGAAAAATCACAGCCCTAATTGAAATAGTTAAATAGGTACAAACACTGTGTCTAGATCTTGGCAGCTGAGAGAGCTCATCCATTGCCCTGTTAGCCATAGATAGGCAATTGGTCTTCCTCACCCAGCAATCTACAGACCACATCACCTCCCACTTCACCACATCTAGTTTAAACTTCTTGTCTTCACTTTCTACACCCTCCATAGCCAAACTTGTCTTTTATCATGGCACCCCGGCTCCTCAGCTCCAACCTCAATCCCTGTTTGTCCATCTCTCTCACAGGCATCTGCTTGTCTTCTTTCACACTGCTGCCCACACCTGGAATGTCCTCCCATTTCTGGTCCACCAAACCACTCCCCTCTTCTCATACAAATCAGCATCTCAGACCCATTTTTTTGGCAATGCTCACAAACAGTGAGTCAATAATAATGGCTATTATTCTTTTAATTTGCGTATTAACTGAACCATCAAGATGAGCACATCACTGCACAGCAGAAACACGTAAACTGACTGCTATAACTCTAGTCTTTCCTCACCTCATTCCCACTTTATGGTTTCTCATCTCAACTTCTCAAACCTCTTCTAAGATTAGAGTGTAAATTCTCAGGGACCATTTGAATTGTAAAGCACCTGGCACAGCTCTGGGTACTGTAAGAGTGAAAGTGCCTCACTTTGAGTAACCAGCTGTCATAAATACAATGCCTAGTAATGGCAGAGGGTGATTTTGTTCTTGGGTGAGACTGGCATGGCTCAATTGGAATAGCAGTCTTTGGAAACCAATGGAAGCCAAGCAACAGATCAAAGCAAACATTTCTGCTGTTATCTAGTTGATTGCTACAGTGGCAAGCTGATTCGGGGTATATTTAGCCACTTACTGGTAAACCTCATATAAAGAAAGTTGTCTAATTTTATTTTTTGTTTTAATCTCTCCCCAGTTGCTGCCAAGAAAGAGCCTGGGGATGTTCTATGGTATCCAAGTGAGAGGTGCCTTAGAAATACTATTGCTAGACAGTGTAGCTAAGAGTTTATAAGGTAATTGTCCTTGAGGTCAGAGACATACTTGAAAATATCTGCTGTCACAACCACAATTTCCTTTTTGTGAAAAAACAAATAGTCTCTAGATCACTGTATAAGAAGAAGAGGTTTAAGAGTCTTTCTGCAAAGACCATACCTTTTTGCAGCAACTGTTCTCATTTTGTGGTCAGCACTGGAGTTCAGTTACTCTAGGTGGGTGCCATTACAATTCTAGGGCCAGAATCTCAGCACATGGCTAGATCCTCAACTTGTGTGAATGGATGTAGCTCCATTAATTACAATGAGCTAAACTGACTTACAGCAGCTGAGTATCTGACCTCTAATGTTTACCTCCCTGAAAAATTTACTTTGGAATACTTTAGCATTTGCAGTATTCCTTATAATTACAGTGGGAGTACACCAACTACCATGGTATTCTCAGCTACTGCTTGTTCTTCCCACCTCTACTTACTGGCTTGTGGATTAACACATTTTTGTCCGCTCTTGGCCTCATTAGAAACAGCATGATCAATGGGCGGCAGCATCCCTTTCTCCTGTTCTCCCATGATATTCTCTTCCTGGTGACTTCCATCTGCTCCCACAGTTTTAATTACCACCTTTATGCCAACGATTCCCAAATCTACCTCTCTACTGGAGTGGAATAACTGATTGTTTTGATTCATTGGCAATTTTGTAAAAGAAAATGAAAAAAAAAATCATTTTGGGTTGAATGAAACATTTCATCCAATCTGAAACGAAATGTTTCTTGCATTTAAGGTGCTGGGGCTTGGGTTTTTTTAAAGAAAATTGTAGGAAATTTCAAAACAAAAAGTTGTTTCAGATCAGAAAAATCAAAATGTTGTGTTTCAAAAGTGTCTAAGAAAAGTTTTGTTTTAAACCATGAACTATGATAAAACCAAGATGAATTCACGAAACTTTTTGATGTCCCCAAGCCTGCATTTTTTTCCTAAAACTGTTTCAGTCAAAAAATGTCACCCTGCTCTAATCTCTACCCTAACCTCTAGCTCTGTCTAGTCTCACAGCTCCACTTGACTCTCTGCTATCATAAACTCTACCCTTCCAAAGCTGAATTGCTTGTTTTTCTTCCTAATCCTTCTCCTCTCCTCTTGATAACTTCACTCTCCTAGTTCCCAATGTCACATACTCTGTCACCTTTAATTCCTCTCTCCCTATACACAGAGGGCTAGTTTTTAAAAACACCTAAGTCCTATTTTCAAAAGGGACTTAAGACTTAGACTCCTAAGTCTTACTGAAAGCCAGTGGGACTTAGGCTTTTACATGCCAAAGCCACTTTTAAAAATGGAACTAGGATCCTAAGTCCCCAAGGCATTTTAGAAAATTGTTCCTCAGACTCTTTACATCCTGTTCCTTCCTGTGCTTTGTAACAAAACCCTATCTCTTCCTCCATATAACTAAAATTCTTATCCATGTGTGATGGGGTGTTCACCCCACACCGGAAAGGAAGGGGTTAAAAGCGGCCTAGGGAGGCTGTTCAGGGAGCAGCCAGTCGGAGAGGGGCTGCACAGACCAATCTATCAGGGCCCAGTGGGCTTACATAAAAGGAGTTGCAGGGCCAGAGACAGTCAGTTGCTGCAGGGAGCCCAAGGAGAAGGAACTATGTTCCTAGCAAGCTGCAGGAAGGTAGCACCTTGGACAGAGCAGTTGTTGGCAGGATCTGGGGGAGCAAGAGGGAACTCCTGGGTGGTTGCTGGGATTTGCAGGCTGGAGGACCTGAGAAGAGGGTGAAGAAGGTGCTAAGGCCGCAGGGATATGGTCCAGGGAATTGAAGCAGCAGTATTGGTGGAGAAGTTATGGTGAGGGTGCTATCTACAGGGTCCCTGGGCTGCACTATAGAACTGGGAGATACTTCTCCTCCCCAACCTGGAAGGGAGAAAAACATGGAAGGTGCCATGGCCAGAGGATGCTGCAGTTCCTGGGCTTAGATGGGTCTGCAGGCAGAGAAGGCAGCAGAAGAAGCACCATTGGAGAGGGCATGCTGGCTGAGAGAGCTAATCCCTGAGATGCCCAGCAGGAGGTGCTGGTCTGGTGAGTGAACTCCATCACACCATGCCTTAAACATTTTTAGATTTCTTACTGTAACTTTCTCCTCCCTGATCTCTTCACATCTCATCACTCGACAACCCCAGTCTATCCAAAATGCAGCTGCTAGAGTCATCTTCCTCCCTGGCACTCTGCAACTATTTGAGTAGCATCCTCTCTTTTAACACAGCAGGTTCATGCTGTCATAACTATAAAGGGAAGGGTAACAGCCCTCCTGTGTACAATAATATAAAATCCCTCCTGGTCAGAGACTCCAAAATCCTTTTACCTGTAAAGGGTTAAGAACCTCAGGTAACCTGGCTGACACCTGACCCAAAGGACCAATAAGGGGACAAGATACTTTCAAATCTTGGTGGGGGGAGGGAAGGCTTTTGTTTGTGCTCTTTGTTTTGGGGGTTGTTCGCTCTTGGGACTAAGAGGAACCAGATATCAATCCATGCTCTCCAAATCTTTCTGAACAAGTCTCTCATATTTCAAACTTGTAAGTACAGCCAGGCAAGGCGTGTTACTTTTATCTTTGTTTTCTCAACTTGTAAATGTACCTTTTACTAGGGTGTTTACCTCTGTTTGCTGTAACTTTGAACCTAAAGTTCTAGAGGGGGTTCCTCTGGGCTCTTTAAGTTTGATTACCCTGTAAAGTTATTTTCCATCCTGATTTTACAGAGAGAATTTTTACCTTTTTCTTTAATTAAAAGCCTTCTTTTTAAGAACCTGATTGATTTTTCCTTGTTCTAAAATCCAAGGGGATTGATCTGGACTCACCAGGAATTGGTGGGGGGAAAGGGAAGGGGGGGAATGATTAATTCCTCCTTGTTTTAAGATCCAAGGCGTTTTGGATCAGTGCTCACCAGGGAGTTGGTGGAAGAGTCTCTCAAGGCTACCCAGGGAAGGGAGTTAGCCCATTGGGAGTGGTGGCAGCAGACCAGATCTAAGCTGGTAGTTAAGCTTAGAAGTTTTCATGCAGGCCCCCACATCTGTACCCTAAAGTTCAGAGTGGGGAAGGAGCCTTGACATGGTGGCAGAGCCGTGGGATCATTTTAAACCAAAAGCCAGTAAGATATTTTTTTCTCCTTTCTAGCTGCTTTCTAGCAGAGCTGAAGGTAGATGCATATCTTATCTCATCCTTGCATGAAGGCAGAGGCGTTAAGTTTTTTTTTAAGAAGGGTCTTTGTTAAGAGAAGGGTTCACGCAGTGAGCAAGCAGCTGGCAAAAAGAATTTACAAGCTGACTTTTTTTTTTTCTTTCTACCTCTTGGGTATAGCTAGTTAAAAAGTCTCTGTTAACTAAGCCAGCCCTGAGCTGAGTGCATCCCAGTTTCAGTGAACTGCAGAGGGGTGTGGCCCAGTACAAGAAAGCAGGAAAATGACTACCAGTGAAGCAGCAAACTAGAACTGGCTAGACTGGAAGCAACAGAAAAAGAAAATGAACATAAGAGACGGCTGGAACTAAAACAATTAGAAATTAAGGCAGAGGAGGCTGCCCACAAGAGAGCTATGGAGGAGAGGGAAAGAGAGAGGAAGCATGAACTGGAATTAGCAAGGGCTAGGCAGGATACACCAGCCAACCCTAACAACCCCTCTCCAGGTACCGCTTCCCGTCCCAGAAAATTCCCCACCTACAAGGCAGGCGATGATACTGAGGCCTTCTTAGAAAATTTTGAAAGGGCCTGCCTTGGGTACAGCATCTCTACAGACCAGTACATGGTAGAGCTGAGGCCGCAGCTCAGTGGACCCTTAGCAGAGGTGGCGGCTGAAATACCTAAGGAACACATGAACAGTTATGAACTTTTTAAAAACAAGGCCAGAATCAGAATGGGGCTAACACCTGAGCATGCCCTTTGGCGGTTCAGAGCCCTAAGGTGGAAACCAGACGTGTCATTTACCCGACATGCCTACCACATTGGGAAAAATTGGGATGCCTGGATATCAGGAGCAAGTGTTAAATCTACAAGAGAGTTGCCCTTCCTAATGCAAATGGAGCAGTTTTTAGAAGGTGTTCCTAAGGAAATAGAAAGGTACATCCTAGATGGGAAGCCCAAAACTGTAACCGAGGTGGGGGAGATTGGAGCCAAATGGGTGGAGGTGGCAGAAAAGAAAAAAACTAGTAGCAGTTGGAGCGAATATCAGAAGGGGCAACCCGAAACAAAACCTTACCACTGGGGACAACCCAAGGCCCCACCTACATCCCAAGAGAAACCCCAGATGTCACCAACCAACATCGCCCCGGTGATACCTTAGCAGGGCGATGTTTTAAATGTAATGAACTGGGACATATAAAGGCCCACTGCCCCAAGAACCCCAACCAATTACAGTTCATTACACCACAATCACACCAAAGATCCCTAGGCCCAGATGCCTCTCAAATACCCTCGGAGCGAAGGGAAACCTTGAGAGTGGGCGGAAAGAAGGTTATCGCGTGGAGGGACACTGGGGCACAAATGTCGACTATCCACCAATCCCTAGTGGACCCCAAACTCATCAACCCGGAGGCTCCGGTGACAATTCAACCCTTCATGTCACACTCTGTAACCTTGCCTACAGCCAAGTTACATGTCTAGTACAAGGGCTGGTCAGGAATGTGGACTTTTGCAGTATATGACAATTATCCCATCCCCATGCTGCTGGGGGAAGACTTGGCCAACCATGTGAAGCTAGCCAAGAGGGTGGGAATGGTCACCCGCAGCCAGGCTAAGCAAGCTTTCACACCCATCCCTGTTCCTGAGCCATCCACCAGGGCCCTGTTTGTGTTACCAGAGACCCAGACAGACGCTGGTTAGGCCTCAATTGGAGTATTGTGTCCAGTTCTGGGCACCGCATTTCAAGAAAGATGTGGAGAAATTGGAGAGGGTCCAGAGAAGAGCAACAAGAATGATTAAAGGTCTTGAGAAAATGACCTATGAAGGAAGGCTGAAAGAATTGGGTTTGTTTAGTTTGGAAAAGAGAAGACTGAAAGGAGACATGATAGCGGTTTTCAGGTATCTAAAAGGGTGTCATAAGGAAGAGGGAGAAAACTTGTTCATCTTAGCCTCTAAGGATAGAACAAGAAGCAATGGTCTTAAACTGCAGCAAGGGTAGTCTACGTTAGACATTAGGAAAAAGTTCCTAACTGTTAGGGTGGTTAAACACTGGAATAAATTGCCTAGGGAGGTTGTGGAATCTCCATCTCTGGAGATATTTAAGAGTAGGTTAGATAAATGTCTATCAGGGATGGTCTAGACAGTATTTGGTCCTGCCATGAGGACAGGGGACTGGACTTGATGACCTCTCGAGGTCCCTTCCAGTCCTAGAATCTATGAATCTATGAATCTAGGTGGTGGAACCGGATCCCCTGCCAACGACTGCAACAGCCATAGTGGATCCAATCCCAAAGACCCAGCCAAAGCCAGTCCCAGAACCAGAACTGGCAACACAACCAGCACCAGAACCATTGCCAGCACTGAGTACAGCGTTTGCAAACCCGTCTACAACTCCAATGCCAGAGGGCACCAGCGAACCTGAACTGGCAGAAACAGTAGATAACCCTACCCAAGAGGCTCAGCCAGAGCCTGAAATACCACATAGTGCACCAGCGGACAGTGGTTCACAGTCAACGGAAACAGCCCCAGTACCTGCATCGCTTCCAGAGGGACCAAGCCCAAGTCCACAGTCCAAGGAGGAACTGATGTCTCCAGCATCAAGAGAACAGTTCCAGGCTGAGCAGGAAGCAGATGACAGCCTTCAGAAAGCTTGGGCGGCAGCACGGAGCACCCCATCGCCTCTCAGCTCTTCTAACTGATCCCGGTTTGATGTAGAACAAGGACTTTTATCAAGGAGACTCTTTCTGGTGGGCACCAGGAAGACTGGCATCCTCAAAGACAGTTGGTAGTTCCCACTAAGTATCGGGTAAAGCCCACAATCATCCCAGTGACCATTCTGGGGTGAACAGAACCAAAGACTGGTTGGGGAAGTCCTTCCACTGGGAGGGAATGGGCAAGGACGTTGCTAATTATGTCCGGTCTTGTGAGGTGTGCCAACAAGTGGGAAAGCCCCAAGACCAGGTCAGAGCCCCTCATAGAATCATAGAATATCAGAGTTGGAAGGGACCTCAAGAGGTCATCTAGTCCAACCCCCTGCTCAAAGCAGGACCAATTCCCAGCTAAATCATCCCAGCCAGGGCTTTGTCAAGCCGGGCCTTAAAAACCTCCAAGGAAGGAGACTCCACCACCTCCCTAGGTAACGCATTCCAGTGTTTCACAACCCTCCTAGTGAAATAGTTTTTCCTGATATCCAACCTGGACCTCCCCCACTGCAACTTGAGACCATTGCTCCTTGTTCTGTCGTCTGCCACCACTGAGAACAGCCGAGCTCCATCCTCTTTGGAACCCCCCTTCAGGTAGTTGAAGGCTGCTATCAAATCCCCCCTCATTCTTCTCTTCTGGAGACTAAACAATCCCAGTTCCCTCAGCCTCTCCTCATAAGTCATGTGCTCCAGACCCCTAATCATTTTTGTTGCCCTCCACTGGACTCTTTCCAATTTTTCCACATCCTTCTTGTAGTGTGGGGCCCAAAACTGGACACAGTATTCCAGATGAGGCCTCACCAATGTCGAATAAAGGGGAACGATCACGTCCCTCGATCTGCTGGCAATGCCCCTACTTATACAGCCCAAAATACCGTTAGCCTTCTTGGCAACAAGAGCACACTGTTGACGCATATCCAGCTTCTCGTCCACTGTGACCCCTAGGTCCTTTTCTGCAGAACTGCTACCTAGCCATTCGGTCCCTAGTCTGTAGCAGTGCATGGGATTCTTCCGTCCTAAGTGCAGGACTCTGCACTTGTCCTTGTTGAACCTCATCAGGTTTTTTTTGGCCCAATCTTCTAATTTGTCTAGATCCCTCTGTATCCGATCCCTACCCTCTAGTGTATCTACCACGCCTCCTAGTTTAGTGTCATCTGCAAACTTGCTGAGAGTGCAGTCCACACCATCCTCCAGATCATTAATAAAGATATTAAACAAAACCGGCCCCAGGACCGACCCTTGGGGCACTCCGCTTGAAACCGGCTGCCAACTAGACATGGAGCCATTGATCACTACCCATTGAGCCCGACGATCTAGCCAGCTTTCTATCCACCTTACAGTCCATTCATCCAGCCCATACGTCTTTAACTTGGCAGCAAGAATACTGTGGGAGAGTATTCTCCAGCCACTACCAATAATTGAGGTCCCATTTCAGCGAGTAGCTGTGGATATTCTGGGTCCTTTCCCAAAGACGACACCCAGGGGAAAGCAGTACATACTGACTTTCATGGATTTTGCTACCCGATGGCCGTAAGCAGTACCCTTAAGCAACAGCAGGTCTAAAAGTGTGTGCCAGGCATTAGCAGACATTTTTGCCAGGGTAGGTTGGCCCTCCGACATCCTTACAGATTTGGGAACTAATTTTCTGGCAGGGACCATGAAAAACCTGTGGGAAGCTCATGGTAGGTGAATCACTTGGTTGCCACCCCTTACCACCATCAAACCAATGGCCTGGTGGAGAGGTTTAATGGAACTTTGGGGGCCATGATACGTAAATTCATAAATGAACACTCCAATGATTGGGACCTAGTGTTACAGCAGTTGCTTTTTGCCTACAGGGCTGTACCACATCCCAGTTTAGGGTTTTCACCATTTGTACTTGTGTATGGCCGCGAGGTTAAGGGGCCATTACAGTTGGTGAAGCAGCAATGGGAGGGGTTTACGCCTTCTCCAGGAACTAACATTCTAGACTTTGTAAGCAACCTACAAAGCACCCTCTGACACTCTTTAGCCCTTGCTAAAGAAAACCTAAAGGATGCTCAGGAAGAGCAAAAGGCCTGGTATGATAAGCATTCCAGAGAACGGTCCTTCAAAGTAGGAGACCAAGTCATGGTCTTAAAGGCGCTCCAGGTCCATAAAATGGAAGCGTCATGGGAAGGACCATTCACAGTCCAGGAGCGCCTAGGAGCTGTTAACTATCTCATAGCATCCCCCACCTCCAACATAAAGCCTAAAGTATACCATGTTAATTCTCTTAAGCCCTTTTATTCCAGAGAATTAAAGGTTTCCCAGTTTACAGCCCAGAGAACAGATGACACGGAGTGGCCTGAAGGTATCTACTATGAAGGAAAAAGTAATGGTGGCGTGGAAGATGTGAACCTCTCCGTGACCCTTGGACGTCTGCAGCTACAGCAGATCAAGGAGCTGTGCACTAGCTTTGCGCCAATGTTCTCAGCCGCTACAAGACGGACCGAACGGGCATACCACTCCATTGACACAGGTAATGCTCACCCAATCAGAACCCCACCTTACCGGGAGTCACCTCATGCCCAAACTGCTATAAAAAGGGAGATCCAGGACATGCTACAGATGGGTATAATCCGCCCCTCTAACAGTGCATGGGCATCTCCAGTGGTTCTAGTTCCCAAACCAGATGGGGAAATACGCTTTTGCATGGACTACTGTAAGCTAAATGCTGTAACTCATCCTGACAACTATCCAATGCCATGCACAGATGAGCTATTGGAGAAATTGGGACATGCCCAATTCATCTCTACCGTAGACTTAACCAAGGGGTACTGGCAAGTACCACTAGATGAACCCACCAAGGAAAGGTCAGCCTTCGTCACCCAGGCAGGGGTGTATGAATTCAATGTACTCTCTTTCGGGCTGTGAAATGCACTCGCCACCTTCCAAAGACTTACAGATGGTCTCCTAGCAGGATTGGGAGAATCTGCAGTTGCCTACCTCGATGATGTGGCTATTTTTTCTGATTCATGGGCAGAACACCTGGAAAAAGTCTTCGAGCACATCAGGCAGGCAGGACTAACTGTTAAGGCTAAAAAGTGTCAAACAGGCCAAAAAAGAGTGACTTACCTGGGGCACCACACTACAGCCAAATCGTGCCCCACTGACAGACCTAACCAGACAGAAACAGCCAAATGCAGTTCAGTGGACTGATGAGTGTCAAAAGGCCTTTAACCAGCTTAAGGTGACACTCATGTCTGACCCTGTGCTAAGGGCCCCAGACTTTGACAAACCATTCCTAGTAACCACAGATGCGTCCGAGTGGGGTGTGGGAGCAGTTTTAATGCAGGAAGGACCGGATCAAGAATTCCATCCTGTTGTGTTTCTCAGCAAGAAACTGTCTGAGAGGGAAAGCCACTGGTCAATCAGCGAAAGGGAATGCTACGCCATTGTGTACGCGCTGGAAAAGCTACGCCCATATGTTTGGGGATGGCGTTTCCAACTACAAACAGACCATGCTGCGCTACTGTGGAAGCAGAGAAAGAACTGACAGGAAGGGGATGCAATGCATGACAGTTCGTTAGCAAGAGTTAGGCTAACTGTAACCCTAATAATGCGAGATTTGTAGAAGCGAGGAATGTGTGAGGCAAGTGGGAAAGAACTGTGTGAGAAGTTGTTGCGACCTTGTGTAGATAATGTGTAGATAATATGGAATGTAGACTAAGAGTCTACATTAGTGAGCAAAACAAGATATCAGAATGACCTATGTATAAACAAAATGCAGCTGTTGCTCATTATTGTCTGTAACAACAGGTATAAATGCTTGCTGTAATTGTTTACCTGTTGAGAGACCTGCTTAGCTCTCTCCCTCTATGCAACTGATAGAGAGAAAATAAAGCGTCTGATTTGCTGTACCCAAACAAAAAGTGAGAACTCTGTTATTCTCCGACAATTTGGGGGCTCGTCCGGGATGGCAACGCCCGCAGAGGTACCGGCAGCTGCTACGGATCGTTCCCCTTCGAACCCCATGGCGCCACAATAGAGGTAGGAGACCTTTTGAAATCTCTATTGGGGTGTCGGAGGAGGACTGTCCGTGGGGCCATCTGTCCCTGTTGGGCTCACACCATCCGAACTTATTAACTGTGCAGCAAGGTCAGATGCTGAGCGGTGTAGGGGAATTGTTTGCCGCCCCCTGTATGCATATGCGAGGTGCATAGGTATGCACCGGTGTTGAGGGGTTGGTTACCGCCTCAGGAGGGGTTGTTACCGCCTCAAGTGATGCATCGAGGTACTTGGGAATAGTACCTGGAATAAGGCCTTGGTGTGTGTGTGTGTGTGTGTGTGTGTGCGCGCACACCAGTGTGAATTGAGTGTTACCGGAAGACGCCCAGAGTATTCTGCGAAGTCTTTTGGCTCGTGACCAGAACTACTCTAACGCAAGCCCGGTAACTAGAGGATCTTTTAGGAGATCCGACCCACGGTGGGCTAACTCGGCCTGGCATCGTCCGGCGAGGAGGCTACTTGGGTCTAGGAGTGTGTGAACCCATCTTCCCTCCCCTTTTCCTCTCCGTGTGAGCCACTGACAGTCTGATCATCTCACTAGATGCAACAGAGTAAGCGGCGCCGTCTCTCTGAAACTAGCCGACGCTCTTTGCTGAAGGGAGGTGTAGGAGGGTCGTGGCTATCCTCGTTAGTCTCTCCTGTGTGAATACCCTGTAGGGAGAGATCCTTAGTTTATGTGCCGCTAGCACGGACAGGGCATCCTCCTCTCTGTGTGTGTGATTGGAAAATGGGTGCGGGACAGTCTAAGCATTCCCTCTCACCCCCTAAGGGTACCCCAGCTTATTTCATGTACGTACATTATGGTCCGACAACCTGCAGGTATTTAGAGAATTAGAATCATTACACGCTTGAAAATTCATCTAAACAATGCCCACTAGAAGGTACCTTCAATCTAGATAAGATCATACATCTCAGGGGAGCTTTTAATCACCAAAAAGCCTCCGAGACACAATGGGAGCAATTTGTCTATTGAGGAAAGGAACGGGTTAATTTGACATTCAGCTTGGTCCAGAGATAAAGAGAAAGTTAATCTGCATTCAAGGTCAAGAATCAATGTAGACCAGGTTAAGTACAAAGAAAAACTGCTTTCGGCCCCAGCTGGCTGTGAAAAAATATAGACATAGTCAAACCAAAGGCAATACAAGTTACAGTGCTGAGATTACATTTGCAAAGCTTAACTGTCCAGTGAGATCCAACAGTCTGCCTTTGCGACCCTGGAGCCAGCGTGGTTTGGGGACGCTGAAGAAGCAACAGGCAGCCGGCCTGGACTGGAATCACTGAAAAGACATCCCAGGAGACCTCAGGGTGTAAAAGAACTGCCCTCCCAAGAGAGGAAGCAAGTTGGAGATTGTACAGCACCTTCTCTGAATGTTATACACAGTCGTGGCCAGTCTGGACGTACGTATGTGAGTATGAAAGTGTGCCTACTCTCAGCCGCAGTAAGTCTGAGAACCGGAGAGGGGTTTAGCATTCCTCTCTCCACCCTGGTTGACTGGGAAGGGTGTCAGGTGGATCTACCCCAGTCGTAGCAAGACTGGGCAACAGAGAAGTTGGAGAAAAGGGAAGAGTTGTATACTTGATAACTAGAATTGAGCAATTAAGAGCATAGATCATGAACCAGACAGCAGCTCAACCCTATGCCCAGGGCAAGTTGCAAGCCTTGAGACAGGACTTCCAGGCAGAAAAGGAAGCACTGGCTAAGCAAGTACCGGTCCTTCAGGTACTTGTCAGAATTTAACCATTTGTGTTTGCATATGCTGTAACAGCAGTGTGTTTGCCACAAGAGAAAATTGAATAGTTAAACGCCAATGGGCCATGCATTTTGCCCAAGTGGCAAGCCTCATGAGGGAGGACTCGGGTAGCCATGTGAGTAAGAATGTTTAAAGGAAGAGACCAGGAAGAGTGGGGGCTAGTTGAGAAGCCCACCCTCCTAGCTAAATTGGTAGTAAAAAAGCCTGTGCCCATGGAAGGGACAGTTCAGCGAGAAAAGCAGGATCGGGCCCAAGCGGGCAGGCAATAGATAGAGAGATTGGAGAACAGGTTGGAAACTTTGAGGGCATAGTGGAAGGAAAGGAGTAAGTAATTATAAGCATGGGGATTTCAAATCCCCAGGATAAGAATTGGAATGGTAAAATGTGTGTAAGACAGAGTCTTTGTACCAAGGTGCAAGGCTCTCCTTTCTTCTGCAGAATAAAGCAACTCTTCCTTATCCCTGTCTGGCTGTTATTGGCTCTCAGCGAGGTGGACCCGATATTTTGGTCACAGTTACTGGCGACTCCGGTTAATGAATTTCTGTCTTATACATTTGGGTGTTAGGTGTGTGGACGGAACTGAGCCTCTCATTCATAATTCCTCAGAGTGGAAGCCATCGCGTGCGATGAAGCTCTGAGGTCGAATTGGGATCCTTCTGTCCCGTCCCCTGTAGCGGTCAGTATTAGTAGAAATTCCTGTAATAAGATCCTATTAGGCCATAATTCCCTCTGATCTTTGTGTAATTCTCTGTTAGAGTGTCAGCAGGCAGATGGGTGGGTCTCTGGTAAAACCCTCTAAGGATAGCCCTTTGAATTATATGTAAATGGCCTTTACCCAGTGTTCAGAAAAGAATGTCGAAGAGACGCTTGTTGCAGCTTTGCACCCAGGATTGGCCAGTCCTGGGCACTGATTGGCCCGAATCCGGATCTTTTG
Source organism: Malaclemys terrapin pileata (assembly GCF_027887155.1). Classification (NCBI taxonomy): domain Eukaryota; kingdom Metazoa; phylum Chordata; order Testudines; family Emydidae; genus Malaclemys; species Malaclemys terrapin. The sequence continues at coordinate 207,802,717 of NC_071506.1, read as the reverse complement.
ACATTCCGACTTACTTAACTCCCTTGCGCCCGGTACTGGAAAACCAGGCACCAGGACAAATAGATTATTGGTTTTTGTGGGATCTGTGTTTTATAAGTTTGAGATGAATTGGTATTGTTTAAAGTTGCAAAAACCGAGATTACTTTTGCCAGACACAGGAAACTAGTGTTGTTTAATATGGTATTTAGGATTTAATCCTTAAGGTGACTTAATGCTTTACAAGATTTAAAATGTTTTAACTAAAGACCAAAGGTTGTGGCTGCAGCAGGGTAGTCAAAGCCAGGAGAATAAAAGATTTGAATTTGGTTTTGGGTAACAAAATAGCAGATAAAAGATCTGGTAAAGAGAGAGAAGGACAGTGCCCCTGGCTCTGTGTGGTCAAGCTGTCACTTTACTAGGGGTGCATGGAGATTTTGTAAGCACAAAAGAAACAGTTACACCTTGTGTAGAAATTGATGTGGCTAGTGTTGTGGAAATTGAATTGTGGATAGGATGTGCATTTTCCCCAGAACATGTGCAGTGTATATTGTAGCAGCGGTAAAGAAATGCATACCTACCAAAATAGGTTGTGTTGTCTTTTTCAGATCACTGTGTGTTTGAAAGCAGAAGTTAGAAGTAAAAGGCAATCAAAAGTCTGGGAAAGTTAATTTTGTCCCTTTTTAAGTAAGAATCTTTAAGTTGTGGATAGCTTTAGATCTGGAAGCAAGCCAGAAAGCATCTGTATTAATGCAATTTTCTAACTAATAAGGTAGAAGCCACTGAAACCTGGGCTGCCTATGAAACAAATACAAGGAAATATGGGATAATTCCTCTGTTTTGTTTAAAATCAACAAGAGTATGTGTATATAAAGGAAATATTTTAAGCAATGACTGACTACCCAGAAGGGGTAGACCTCTGTTCTTTTGTCTTTCAGATCATCAGAGAAAACGGATGCCAGCTGAACAGCATTCAATGTACCATGCATTTACTGGTACAATAGGAATTATTTTTGTGTTCAATGTCCTGTCTTGTGGTGTTTGTCTTGTGGCCAGAATTGTTGTGTTTAATATTTCCATAAGACAGTCTAGTTCAAAATTAAATAAAAGGGTTAAATAAAAAAAAAGCAGATACTTATTTTATTCAACTTGGAATACAAAGTGTTTGGATAAATCAGGAAAATGTGATATACTAAAGTCTAATACATTTGCTTAAGTAAGAAAAAGAAACTTCATTGGCCAGATTTTTTTTTTAATTGAAAAATTGTTGTTAAAATTTGCATACCAACAGTCTTTGGAAGCAAGGACATGGAAGGTTAACCCACTCCCATATTGCCTATGGGATCCTTCTGGCTACCTCAGATTTCTAGCCAGAGGGCTGGGGAGGGAGGAAAGCTATTGGACACCAGAGGTTGTACCGAGTGGACTCCTCAAAAGTGGGTGCGCTTGTCCTGGTTTGTTGCTCCAAAGCTCTGTATAGAAGTTATTTACTGGAAGGGTGTATATGGCATACATTGAATAATAAGACTAATGTACTGTATAATGGCAATGTGTATGTGTTCATTGTTGGGAAAAGGTGTATGAGTGAAAAATGAAAGTTTCCTTTGTAGGTTAAAAGAAGCCAAGAAGGGAAAAAGGAAAAAGAACAGAAGGAGTTAACTGGAAAAATAGCTAGCAAGCTCAGTCCAAAGATAAGACACTGGCCCAATCCAAGGACACTGCCCACAGCTAAGACTTGGCTGACAGCCAAGAAAAGGGGGGCCTGAATGTGCCCAAGCAACTATGAGATCTGCAAAACACTGCCAGGCATTAATGAAATGTGTTAGGTTTCTTTTCTCACAGATAAAAGAAGTGCTACCCAAAGACCCTAGCAGCCCTGCCATTCATTGAAACAAGGAGACTGAGTCTACGTAAAGTCCATCATCGAAAGACTGCTTTGGCTCCACACTGGAAAGGCCCTTTCCAAGTCCTGTTAACCACCAACATGGCTGTGAAGAGCCAAGGACTACTTGCCTGGACCCATGCTTCTCACTGTAGAAAGACCCCTCCACCTCGGGAGAACTCTCTGATGGATGATAAGCCTATTTCTCCTTCTAGTACTGCTGTGCCTTCTGGACAGCAGGAAAAAGAAAGAAAGAAAAAAAAGACAAGGTGAAGTGCTAGTAACCTCTCCCTTGTCCACTGACAGACCTACTGTGCCTTTGGATTTTTCTAGAAGAAGCAAAACCATTACAGGGTGATGTGCTAGTAACCTCTCCCCTGTATGATGCTAAACCACACTGTTTCAGGAAAAGAGAAGAAGGAACACTTGCTTCATTAAAACCACAAAGTCCAGGGATTCCTGACTACAAGAGACATTAAGAACTGACCCTGGTGAAGAAACAAAGAATTATACACTGGCAGGAAGAAACTTGTGGGACCCATGCTTGGGAACGTGGTATTGATTGGATTTTGGGGTTTATTCTACAGGCTGCGCCCTGTGTTTTGGATAAGTCCTTCAGCATGTATTGCCCTCCTTAACTGGATTTTAAATTATAAGTACCAAAGGCACCTTGTTGCCATTGCCCCTGCCATCTCCTCCATTACACTATTACCCCTGTAACACATCCAAATACAGACAATGTCATATATTTGATAAAACCAATGACTAAGGCCTTCACACTTTAGTGATTTATTTAAATATTGTTTAAAAAAATATTTTTAAGGTTCAGGATATCCCATATAAGTGAACAATTGAATGGATCAGTGGAGATAAAAGTATATGATATCACTACCAGTGAACCCCAAGAATCTGTAATTGCAATTGATGGGTTCTATAGCGAATGTTCCTGAAATTTGCACTGTGTTAAATGAGAGAGGCCCTTATTGTTATTTGGTCACCCAATTAGTGAACAATTAAACGAATATCCAGAGTTTGTTTTGCCACTGGAAATTTTACCTGCATAGAAATTATTCCAGTGACTAATAATGTGACCTGTACCTTATTGCAATACACCCCTTCTTATGCCATTAATATCAATGCCTCCCGGAAGTACTAAAGGTGTTCAACCAACAGATGTGGTATAGTACTACACCAAAGAGAGATGTATTAGGATATCAATCAACTGTGATTAACACTACACTAGGGACTGTTAAATTTTCATTGCCCTTATCCAGTTTCCAAATTACCTCTACATACCCAAATTGCTCACAGGGGGCTGCCATTAGATTAGCACAACAGAGGGCTTGGGTTATTTCCTCTAGGAAGAGAGACTTGACCGGATCCCTGTGGGATGGGGCCAATAGTGCAGCAGCAGTATGGAATATTTTTAAAAACCAAGAACATGGTGAGAAATTGGGGCAACTAGAGAAGGCTATTGGCCTTGTTTCTGGAGCACAACTAACCCAGGTACAGGCTGGAGTTGGTGAGTTACATGTTATTTCCGCCCTTAGAAATTGCTGACAGAGATGGTATTGAATATCACTGAGGCTGGGAAGGCATTGCAGTGGGATCTAGCATGTTCAGAAATTCAGGATTTCCTGAATGACCAGCTAATGGCCATTCGGAATGATCTAGAGCATCAGGCTTGGCCCACTGCCCTTACAGACACATCAGGAGTACCATCTGATCTGTGGCCATGGAGACATACTTGGAGACTTTCTGGGTGGAAGTGCAGACGTTCTCAGTGCTCCTTCCAAGCATATGGACCGGTTGGGGGGGGGGTGGGCTCCCACATACCGAATCCTGCCGGATCCATGGAGAGGATGCATGTGGGCAATTCACCGAGACATCTGGGAAATTAGACCTCCTGGTATACCCAATCGATTTTTAGTCAGTGCTCCTGGGATTACATCTGATATTTGGATGGGGTTAGGGAGTCAATGGACGTTAGAACCCCCACAGCTTCAGTGTATCCGTAAACTGAAGCCAGGAGCAGTTGTTACTCTTCATGACTATGTTTGCTGGGAGGGTAGGGGACAAGGAACTACCCTGACAGGACACTTACTTTTTCAAGCTAATGATAGCTGTGTGTATGTTAAAGCCACCACATTGCAAGACATATATTTTAATCTCATTACCACTGCAGGCAATCGTATTATTTACTGGCCTGCAAATAGAATTTTGCAAGTAGTCCTTAGGTTCCAGATACCCTTTAATTGGACTAGTTTAGTACCTGATCGATTTCAAAATTTGCTTTCACTGTTACCAGAGGTTCAGAAAATCTCTGAAATACAAGGGCAAATTCACATGCTTCAATATATATATATCAAGTTGAAAAGTAAGCCTTTCATACAGCTTATAGAGTGTCCACCTTATGTACTAAGTATGATGTATTGTGTTTTATGACTAAGACTGTACTACAACCCCATCATATTATCGCTATGGGAATGTTATTGCTTGTGTTGTTGTTAGGAGTATGTTATTGTTGTTATAAAGAACATAATAATAGTAATACCTTTCATGTCCATGCTCATCATGCATTGTCATTACATCCAATCAAAACCCCTAAGGTTGAAGCATCTGATGTAGAATCTGAATTCCAAGACTTAATGCAAATAGAGATTTGAAAATGTTTGTTGTACTAGTAGTACAAAAGGGGGGGGGTTGTGGAAGCAGAGAAAGAACTGACAGGAAGGGGATGCAATGCATGACAGTTCGTTAGCAAGAGTTAGGCTAACTGTAACCCTAATAATGCGAGATTTGTAGAAGCGAGGAATGTGTGAGGCAAGTGGGAAAGAACTGTGTGAGAAGTTGTTGCGACCTTGTGTAGAAAATGTGTAGATAATATGGAATGTAGACTAAGAGTCTACATTAGTGAGCAAAACAAGATATCAGAATGACCTATGTATAAACAAAATGCAGCTGTTGCTCATTATTGTCTGTAACAAAAGGTATAAAGGCTTGCTGTAATTGTTTACCTGTTGAGAGACCTGCTTAGCTCTCTCCCTCTATGCAATTGATAGAGAGAAAATAAAGCGTCTGATTTGCTGTACCCAAACAAAAAGTGAGAACTCTGTTATTCTCCGACACTACAGTGGCTTCATACCGCCAATGGGAATAACAAAAAACTTCTTTGGTGGAGTTTAGCTCTCCAAGATTTTGATTTTGAAATACAACACATTTCAGGAGCTTCTAACAAAGTGGCTGATGCACTCTCCCGTGAAAGTTTCCCAAAATCAACTGGTTAACAATTGTTCTTGGAATGTGGGACATATTGTTAGTTTTTATATAATCAGTAGTATGTCTAAAGGTGCATGTGTCTTATTAACTCTGTTTTCTCCTAGAGCTCCAGGAAGAAATCGCAGCCGGTGTGGAACCGACTGTCCAACACTATCTGTGATTTGGGGGGCATGTCATAACTATAAAGGGAAGGGTAACAGCCCTCCTGTGTACAATACTATAAAATCCCTCCTGGCCAGAGACTCCAAAATCCTTTTACCTGTAAAGGGTTAAGAAGCTCAGGTAACCTGGCTGACACCTGACCCAAAGGACCAATAAGGGGACAAGATACTTTCAAATCTTGGTGGGGGGAAGGCATTTGTTTGTGCTCTTTGTTTTGGGGGTTGTTCGCTCTTGGGACTAAGAGGGACCAGATATCAATCCATGCTCTCCAAATCTTTCTGAACAAGTCTCTCATATTTCAAACTTGTAAGTACAGCCAGGCAAGGCGTGTTACTTTTATCTTTGTTTTCTCAACTTGTAAATGTACCTTTTGCTAGGGTGTTTACCTCTGTTTGCTGTAACTTTGAACCTAAGTTCTAGAGGGGGTTCCTCTGGGCTCTTTAAGTTTGATTACCCTGTAAAATTATTTTCCATCCTGATTTTACAGAGAGAATTTTTACCTTTTTCTTTAATTAAAAGCCTTCTTTTTAAGAACCTGATTGATTTTTCCATGTTCTAAAATCCAAGGGGATTGATCTGGACTCACCAGGAATTGGTGGGGGGGAAAGGGAAGGGAGGGGAATGATTAATTCCTCCTTGTTTTAAGATCCAAGGGGTTTTGGATCAGTGCTCACCAGGGAGTTGGTGGAAGAGTCTCTCAAGGCTACCCGGGGAAGGGAGTTAGCCCATTGGGAATGGTGGCAGCAGACCAGATCTAAGCTGGTAGTTAAGCTTAGAAGTTTTCATGCAGGCCCCCACATCTGTATCCTAAAGTTCAGAGTGGGGAAAGAGCCTTGATACATGCTTTTTGTCCTGATCTTCCAGTCCTGCATAATTTCACCCCAAATTATACCTCTGCCCTCATTTGTTCACACTCTCCCTCGTATTTCCTCTGCTTACCCCCATCACCTCTTTCCACTAGTCCTTTATCATCTTCTTTGCCCACCTTCAGCTTTATGCCTTATTTCACACTGCCACCTAGAAACAACTAACCTCCTCTGTCTTATTTCAAATACCCTTTCTCTCTTTCTTCAGACCCAGTTCTTCCATTAATTCTTTCTACTCTTATCTCCTTCCAGCCTACCTCATCTGTACCCTGTGGGTTCTGGTTTTTAGTTTTGGTGATGGTGGTTGTTGTCTGTGTTAGATTATAAGATCTTGGGAAGGGGAGCCTACTGAAACTAGAATGGCCCAGTAGATAGCACCATGCACTGTGAAATAGGCAACTGGGTTTCTGCTCCTGGCTCTGCCATTGACATATGGTGTGACCTTTAGCAAATCACTTCACTTCTGTGCCTGTTTTCACTTTGTCCATCTTACCTGTTTAGATTGTAGGCTATTTGGGACAGTTTTCCGGAATGTATTTGTGCAGCACATACCAGCGACCTCCTCTGGGGCCTCTGGATGTTACCATCATACAAATTAATACTACTTCTTCTGGCTCTACCTCTCACTTGCCCACTTAGGCAAGACATTTCACCTCTGTGCTCACAGTAAAATAGAGAGAACGATACTTACCCACCTTTGAGATCTCTGGATGAACAGAGTGTGTTTATTTGGTTTGTAAAGTCCCATACATCTTTACAGCACTATATAAAGCAATCATAATTTGAAGCCAATCCTGATTCCAGTCAGACCAGTATTTTGTCCCAAACCACATGGGCTGAATGCACCAAGATGTACTCAAACAAATAAGCAAATCTCTCAGCTTTAAATAAAACTGAGTTTTCAAAAGTGGTTGAAGAGATGTGTAGGTGATTTCATTTCTCATTGAAACAAGTTTGTACATCACAAATAGACAGGTGCGTAAAAACAGTACTTGGCTAGATCTAGCATGTCGGCTGATATCAGTTACAAGATAGAAACCAAATATATTTTTTGGAAATTACATGCCAGGTCTTCAGCTGCTCTAAATTAGTGTAATTCCATTGACTTCACCAGAGCTACACCAATTTACACCTGCAGTACATTAGCACTACTCGTCCCTGGCATAGGTTTTAAGGGGTCTTAGTTTCTATTATGGAGGTGGCCACAGTGGTTTGGTTTTTTGCTAAAGGCAAGAGAGTCAATTGCGCAACCCTTGCACACACTGGAGAGCACCTCCTCACATGCATAGACCTATTCACTTCAAAGAGTGTGAGGTTGATACCTTCTCACAGAAACTATTTATAAAACCTTTCATGTCTACCTTTTCCTGTTTACTCGTCTATCTTATACTATCTCTGGAACAAACAGGTTTGCCTCCATACTTATTCTGTAGCTGTTGGGAGTCTATATATCACAAACGCTCATCAGTCTCCACCACCAAGGGAAAAGACCATTTGGACACATCTGTGATCAAGGGAGGAAGACGGCACAGTAGAACAGGTACCAAACCAAGTCCTGCCTCCTTAGTCAAAGGTAAAATCCATCTATATTAAATATACTGTCATCTTAACTGTAGTTAACTAACTATAGTTGACAAGGGGGAGGCACACCTTGAGAGATACTTGTCTCTAGATCATCTAAACAGCAATGCTTTTTCTACTTGATTGTTAGGCCAACTGAGGTGGAGAAGGGAGAAGAGATCCTCCATGGAAAACAGTGAATTTTCGAAGTCATAAAGATGAGATGAGGGTATCAGCAGCATAACAATAGCCTAAACTTCAGAGATGCTGAGCACCTGCATCTCCCATTCATTTCAGTAAAATTGCTCTTGGATTATATGGGTGTAAATGAGATCATATTCAGATGAATTATATGTATATATTATTTCACATGGCATATTTATTCTACATAAGTCTATTGCTTTATAAATATTAAACAATTATAGAATGATACGTTAATTATGTTGGAATTATAGCAGAGACTAAGATTAGACAACATAGAAGACCAGTGCATTTGTCATTTTTTATTATTTCTAACTAAAGATCTTCGCATGAAAATAGATCTTTATTTTTTGGAAAGAGATTCTCTGTACATAACATGCTGATTGACTGTTATGGGACGCCACATGAAAGGTTTAGTATTTGGACGAGGAATGACGGCATCAGAGGGACTAGATAGTAAATTACAGTCCTGATTTCCCGTCCCCTCCCTCCAGACCTGGCACAAAGGGGACTCTCCCTTACCAGATCTTCCCACTTTGGTGCAGCCCCATTCCAATGGTGAAAGAGCTTGTGCAGAGGTAGAGGGAATTTGCCAGGTTAATAGGGACAACCCCCACTTCCCCAACAGGACAGTGTAGGTTTCTGTAACAAAATCCTCATGGAGATCTGCTTCCTCTGAGTCCCCTCCTAAATATTCCCCACCCACCCACTCAAAAGTGGATGATCTATGTCAAAAATAATAATGATGCCTAGCTCTTCTTATCCACGTATTTCAAAGTGGATGAACCTTCAAGCAACAAAGAATCTGTTTTTCAAGATTATGGCAAGAAAAATGCAAATGTTTTATGAATTAGAAAAAAAGTTCTTACTAAATTGATTGCTTTTCATAGTTTTTCCTGATGTGTCAGGTCCTCCTTAAAGGGAAGGTGTACAGCACATTCTGCAAATCCAACACCTTTAAGTTGTCTCAAGTTGAAGTACCCAAAAACTGATCACCAAAAATTACTAGTCACTTTTGAAATCCTGGCAATAATATTGTTAAATTGTACTCACTGGAATGCGTCATACATTACGGAGAGAGAATCCACCAAAATTGGTTTTGATTTTCAAAACTAAAAAACTGAGCTAAGACAAAAGACTGCAGCTCAGCTTGGGTAAAAATTGTTAGGTAGAGATATAATGCCAACAGGTGGTTTGTCCAATCAAAATTCTGACTTTTATGAGGCTATATATCTTCTCAGTAAAATGCTCTTTATTATAATACATGGAGACCTGGATTCTGCTATGCTTAGGGCTGGCTTCCACACAATGTTTGTACCAGTATAACTATGTCACTTAGTAGTGCATTTGTTTTTAAACCAATAGAGTTATTCTGATCTAACCCCTAGGGCTGTTGTTGCAGTGATAGTGTAAAGGTGCATATTCTACTGATATAGCATATTTTCCTTCTTGTATGGGAGTAAGCTAATAACTGCATTAATACTGAGGGCGGGGGAGGTTCGCACTGCTTTATCTAACCAGTTTACTTAAAATGGTATAATTGTGTTTCGACAAGCCTTTACACTGATCAGTACCTTATTCCTCAAGCAGACACATTGATTTCATTCAGCATGAGTAACAATGGCAAAATGCAGTCTTCTGCAACCCTTCTATACCCATAATCAATTAATTATCTCTTTTTTGTGCACAGGTCTTCAAGATGACTCTTACAAGCCCTTTCCCAAACACCACAGAATATAACTATGTGTATGATGAAGGTACCTCTCCTTGCAGTGAAGGCAATGGTTTCAGCAGGTTCAAATCACTGTTTCTTCCAATAGTTTACTGCCTGGTGTTTGTCTTCTGCCTAGTAGGAAATTCCTTGGTCATATGTGTACTCTTGACCAGGAAGAAAGTCACCACCATGACCGATGTGTGCTTGCTCAACCTTGCAATCTCTGACCTGCTCTTTGTTGTCCCCCTCCCATTTCAAGCTCACTATGCTTCAGAAAAATGGATTTTCGGAAATGCAGTGTGTAAAATGATGGCTGGCATTTATTACATAGGCTTTTATAGTAGCATTTTCTTTATAACCCTCATGAGCATAGACAGGTACATAGCAGTCGTTCATGCTGTCTATGCTATGAGAGTTCGGACAGCCACTTGTGGCATAATTATAAGCTTACTCCTGTGGACGACGGCTGGTCTGGCTGCCATACCACATATGGTGTTTAACCAAGAAGTGAAAATTGAACAGTCTCGCGAGTGTGTCCCCAAATATCCTCCAGGCCAAGAGACCTGGCGATTTTTCATTCAGTTTGAAGTCAACATCTTGGGCCTTTTGATCCCGCTCAGCATCCTCATTTACTGCTACTCCCACATCCTGAAAAATCTGCAGAGCTGCAAAAACCGGAACAAGATCAAAGCCATCAAGCTGATTTTCATCATCGTGGTCGTCTTTTTCCTTTTCTGGGCTCCCTTCAACATTGTGCTTTTTCTAGACTCTCTGCAGAACTTGCACGTCATCAACGACTGCGAGACGAGCCAAAGGCTTGCGCTGGCCCTGCAGCTGACCGAATCAATCTCCTTCATCCACTGCTGCCTGAACCCCGTGATCTATGCTTTTGCTGGCGAGATGTTTAAAGCTCACCTTAAAAAAATGTTCCAAACCTGCAGTCGTCGCATTTCTAGTAGCAATTCAGCCAATCATTCTCACTCCTGGCCCACTCAAGTATTAGGCTATTCTGATAGTGACAGAGTTCTGTAAGCTTTCCCGCTCCCTGCCCAGACATACATTCTAACTGCGTTCATTTAAATACAGCGATTGCCCTATAAATCGTACTAGCATTGACTTAGCCCAGTGTCCTACCTCCACTGTTTATTTTTTAGGGACAGAAGAAAGTTGGTCCTGGATTTTGACTTCCACTCCTTCAAAACTTGCAGAAACTCCTCCAAACACATGGAGTGAAAAAAATCCATCTACCCACATACAGAGATTCTATCTAGAAACCCACACATGAGCAGAACATGTCATCACTAACATGCTCTGACACCTTTGTGGACAATGGAAGCCTGCAGTGAATGAAGAGGACATAGAATTGCAAGACTCTTAAAGTAAATATTTCCATAATACTATGCATTGCACATGCTCAGTGTCTCTTCTTCCTCATAGTATTTTTCTGTATTAAATGTGTATTTTTCTTGAATAAATCAAAATGGCATCTTTGTATAACTGGCTTCCTGACAGTTTCCATAGTTTAAAAATCTGGGGGAGGTTTACGCAGACAAGCATTAAAACAGAAACTGGGCTGGATGGAGAGGACATCTATTGAGTTCTGACTTATTTAAAATGTGTATGATGGCTTCTTTTAAAGTTTCCTAGCAAAACATTCCCTCCTGATTGGCTGCTTTCTTTCTTGATGCTAATTATTCAGTGTAGCCACTGTATAATTTTCAGAGACTATAGTTTATATATATATATATAGGTATTTAGCTTAGAAGTCAAATGAATCATTGCACATTTCACTGGCTGGCTGTGCACACGGATCAGCTACAGTTTTCAGTATAAGGCCTGACTCACCTTTCAGTTACTCCAGTTTGACACAGATGTCACTCTCAGTTTCAATGCCATTATGACTGCATAACACTGAAGACAGACACGAGTGAATCACATTCTTGTATGGAAACCTCTGAGGGCAGAATTTTTTCTTATATGTTAGTTTGGTGCATAACCTTTCTAAAATGTAGAATGCTCTGCTGCCCTGTGCTATTGGCCAAATCCAACACCCACTGAAGTCAGGGGGAGTCTTCCCCATGACTTTGATGGGCACTGGATTAGACCTTATGACTCCTGTATGTCCCCCCACACCCTGGCAATATATGTTATGATCATTCCTGAAGACAAACTAAATTGATGTACGATGCACTGGAATCTTTCATCAAAATAAGACCTCTCAAATTCCCTTCTAGGCAAGTCTTTTCTCAAAACCCCAATAGTGATTCATGGAAATAAAATTACATTTATGTTCATTTAAGGTTGCTGTAAGCAAATTTTTAAACAGCAAAAAAATGTCTTAAAATCTAGAAAATATACAGGTGAGGAATTGTCAAATAAGACTGTCAAGAAATATTCCAATCTTTTTCAGCAACTCTACTTTCCATTTTTAAAATATCATTACAATTACTGTAATGTTACCAATTAATGATCTGAAATATATTTCTAACTTTAATTCTGTCTTCTTGTTGTCATTTCTCATGTCTCTACAAAGAGCAGAAATATACTGTGATTTATTTACAGTACTTCCATTTCTCCAAAGACTTTATGTAGTTACAAATTGTGAAGCACTCCATTTACATATTCATATTTTCCACTCTATTCTCCACATTTAGTCAGAGTTAAGGTTGGAAATATATATTGTATATGCTCCACAGATGGACTACATCTCTCATGATACACCACAATCATATGACTCCCGTGATGTATGGCCTCCCTCACTAAGAAGAGAGACTGTGGTATTTCATAAAAGATGTGGTCCAAATCGAGATTCCAAGCTAAAGAGGCTGCCGAACTACACCACCTATGAGGCACCATAGCAGCATTTCAGAATCAAACATTTTAGGTTTTGAACAAGCTATTATGGTTTCAAATTTTTCTTCAAAAACTTGAAGTTTTCTGTGAAAAGTTGTGATAAAAATTAATTTTTCTTCACTTTTGTGAAAGTTTTCTTATGGGTGAAAAAAAATCAATACATTTTCTGACCAGCTGTTCTGGAAACACTTCCCCGGAGGGTAACACAAGTATTTATTAATCAGCAGTACAGTACTGGGGTTCTCTGGGTTTCTCTCTCTGGCTCTGGGAGAGATATGTGGTTTGCAATTGTTAGAGATAAACAAAACAGGCTTAGTCACAATGATAGGCAGTGTGGTGCAGTAGGGTTACCATATCTGTAGTGAGTCGGTGTGACTCCCCTCCTGTCCGGAAGAGGGAGCCCACGTGCAGGCACCAGAGTGGGTGGGACCACCACCGCCTGTCCCCGCCCCCCGGAAGTCAAGGGGCGGGACAGGAAGTATAAAGGCCGGCCGCCAGAGCTCAGTCGGCGGCCAGCCACCGGAGGGAGCAGACGTGCGGCCGGGAGCTCCCGGCCAGGAGACCGTCGAAGACCGAGGCCTGGACCCTAGCTGGCCTGAGCTACCCCGGGCCCGCTACGAGGAGGAGCTGCCGGAGCCCGTTCATGCCCGCTACTGGGAGAATCCCTGGGAACCGCACCCCACTAACCCTGAGGGTGAGACTGGACCCGAACCCCTTCGCCCCTGCTGCTATCCAGAGGAGCCGCCTGAGGACCATTGGCCGGACTTCCCGGCAGAGCTACCAGACTTGCCGCCGAGCCCGGGCAGAGAGGAGCCCATGCAGGTGGACTGGCCCAATCCCGGCGCAACGAACGAGGTAGGCTTTGAGGGGGATCACGGAAGTAGCCCGGGGGTAGCTGACCCCGGTCCGGCTGCAACTGAGTGTGAGCCTATGTCAGTGTGTTGCGGTCTGGATACCCCACTGACCAGCAGCGGCAGCAACCGCTGTTAGGGCCCCGGGCTGGAACGCAGTGGAGTGGGTGGGCCTGCGTTCCCCCCTGCCACCCTCCGCACGGGTGGCAGGCTTCCCCCTCACCCAACGCTCGGCTACAGAAGCCTGGGCTTTGAACTATTTGCTCGCTCAGCCCCTGCAACAAGGGCCTGAGCCTAACTGTGTTTGCCCCGCCCTGATCCAGGGCCTGGGCTTTGAACTATTTGCTCGCTCAGCCCCTGCAACAAGGGCCTGAGCCTAACTGTGTTTGCCCCGCCCTGATCCAGGGCCTGGGCTTTGAACTATTCACTCGCTCAGCTCCCTGCAAACAAGGGCCTGAGCCTAACTGTGTTTGCCCCGCCCTGATCCAGGGCCTGGGCTTTGAACTATTCGCTCGCTCAGCTCCCTGCAAACAAGGGCCTGAGCCTAACTGTGTTTGCCCCGCCCTGATCCAGGGCCTGGGCTTTGAACTATTCACTCGCTCAGCTCCCTGCAAACAAGGGCCTGAGCCTAACTGTGTTTGCCCCACCCTGATCCAGGGCCTGGGCTTTGAACTATTCACTCGCTCAGCTCCCTGCAACCAAGGGCCTGAGCTAACTGTGTTTGCCCCGCCCTGATCCAGGGCCTGGGCTTTGAACTATTCACTCGCTCAGCTCCCTGCAAACAAGGGCCTGAGCCTAACTGTGTTTGCCCCGCCCTGATCCAGGGCCTGGGCTTGAACTATTCACTCGCTCAGCTCCCTGCAACCAAGGGCCTGAGCTAACTGTGTTTGCCCCGCCCTGATCCAGGGCCTGGGCTCTGAACTGTCTGCTCGCTCAGCCCCTGCAACCAAGGGCCTGAGCTAACTGTGTTTGCCCCGCCCTGATCCAGGGCCTGGGCTCTGAACTGTCGGCTCGCTCAGCCCCTGCAACCAAGGGCCTGAGCTAACTGTGTTGCCCCGCCCTGATCCCGGGCCCGGGCTCTGACTGTCTGCTCGCTCAGCCCCTGCAACCAAGGGCCTGAGCTAACTGTGTTTGCCCCGCCCTGATCCAGGGCCTGGGCTCTGATCTATTTGCTCGCTCAGCCCCTGCAGTCAAGGGTCTGAGCTTTAACTGTGGTTGCTCCGACTCTGCACTAAAGAGCCGGAGTTTCGGGACTAACTGACTGCTTGTTCCCACAGTAGTGAGTCGGTGTGGCTCCCCTCCTGTCCAGAAGGGTCGAGCCCCGGCTAGGACCTACTACATTTGGCGCCCAACGTGGGGCCCGAGCCCCTGCCCCTGTGAGAAGGGGCTAGAGGGGGAGTGGCCGTTGCCCCCCCCCCGTTCTAAGGATGGATATGGAGCGGCTGTTTCAGCTGCTCACGGAGAGCCAGGAGCGACAGCAGACGGCCCAGCTGCAGCAGCAACAGCAACAGCAGGCCGCTCAGCTCGTGCAGCAACAGCAGCGAGATGCCGCCCAACTCCAGCTGCAGCAGGAGCAGCACACCGCCCAGCTCGAGCAACAGCAACAGCTGGTGCGGCAGTTGGGAGTCCAGCTGCAGCAGTTGCTGGTCCCGCTCCCTCGCCCCGCACCGGGGCCGGCAGGGGAGGCTGCGGAGATGCCGCGGTTAGCTGCCCCCCTTCGCTTGACTAAGATGAGCCCAGACGACGACCCGGAGGCATTCCTGGTCACGTTCGAGCGGGTAGCCCTCGTCGCCGGGTGGCCCAGGGACCAGTGGGCTACCCTCTTAGCCCCCCACCTGACGGGGGCGGCCCAGGTGGCCTATCGTGGATTGGCGGCTGAGGAAGCACGGGACTACGACCTGGTGAAGGCCGCGATATTGGACGCCCTCGACGTCAGTCCCGAGACTTTCCGACAAAGGTTTCGGGGCCAGACTTACCCCACCGGGGCCCGACCGCGGGTAGTGGCCCAAACCTTAAAAGAGGCTTGCCGACGGTGGCTACAGCCCGGCACCCGGACGGCGGAGGAGGTAACCGAGCAGGTGGTGTTGGAACAGTTCGTGCACACCCTACCCTCCCGAGGGCGCGCCTGGGTGCTTCGCCACCGGCCGACGACACTGGCCCAGGCAGTGTCACTAATGGAGGACTTCCTAGCCGCCGAAGATGCGGTAGGACCCACCTTCCGACGCCCCGGGCCCGAACCAGCCCGCGGCGAAAAGAAAGGGGAACCCCTGAGCGGACCACGACCCCCCGCACCGAGGCCCGAACCCCGCCGCGAGACCCGGACCCGGCACGCGGACCCGGCTCCTCGGACCGGACCAGTGGCCCCGGGCCAGGGGCCCCCAAAGGCTCGGCGAAGCCCCCCCCGGAGCCCAAGCCGAGAAGGCCCCCGGAGCAGACGACCTGAACTCGGACCCTGCTTCAGTTGTGGGAGGATGGGGCACCTCCGGCGAGACTGTCCGGAGATGGATTGCAGCTATGGGCAAGTGTGGGTGGGCCACACTCGAGCCAGGCCAGCCATGAACCCCAAGCTGACCGTCCCGGCGGCCGGCGGAGGACGGACTACGCGGGCCTTGATCGACTCAGGTTGTGGCCAGACGTTGGTCCGTAAGGACCTGGTACCGCCAGGTGATACCCGCCTCGGATGTATTCATCTACAATGCATCCATGGGGATGTCCGACCATACCCCAGCGCCCGGGTCCCCCTAACCATCGCGGGGATCACCCGACACCTGGTGGTTGGGGTAGCTCCCCATCTTGCATACCCTGTGATCCTCGGTCGGGACTGGCCGGCCTTCGAGGAAGTCCTACGGTCCACGCCGGCCCTGGAGGCTGATCGGCTGGGGTCCTCCTCCGAGACCCCCGAGCAGGGTCCGGCGACCGAGATAGACGACACGGACGCAGCGGGACTGCCGCCGGAGCCGGCCCCTCAGCCCCGCTTCGATACCGATTTCTGTCGGGACCAGCGAGAGGATCCCACCCTTAGCCGCTTCTACGAGCAGCTCGCGGCAGTAGACGGGAGGGTTGTGGACCCCCAGCGGGCCACCCTGTGGCCCCATTTTGAGCTGCGCCGGGACCGGCTCTACTGCCTGGACCGTGACCCCCGCACCCAGGAACCACAAACCCAACTGTTAGTGCCCCTGTGTCACCGGCGGGCGGTAATGAAGTTGGCCCACGATGTGCCAGCTGCCGGGCACCTGGGGCGAGAGAAGACCCTCGCTCGAATCCTGGCGCGCTTCTTTTGGCCAGGAATCTCTCAGGAGGTGAAAGAATATTGCGCCTCCTGCCCAGAGTGTCAGAGGGTCGCCCCGCCCGGGATCCCCAAGGCACCCCTGGTCCCCATGCCAGTGATGGAGACGCCCTTTGAACGGGTCGCCATGGACCTCGTGGGCCCCCTCCCGAAAAGTGCCGCGGGGTTTCAATACATCCTGGTTTTGGTGGACTATGCCTCTCGGTTCCCCGAAGCCATCCCCCTGCAAAGTATTACCGCCCGGACTATCGCGGGGGAATTGCTGAAAATCTTCGCCCGAGTAGGACTGCCTAGAGAGATCCTGACCGACCAGGGAACGAACTTCACGTCCCAATTGTTGCGACAGGTCTGTGCCCTCTTAGGCATCAAACAACTCCGGACGTCCGTGTACCACCCGCAGACGGACGGGTTGGTGGAGCGGTTTAACCGCACTTTGAAAAGCATGTTGCGGAAATTCCCCGCAGAGGACCTCCGCCACTGGGACCAATTCCTTCCACCCTTGCTGCTAGCCATCCGAGAAGTCCCGCAGACCTCAACGAAATTTTCCCCTTTCGAGCTGCTGTATGGACGCAGACCACGGGGCCTCTTAGACCTGATGAGAGAGACCTGGGAACAGTCAGCGTCCCCAGCCCAGGGCCTCCTGAAATATGTCATCCAGTTACAGGAGCACCTTGCCCAGGCCGGAGCCCTGGCCCACGAAAACTTGAAGACGGCGCAGGAGCGGCAGAAACGAACCTACGATCAGGGAGCCCAAGTCCGGGAGTTCCAACCAGGAGACCGTGTCCTACTCCTCCTCCCGTCTAGTGAGTCAAAATTGTTAGCCCGGTGGCAGGGACCTTACGACGTCGTGCGTAAGGTCGGTCCCGTCACCTACGAGGTGCGGCAACCGGACAAGCGGAAGGGAACCCAGCGGTATCACGTAAACCTGCTGAAACGGTGGCAGGACCGGGAGGGCCTCTTAATTGACCCATGCCCGCCCGAGCCGGAATTGGGACCCCACGTACCCTCGACGGATGACCCCCCGGCACCCCAATTAGGACAATCGCTCACGGAAGAGCAACGTAAACAGACTAACTGCCTGCTACAGACCTTCAAACGAACCTTCACGGCCGTACCGGGCTACACGTCCCTGGTCAAACACTCCATCCAGACCGAGCCGGGGAAAGTGGTTCGAGAGACGACCCGGCCCCTGCCCTATCGGATGCGGGATGCGGTCGAGGAGGAAGTAAGAGCCATGCTGGCTCTGGGCGTCATTGAGCCGTCCCAGAGCGAGTGGCGTAGTCCGGTGGTCCTGGTGCCCAAGCCGGACGGTACCCGCCGCTTCTGCATCGACTTTCGGAGGGTAAACGCCATCTCGCACTTCGATGCCTACCCGATGCCCCATGTGGACGAGTTACTGGGACGCCTGGGGGAGGCCCAGTATATCACCACCTTGGATCTCAGCAAAGGCTACTGGCAGATCCCCCTCGAGGAGACCTCAAAAGAGAAAACCGCCTTTGCCACTCCAACGGGGCTATACCAATTCACGCGGATGCCATTCGGTCTCCATGGAGCCCCAGCCACCTTCCAGCGGCTGATGGACCGACTTCTGCAGCCCCATCAGGACTATGCGGCAGCGTACCTAGACGACGTGGTCATCTATAGCCGCGGCTGGGAGGACCATCTGCCCCGGGTTGCGGCGGTCCTAAGGTCCCTACGACAGGCGGGCCTGACCGCCAACCCCAAAAAGTGCCGTATTGCCTGGCAAGAGACCAACTACCTCGGCTATACCGTCGGGGGCGGGCGGGTCAAGCCCCTCGTCGGGAAAGTCCAGGCCCTCCTGGACTGTCCCACCCCGTCGACCAAACGGCACGTTCGGCAGTTCCTGGGCCTCGTTGGGTATTACAGACGGTTCATCCCCCAGTTCGCGACCATCGCAGCACCCTTAACTGGGCTTCTGACGAAGGACAGCCCCCGGCAGGTATGATGGTCCCCCGAATGTGAGGCGGCCTTCCGGACACTGCAGAAGTGCCTCTGCCAGGAGCCGGTTCTCTACAGCCCGGACTTTAAACGCCCATTCATCCTACAGACTGACGCCTCCGGCGTAGGGTTAGGGGCAGTCTTGTCCCAAGAAGTGGAGGGAAAGGACCACCCCGTATTATATCTCAGCCGGAAGCTGTTCCCCCGTGAGAGGAATTACGCAGTGGTGGAAAAAGAGGCCCTCGCGGTGAAGTGGGCCTGCGATGCCCTGCGCTTCTACCTCCTCGGGGCCCCGTTCACCCTCGTCACAGACCACGCCCCCCTCCGGTGGCTAATGCGGATGAAAGATAATAATGCCCGCATTATGCGGTGGTACCTCGCCTTACAACCCTACGCATTTACGGTCCAGCATCGAGCTGGTAAGGACCATACGAATGCGGACTTCCTATCCCGCATGGGGGAGATGGAAGGACCTGGCCCCGACATGCGGGAGCCAGTCTTAAGGGGGGGTGTGTGTAGTGAGTCGGTGTGGCTCCCCTCCTGTCCGGAAGAGGGAGCCCACATGCAGGCACCAGAGTGGGTGGGACCACCACCGCCTGTCCCCGCCCCCCGGAAGTCAAGGGGCGGGACAGGAAGTATAAAGGCCGGCCGCCAGAGCTCAGTCGGCGGCCAGCCACCGGAGGGAGCAGACGTGCGGCCGGGAGCTCCCGGCCAGGAGACCGTCGAAGACCGAGGCCTGGACCCTAGCTGGCCTGAGCTACCCCGGGCCCGCTACGAGGAGGAGCTGCCGGAGCCCGTTCACGCCCGCTACTGGGAGAATCCCTGGGAACCGCACCCCACTAACCCTGAGGGTGAGACTGGACCCGAACCCCTTCGCCCCTGCTGCTATCCAGAGGAGCCGCCTGAGGACCATTGGCCGGACTTCCCGGCAGAGCTACCAGACTTGCCGCCGAGCCCGGGCAGAGAGGAGCCCATGCAGGTGGACTGGCCCAATCCCGGCGCAACGAACGAGGTAGGCTTTGAGGGGGATCACGGAAGTAGCCCGGGGGTAGCCGACCCCGGTCCGGCTGCAACTGAGTGTGAGCCTATGTCAGTGTGTTGCGGTCTGGATACCCCACTGACCAGCAGCGGCAGCAACCGCTGTTAGGGCCCCGGGCTGGAACGCAGTGGAGTGGGTGGGCCTGCGTTCCCCCCTGCCACCCTCCGCACGGGTGGCAGGCTTCCCCCTCACCCAACGCTCGGCTACAGAAGCCTGGGCTTTGAACTATTCGCTCGCTCAGCTCCCTGCAAACAAGGGCCTGAGCCTAACTGTGTTTGCCCCGCCCTGATCCAGGGCCTGGGCTTTGAACTATTCGCTCGCTCAGCTCCCTGCAAACAAGGGCCTGAGCCTAACTGTGTTTGCCCCGCCCTGATCCAGGGCCTGGGCTTTGAACTATTCACTCGCTCAGCTCCCTGCAAACAAGGGCCTGAGCCTAACTGTGTTTGCCCCGCCCTGATCCAGGGCCTGGGCTTGAACTATTCACTCGCTCAGCTCCCTGCAACCAAGGGCCTGAGCTAACTGTGTTTGCCCCGCCCTGATCCAGGGCCTGGGCTCTGAACTGTCTGCTCGCTCAGCCCCTGCAACCAAGGGCCTGAGCTAACTGTGTTTGCCCTGCCCTGATCCAGGGCCTGGGCTCTGAACTGTCGGCTCGCTCAGCCCCTGCAACCAAGGGCCTGAGCTAACTGTGTTGCCCCGCCCTGATCCCGGGCCCGGGCTCTGACTGTTTGCTCGCTCAGCCCCTGCAACCAAGGGCCTGAGCTAACTGTGTTTGCCCCGCCCTGATCCAGGGCCTGGGCTCTGATCTATTTGCTCGCTCAGCCCCTGCAGTCAAGGGTCTGAGCTTTAACTGTGGTTGCTCCGACTCTGCACTAAAGAGCCGGAGTTTCGGGACTAACTGACTGCTTGTTCCCACAGTAGTGAGTCGGTGTGGCTCCCCTCCTGTCCGGAAGGGTCGAGCCCCAGCTAGGACCTACTACAATATCTCATAAATAAAAAAAGAGGACCCTCCACGGGCCCTGGCCCCGCCCATTTCCCCACCCCTAGCCCCACCCCAACTCCGCCCCTTCCCCACCCTAACTCCGCCCCTCCTCCCTTCCACTCCCAGCCAGGGGGAAAGGGCTGCCCCAGTGCTACCGGCTTCAGGGTTTGCTGGGCAGTCCCCAGACCCTGCGCCCCCAGCCGGCACTTCCCCAGCACAGCTGGAGCCCAGGAGGGGAAGCACCCAGCCGGGGGCGCAGGGTCTGGAGGCTGCCCAGCAAACCGTGAAGCCGGTAGCGCTTGGGCTTTGGGCAGCCCCTATGCCTCCGGACCCTGCGCCCCCAGCCGGGCACTTCCCCTCCCGGGCTTCCGCGGCGTAGGGTCCGGAGGCACGGGGGCTGCCCGAAGCCGGTAGCTCTGGGGCAGCCCGGCTCTTAAACAGAGCCAAAGAGGAGCAGAGCCTCCAGCCGTGGTGGCTCTGCGTAACTTACACTGTGTCAGTTACACAGAGCCGAAGAGGAGCAGAGCCTCCAGCCGCGGCGGCTCTGCTCCTCCCCGACTCTTCGGCGCTGTTTAAGAGCCGGGCTGCCCGAGCGCTATCGGCTTCGGGCAGCCCCCGTGCCTCCAGACCCTGCGCCCCCAGCTGGGCACTTCCCCTCCCGGGCTCCAGCGGCGCAGGGTCTGGAGGCACTGGGCTGCCCGAAACCGGTAGCGCTCGGGCAGCCCGGCTCTTAAACAGCGCCGAAGAGTCGGGGAGGAGCAGAGCCGCCATTTTCCCGGACACGTTCGGCTTTTTGGCAATTCCCCCCGGACGGGGGTTTGACTGCCGAAAAGCCGGACATGTCCGGGAAAAAGAGGACGTATGGTAACCCTAGGTGCAGTGGCTAAGACAAGACTTTGTCATAGCAGAAAGCTAGGTTCTGGGCCTACAGTGACCTTGTAATAAACTCTTTCTTCCAAAAATAGGTGTGGTGGAGGTTAACTAGAAGATGTTCTGTAACTATTTTCTAGATAAGTGTTCATAGCCTTAGTCAAAAATAAGGGTAGTGAATTGCATAGGAATTTAAAACAGCACTTATAGGTGAGATTTAAATGGCCAGTCTTTTCTCTCATCGCTCAGAGATCTTTCTTCTGAACAACAGAGGTATCTGATAAGAGTCTCTCTCATATTTATATCTTCCCTGGGTGTAGAGAGTGACTATGTTCTCGTTGCAGCACATTTTTCTTTATACCATCAATTTGAAATTGGGCAGCTTCAGATTGGCAAACAAGTTTGCTGTTATCACTTTAAAAAGTACCTTCCTTTAAAAGCTATGCACTTACCTAAAAAAAGAATTCTAGGAATCTCTGTTATGGGAACAATGATACATTGCACCGACCACCAGAGTTGACAAGACATGCAGAAAAATATATTGCATTCTCTTGTTCACATGCATTTTTAGCAATGGTCAATGGCAGAGGTGGGACTTAAACTCAGAACTCTGAATTTCCAGCCCTCTATGATAACCAGTGGATCACATTCTCATAGAGATACTGCAGCCACCAGCCAGATACATTTAACATATGAAAAGGAGTTCAAACTGTCAGCTCCAAAAGAAAAAAGTTATTTCTATCTGGTACATTAAAAGAAATAGTTCCAGTAGCTCATACAACGAGCTGAACCGATCAGGGCAGAAATGTTGCCCTCTACCCTCTTAGCTTTAGAAATTTCTCTAGGCCTCCCCAAGTGTTTTTCCAAAACATTTTTCCTGCTTTGTTGTTTTAATTCTTCCTGGAACAGCCAGCATTAACTTGGTTGGCCGTTGCATCTCTCAGGATACATTTATATTTCTCTTCTCTCCGCTTTTCATTTTTGTACATTTCCATTTCTGTTTCTTGGTATTTCTGTGCTTCACTTGGTGCTCAGAGTCTGACAGTCTTTGTTTCAGATTTAGCTACAGTAAGGAGCATACGGGCCTTTAAGAAAAGAGAGGTGTTTCATTAACAGACAATGAAAATGCAAACATACCAGTTGTGAAGGATTGCTGACCCCTTTGAGCAGTGGAGGGAAAGGGAACAAAAGATGATTGGCCCCACATCGGCCTTTTTTTTGTGAAATGCGCCCTCTCCAGTGTTCACAGAAAGAGTCATTTCCTTGGACATGGGGCCAAGATTTTCAGGAGAGAAAAGAGGTGTGACACGGTAGAATCCCACTCCTGTCTCTTTTCAAGTTGCAAAGAGCTCAGTGACCTTTTTCTAGTAGAACACCTCATGTGATGTATTTATAGTGTTCCTTTCCACCACTTTTATAGACTGCACAGCTCCTGAGGCACTCACACAAGCAAGAAACACCTCCCACTCTTTTCCTCCCCTTTTGTGCTTTCTTCCTGTAGAGCAGTTTTTAAACTAAGGACCAGGGCTGTCCCTAGGCAGGTGCAGGGCCCAGGACATAGGAGAGGAGCTCCCCCCCAGCTCTGCCTAGGCCCTGCCCCCACTCCTCCCAGACCCCATCCCCACCCTACCTCTTCCCACGCCCGCCCCACCCCTTCCCCACCCAGTTATATAGTTGATATAATAGGCATCACAGAAAGCTGGTGGAATGAAGATAATCAATGGGACACAGTAATACAGGGTACAAAATATATCTGAAGGACAGAAAAGGTCCAGTTAGAGTGGGAGTGGCACTATATGGAAAAGAAAGCATAGAATCAAATGAAGTAAAAATCTTAACTGAACCAAACTATATCATAGAATCTCTATGGAGAGCAATTCCATGCTTCAATAATAGGAATATAGCAGTAGGGATATACTACTGGCCACCTGACCAGGATGGTGATAGTGACTGTGAAATGCTCAGGGAGATTAGAGAGGCTATAAAAATAAAAAACTCAGTAATAATGGGGGATTTCAACTCTCCCCATATTGACTGGGTACATGTCACCTCAGGACGGGATGCATAACGCAAGAATCAGGGGTCACCAAATGAAATTCTTGACACCTTAAATGACTGCTTCTTGGAGCAGCTGGTCCTGGAACCCACAAAAGGAGGTGCAATTCTTGATTTAGTTCTAAGTGAAGCATAGGATCTGGTCCAAGAGGTGAATATAGCTGAACCGCTTGGTAATAGTGACCATAATATAATTAAATTTAATATCTCTGTGGTGGGGGAAACATCACAGCAGCCCACCATGGAATCATTTAATTTCAGAGAGGGAAACTACACAAAAATGAGGAAGTTAGTTAAACAGAAATTAAAAGGTACAGCACCAAAAGTGAAATCCCTGCAAGCTGCATGGAAACTTTTTAGACACCATAATAGAGACTCAACTTAAATGTATACCCCAAATTAAAACACATAGTAAGAGAACCAAAAAGTGCCACCCTGGGGAAATAACAAAGTAAAAAAAGCAGAGAGAGACAAAAAGGCATCCTTTAAAAAGTGGAAGTTAAATCCTAGTGACAAAAATAGAAAGGAGCATAAACTCCAGCAAGTGAAGTGTAAAAATATAATTAGGAAGGCCCCAAAAAGCATTTGAAGAACAGCTAGCCAAACACTTGAAAAATAATAGCAAAAAAAAAAAGTACATCAGAAGCAGGAAGTCTTCTAAACAACCAGTGGGGCCACTGGACAATAAAAATGCCAAAGGAGCACTCAAGGATGATAAGGCCATTGTAGAGAAACTAAATGAATTCTTTGCATCAGTCTTCACGGCTAAGGATGTGAAGGAGCTAAGTTCCCACTAAGCTGTGTGGTCATGCAACACGCTATCAAGGGCTGCGTAGGTGGGGAGAGGAACTGCCGCAGCTGGGGAGAGGCGCCTCTCCCCTGGTCCCAGCCCCAGAGCTGACCCAGCAGGGAGAGGTGCTCTCCCCCAGCCCTGGGCTGCTGCGGTGAGAGAGGGCTGGGGGGAGTCCTCTCTCCCCAATACAGCCCTGGGGCAGCCTGAACCCCAAACCCTCATCCCCAGCCCCACCCCCAGCCAGAGCCCTCCCCCACACACACACCCAACCCTCTGCCCCAGCCCTGAGCTCCCTCCCACACTCCGAACCCCTCAACCCCACACCCGCCTCACATCACCTCTATATTGGTGCACATAACAAAATTAATTCTGCACATGGATGTAAAAAATTAGAGGGAACATTGTGAGGGAAATTCCCAAACCTGAGCCATTCTTTTGGGTGACAAATCTCAGGAACTGGCCCAAATTGAGGTGTCATTAGAGGAGGTTTTGGAACAAATTGATAAACTAAACAGTAATAAGTCTCCAGGGCCTGATGATATTCACCCAAGAATTCTGAAGGAACTCAAATGTGAAATTGCAGAACTACTAACTGTGGTTTGTAACTTATCATTTAAATCAGCTTCTGTACCAAATGACTGGAGGATAGCAATTTTTAAAAAGGGCTCTAGAGGTGATCCTGGCAATTACAGGCCAATAAGCCCGATGTCAGTACCGGGCAAACTGATTGAAACTAGAGGAAAGAACAGAATTGTCAGACACATAGCTGAACATAACTTGTTGGGGAAGAGTCAACATGGTTTTTACGAGGGAAATCATGCCTCACCAATCTACTAGAATTTTTTGAGGGGGGTCAACAAGCATGTGGACCAAGGGGATCCAGTGAATATAGTGTACTTAGATTTTCAGAAAGCCTTTGACAGGTTCTCTCCCCCAGGCTCTTAAGCAAAGTAAGCCTCATGGATCAGTAACTGGTTAAAAGATGGGAAACAAAGGGTAGGAATAAATGGTCAGTTTTCAGAATGAAAAGGGGTAAATAGTGGTGTCCAGGGGTCTGTACTGAGACCAGTATTATTCAACATATTCATAAATGATCTGGAAAAAGGGGTAAACAGTGAGGTGGCAAATTTGCAGATGATACAAAACCATTCAAGATAATAACGTCCAAAGCAGACTCCGAAGAGTTACAAAGGGATCTCACAAAATTGGGTGACTGAGCAACAGAACGGCAGATGAAATTCAGTGTTGATAAATGCAAAGTAATGCACATTGGAAAACATAATCCCAACTATACATATAAAATGATGGGGTCTAAATTAGCTGTTACCACTCAAGAAAGATCTTGGAGTCATTTGGATAGTTCTCTGAAAACATCCACTTAGTGTGCAGCGACAGTCAAAAAAAGCTAACAATGTTGGGAATCATTAAGAAAGGGATAAATAATAAGACAGAAAATATCATATTGCCTCTATATAAAACCATGGTACACCCACATCTTGAATACTGCATGCAGATGTGGTCACCCCATCTCATAAAGATAAAATGGCACTGGAAAAGATTCAAAAAAGGGCAACAAAAATGATAAGTGGTATGGAACAGCTTCTGTATGAGGGGAGATTAATAAAATTGGGACTTTTCAGCTTGGAAAAGAGACATCTAAGGGAGGGATATGATAGGTCTATAAAATCATGACTGGTGTGGAGAAAGTAAATAAGGAAGTGCTATTTACTCCTTCTCATAACACAAGAACCAGGGGTCACCAAATGAAATTAATAGGCAGCAGGTTTAAAACAAAAGGAAGTATTTCTTCACACAACACACAGTGAACCTGTGGAATTCTTTGCCAGAGGATGCTGTGAAGGCCAAGACTATAACAGGGTTAAAAAAAGAACTAGATAAATTCATGGAGGATAGGTCCATCAATGGCTATTAGCCAGGATGGGCAGGAATGGTGTCCCTAGCCTCTGTTTGCCAGAAGCTGGAAATGGGTGACAGGGGATGGCTCACTTGATGATTACCTCTTCTGTTCATTCCCTCTGGGGCACCTGGCATTGGCCACTGTCAGAAGACAGGGTACTGGGCTAGATAGACCTTTGGTCTGACCCAGTATGGCCGTTCTTATGCCTTTTGTATCCTCTGTGCTAATGAGTTAATTAGCCTTTTAACTCTCTCCAGCCCATCCTAGTCTATCAACTGGGCACAATTCCCATATTCAGGTGTGCTCCAGGGCAGCTAAGTGGAGTTGCAGTGGTCAGAGTGCTGTGTTGTGCAGCACTGTGTCACAAATGGGTTTGGGGGCTTCCGTTCTGTCATGTCCAAAAGCAAGGGGCTGAATTTTCAGAAAGAGGGCGCACAGCACTTGCTGAAGTCATGCCCCTTTACAGATGTGTCAGATTGGCATTTTCCCCCTCCCCCACCAAATCCCCTCCCCCCACACACACACTAGTCATGTTTGAAAATCTTGGCTTAGAGAAATAGAGCCAGAGCCTCCAGTTACAAATCAGCCTCAGAGCCAGCCTAACCCGCCACATGAAGATTCCCCCTGCATAGGGTGACCCTTAAGTGGGGTGGTGCTGCCATTAGCCATAGCAACTCCCATGCCAACCCCTTCCCAGCTGCTTGTGCAGGGGATCACATGCAGAATACAGCTCCACACAGGCCCCGAGACTCTAATTCACTCCAGGAACCAGCCTCGTAGCCAGGCAGCCCCAGGACTGGGGCGTTTAGGAGGGGTTGAGGCAATCCCCCACCTCCTGCTTAGCTATAGCTTAGCATCTGGCTGGGATCTCCAATGGACTCTCTCTCTCTCTCTCTCTCTCTCTCTCTCTCACACACTCACACACACACACACACACACACACACACACACACACACACACACACTCTCTCTCTCTCTCTCTCTCTCTCTCTCTCTCACTCTTCTTTGTTCCCTTTATAAAAATGTTTCTGTCCCTGGTCTGACTGCAAAAAGGGAGAATACAAGCAGCCTTTCCCCCTCCCTTGCACTGACCACCAGAATGGACAGGACATGCAATGGGAAATATGCTGCACCCTCCCAGACGTGCACATTCAGCAGAGCTGTCAGCAGCACTGTGCCTCCTCATTAACCGCACAACTTGAGTCTTAATGTTATAGGCAAGTAGGATTTTTTTTAATTGTTTTTTGCTTCTTTGTTTAATGCTATTGCTGATTGTAGCTGACAAGTGCAGGAGCTAGGAAGATCCTGAAAAGATTTTGCCCTCACTGCACTCAGACATCTAGAATTGCCAATACCCTTCCAACGTTTTCCACAAGCATAAAATTCACCTTAGAACAAAACAAGAGGAGGCTCAAAGGCCACTTCATGATTTTGTAATGCCCATGACACAAGAAAGCGTGTCAAAGAATTTTGCAATACACCTTATCATTAGATTTGATGTCATTACAGAATTGCTGGTATCAATTAAATTTCACTGGCTGAGATGTTGACATTTCTCCTAACACATCATTTTCTGCCAGCTCGATTTCGAAGGCACTTGAGGATACTGGACTAAAATTAAAGTGAAATGTAGGTTAAAAGAAACCCAACTATATTTCTTAGAGCATGTGATTGATGAAGAGGAGTGAGAGCAGATCCAGCAATACTCAATCCCTACAGTAGTATCAGAAAATGGAATTCTTCAATATGATGGAGTTTTGGAACAAATTCATACCCAACTTAACCTCAAAAAGCCAAGTTCTTTATGAACATCTCCAAACTAGTTTGTGGGGGGGCTAAGAAACCACAAGATTGTGCTTTTTGAGGATCTAAAGAAGGTATTCATCACATCACCAGTACTGGTGTCTTATGCTTCCAAGTCAAAAGCAGTGCCAACAGCTATCGTCGCAATGGGGCGCTACTCCTGGTAGCAGAAATGATTGGAAGCCAAAGCCACATTGTCCCAGACAGCTTTCAGACACTAAGACCAAGTATGCCTAAGTAGTTAGAATGTGGCAAGTGTATAGATGTACATGAGGCCCACAAGGTCTGAAGAAGGACTCTGTATAAGTGTAGCGGGGTGGTCACCCGCTCCTCCCCTGAGGGGTTTAAAACAGCCCAGGAGAGGGCCGTGGCTGGGGGCAAGCAGCTCCCAGGCTGATTGGGGAAGTAGGCACAGCTGCGGCCATGCCTCAAACAGACCTCAGCTAGCCCTTATAAAAGGGCTGTGAGCCAGAGGCTGAGAGAGAGAGTCTCCTCTAACTGTGGAGGGAGATGGGCCTGGCTACTGGGGAGTGTACCAGAGTACCTGAGGTGGAGCAGGGCTGGGGAAAGGCGAGAGGAGCTGGGGAGCTCCTGCTTGACAACTCCCCAGGCTGCTGGCCTTCTGCAAGGCCAAATAGGTACTGGGGTTGCAGGGGGCAGCCCAAGGGTAGGTGGAGGTAGCAGGTCCAACACCCCGCCCTTGCCTGTGATGAGTGGCTTGCACACTGCAGTCTGCCCCAGTGAACAGGGGCTAGATGGTGACTGGCAGTAGCCTTATACTGAGGCAAGGTGGGGATAGTGGGTGGGGGTTCCCCTGGGAGGGGAGACCCAGAGACTGTGGGGGTACTGCCAGGGGGCAGCCCCCATGAGAAAGGGGCACCGGGGTCTGGGAGGGACACGGGGGCCAGTGAGATGTGGGACACTGGCCTGCAGAGGGCACTCCAAGGCTGGAGAGCTAATTCCCATACTGGACCAGCAGGAGGTGCCGCAGGGGTGAGTCACGCAATGTTACAATAAGCTTGAAAGGGGTCTCTTTCACCAACTGAAGTTGGTCCAATAAAAGATATTACCTTATCCATCTTGCTCTGTAATGAGGCCACAAGACATTTGCAGGTTCTTGATGATGTCAAGGACAGACTACAAGTCACTCATACCATTTAGAGAGTCAAGATCCAGGTGCTAGAGATTTCTCATGATTGAGCATTAAAGCATATGAATCAGAAAAGTCCCTAGTGGTGGTCTCCAAAGAGTCCCTCAGATTCTCTAGACACTCAGGATCATATGGAAGCACACCTAGCTGCCTGACAGGGTATACTGCCTGTCCAGGGCCTGGGCCAACAAGCCTAGGGTTTGGGGCTGGGAGGAAAGGGTTAATGATCAGGCACCAGAACTAGAGCCCATTAGCCTCCCAGAAAACCAGGAAGAGGTGATCAGTTGTTGGCTCTCCAACCACTTCTAGCAGCCAAAAAGCCACACAGTGGAATCCAGCTGCCAGTAGAGGATCCTCCTGAACCATTGAGCCTTTCTGTTTAACTCAAAGGCTCAAAATCCACTTGCCTCATCTCAATAGAGAGAGAGAGTTTTGGGACTGAGTCTGAGTAAACCCTGAAGAGGATTTTTTCCTCCCTGACTTGTCAGGGTTTCTCCTGTTTTGAAGGACTGCTTGCCCACAGTACTATTTTGAGAGGTTGGCCAGGCTCACCACAAAAGTGAAAACTGATTAAAATAGCCACTAGTGCTGATCCACAACTGCTAACTGTATCCGAATGTATAAGACATGAATAGCCCAGTTTTCCTGTAGCTCCACAACCCTTTACAGTGTGACATAGAGAAAAGGACGCCTGGTGTCGGAGGGATGCTGAGAGTGAGCCTGTATGGCAGTGTGGTGAACCAGCACAGGGCAGAACCTAGAACACAAAGTGGAACCATGAGTCTCAGGATGTGACGAGAAGGGACGTGTCTCTGTGGTAGTTGCTGATTAGTTTTAAACTTGTAGAAATTTTACTTTTCCCTAATGTAACCCTTCTGCATGGGAGAGTTGACAGCAACAAGGGTCGAGTTCAGTACGTAGGGGTTCCCTTTCAACAATACAATGCAAAACCGGCTTGAGCCCCCACTCAGTGACCTGGGAAAATTACACAAACACCCCTAGGTGCCTCAAAGAGGCAATACTTCCCCTCTCACAAGCACAGAGTCTAGATGTAGCAAAAATCTTTAATAACAGGAGGTAAACAACTCAGCATTCAATTGGGAAAACACCACAACTAGGGTTCATAAACACAAACCATGAACCAGAAGACCCACCCCCCCAGAAGATTGGGCTGTGTCCTTTCCCTTTGGTTCTTGAGTCCAGCAACCCAAAAGTCACCCAACCCACAGTTTCTGTCCTTGGTCAGTGCAGCCCCAGAGTTCAGAAGTTCATCTGCAGAGTTTACCTCCCAGCCTGGGTGGAAGGGGGGGAGGTATGGGGGCACCTAACATGCTCTGCTGCTTGGGTCAACAGTTGATTGCCACGCCTCTCTGTGGGCTTCTGCTGCAGTCTTCACCATCAGCCATGCCTCTCCACCAGCCGTCCTGCTGGCCGCTCACCCATATGTCTTCAGCCGCCCCTCCCCCTCCCACCGACACAGCGGTCAGTGATTTCAGCTGTTAGTAGGAGAGCCTCAGTGCTGGTGCACTCAGAACCACTAGCCCAAACTAGATCTAATGCTTAGACCTAGGTATCAGTGATTTCAGCTCTGCAGCATGTAATAAGACTTCTAATGGAGTCAAAATTAGCTCTATTAGACAGTGGAGAGAGTGTTACAACCCAATTGCCCCCTTCCTCAGGGGGTTTCCTGGGGAGGCAGATTAACATTGTATGTTGCTAACGCCGGTGCAGGCATTGCAAGGTATTTTGGGAAGGGTTAAAGGTGTGAGTGTGGAGCGAAAGGTTTTTTTGCAAGTTGCAAGAGGCCGAAGAGGGAGGGAGGGAGGGAGAAGAGAATGAGTTAACTCAACGGCTCAGCTCAGTCCGAAGATAAGACGCTGCTCCAGTCCAAGGTCATTGCACTCGAACAGACTCCATGCAGCCAAGAAGCCTGCAGCCATATCTGTATCTTACCCAACCCCAGCCAACTGTGAGAAAAGAGAAGCAAGCCGAACAAAACTGCAGGGAATTGCAAAAACCAGTAAGACAATGAAGACCAGCGAGGGGGAAAACAACAGTTTCGTGTCCCTGAAGCCGGTGTGTTTTGAAAAAGCCACAAAAACCCGCTTTAAACTGGTACAAAAAACACTGGGGACAGAAGTCCCTGGACAAAACGCCCCCAAAAGAATCCAGGGCTTAAAGCCCTCCCAAAAGCTAAAGCAAGGCAAAAATCAACAGCAGACCCTGGACAGCCTGTGCACAAAACAGAACACTTTATTATAATACAGTAACTCTAGCCTCAATCCCCAATTGTATCCTGTTCCATGAGGATTTGGGGACTGGAAACTGTCTGTAGAGCTTCAATCCCAGGGCTGAATGGAGCCAGCAGTCTCAGGGCTGTTCAGAACTCTGACTGCTGGCCCTGGTCCTTAACAAAATGTCTACACTGCAGGTGGGAACGAGCTTCCCAGCCCAGGTAGATGGACTCATGCTACTGGGGCTTGAGTTACTGGGCTAAAAACAGCAATGTGGACATTCCAGCTCAGGCTGGAGCTCAGGCTCTGAAATCTAGAGAGCTGGGCGGGCTTGAGAACCCGAGCTTCTGCCCCAGACAGAATGCCCATAGTGTTATTTTTAGCCCACTAGTTTCAGCCCCATTAGTGCAAGTCTGTCTACCCACCCTGAAAGACTCGCTCCCAGCTGCAATGTAGACATACCTTGAGGGACCATCCAGCAGCTGAATTTTAACGACGTTCTCTTTTTTTTTTTTAAAGAGAGCTTTAAGTATAAACTTGTTACAGTACAAAACTTTCAAACTTTGTTTACAATAAACCTCATTAATACAAAGCATTTGGACCTCAGAAATACTGTTTAACCTTAAAAATGGTGCAATTCTCTAAAGCAGACCATTGTTTCTTCATCCAAATGTCCCTCATTTTCTCTCTCTTTTCTGCACTATGTGGTACATAAGCCATAAGGGCCTGCTGGGCCTCTGCACAAGGCTAAATTTCACCAAAGAACACACAAGCTGACAGAAGAGGAGCCAGCGTGCACGAGGAGAGGTTAAGCCTGCCAACTCAGCAGTTCCAAAGGGGATCCCAACCAGCATGGTAGTCATTGACACCTGATTCTGCCACACTGAAGTCAATGGGATTTCTACCACTGATTTCAAAAGGAGCAGAACAGTCTACTCAAAAATCAGGCCTCATATCATCATCATGTTCCTATTACGCCTCTGGCATTTAGGGCAGAGACAAAGCTCCTCCACTCCTGTCTGTTTCTGGCAAGTCTTTCAATGGTTCTGCAGCTGTGCCTGAGGTTTTTCAGGTCATCTTCCACTGCTCTTCGCCATGTTGTTTTGGGGCGGCCTTGTTTTCACTTGCCTTCAGGTGTCCATCTTATTGCTACTCTGGTGATGGACCAGCCTATGGCACATTTTGTCCCACTGAGTAGATGGGGGCTTGCTGTCAATGCTGGTCCACATACCATTTATAGTCTGCGTTTGCTATTTCTAAATCATCCTTCACTTTTTCCTGGGCCTGATGAGTCTGCTGTATTAGGTCTGAGGCAGCCGGGTCGAGAGAGGATGTGGGTAATTGTGGGTGGAATCACAGGTGGTACCCATAGTTGGCAAAAACGGGACTTTGACCCTTAGACGCATAGTCTATGTTGTTGTATGCAAATTCCTCGTTAGGGAGAAGTAAAGACTAATCATCCTGGTGATTATTGAGGGAGCATCGCAGATACTACTTGATGATTTGGTTGGCCCTTTCCATTTGACTGTTGGACTGGGGATGGTAAGCAGAGGAAAGACATGTGTGGACCCCCAGCAGGTGCAGAACCGGGCCATGAACTAAGAACTCTGATCAGAGGTGATGTGCTCCAGAAGGCTGTGGAGATGGACTACATGGCTATTCCATAGCTGAGCTGTCTCTTCAGCAGAGAGGAGGCCTGTGCAAGGGATGAAGTGGGTGTCTTGCTCTCTGGAGTGGTTCATGACCAAGACAGACTGCCACAAGCAGGGCAGACACCCCAAACTGGTGTTATGTTCTACAGTTAGATTTCAGTAGTAACAAATGTGAACTCCTAGATCACTGTAACAGTCTTGCCATGGAGTCACAGACAGTCCCTTGGGGCTCTCCAGCCTATCTTGCCACCCAGGCAAGCTGGACTTAGTGATAAGTGGTCACTTACAACATAAAAAAAATTAAAAACACAAAATATTCTGGTTGCTCCCAGTCCCAAGAGACCAGTCACTAACCCCAGATCAATTTGTACCTTAGATCTCACACCACAGACACACCTGTAGCCAATCCTGTAATAAACTAACTAAAGGTTTATTAACTAGAAGAAAGTAGTGAGAGTTATTTATAGGTTAAAGCAAGTTACATACACAAATGAATTTCAGTCTGATCCAAAAGGTGACAGAGATGTAGTAATCTGTCAGCATTAAATGTCTTTTAGGGCTTAACACAGACAGGCCCTAGGGATCGCTGCTTTTTGTTTCTTAGCTCCAGCCTCTGTAAGAGTCCAGACAGCAGAGAGATGACAAATCTTCATGTTAGCTATTTTTATTTCCCTCTTCCAGCATTAAAACCAATGTAATGAGGCCTTCTGCACATACTTCTCCATGGGTGGATGGGGCAATTGTCCTATGATGACCCATTTAATTTTAATAGTCCTCCTGGATGGGCAGGGAGAGCCACTTTTCCCATCTAAGATCACAAGTTCCGAGCAGGGATGTTTACTATTATAAAACAAACTTATATTTTACCTTCTGCAATGGAATACAGATATTACAAGTAAGATTGATGCATGCAGCAACTTACAAGTATTTCATAGAATAGAAACCAGTGGTTCTCAACCTATTTACCATTGTGGGCCTCATGGGCAACATCCAATACTACCTGTATGGCCCTGAGGATGTCACATGAGCTGCAGCTGTGTGCTGATTGGGCCACAGATTGAGAACCACTGGAACACTAAACACATCCTTACAAGTCTAGCAACTATCTTGAACAATATTAACATAGGTGAACTGATCTGGTTTCCAGCTATGAATTTGTCAGTGCTGAGATGATGCCTACAGACCTGGCAAGATCAGGCACCTGGTTTACCAGCATCACAGTGGGCCATTTTGGAAAAGTGGACCATCACCAATCAAAACTGTTATAAATTTTTTGGACTCTGGTAATTCTACAATAAGGTCTACAGCGATGGCTGCCCAAGAGCTGGAGAAGGCCACAGGGCTTGTGGCATGGGGTTTTGGTGTGGCACAAACATCATAGGAGGCAATGAATGACTGTATGAAGAATGAGGGGGGATTTGATAGCAGCCTTCAACTACCTGAAGGGGGGTTCCAAAGAGGATGGAGCTCGGCTGTTCTCAGTGGTGGCAGATGACAGAATAAGGAGCAATGGTCTCAAGTTGCAGTGGGGGAAGTCCAGGTTGGATATTAGGAAACACTATTTCACTAGGAGGGTGGTGAAGCACTGGAATGCGTTACCTAGGGAGGTGGTGGAGTCTCTTTCCTTGGAGGTTTTTAAGGCCCGGCTTGACAAAGCCCTGGCTGGGATGATTTAGTTGGGAATTGGTCCTGCTTTGAGCAGGGGGTTGGACTAGATGACCTCTTGAGGTCCCTTCCAACCCTGATATTCTATTCTATGATTCTATTGTTGGGTGCATCGAGGGCCACCAAAAGGAGCAGGATATTAGTTATTAGGTCTTGAAGAGCCCCAAGTGTTCTGCTAGGGGAAAATCATGGCATAGTTGTAGGACTGCAACTCTTGTGGGTCCTGTGGTAACAGATGCATTCTCTTACGTACATGATCCCTTCCCAGGAGTCATGCAGTTGCTTGTTGATAATAGCTTGTTCGTCAGGCAGATTTCCTGAAGCAGAAGCAATGGGTATTAAACTTAGTATATCTGGTGATGAGCTGCACTGAGAAAGTTACAAGATTGGAGAATGGAAGTTGGGTCCTGTCTGGGGCCTGGTGGATTAGTATCATGGGACAGGGCATCTACCTTGCCATTTTGTGATCCAGGGTGGTATGTGATAATGAAATCCAATCGTGAGAAAAACAGGTCCCACCAAAGCTGCCGTTGGATTAAGTCCTCCAGCCCCCTAATAATTTTTGTTGCCCTCCACTGGACTCTTTCCAATTTTTCCACAAGTTGTGGAGGGCCAGCCCAGAGGATCAGTGGAGAATGGATCACACCAAATTCTGATGTAACTCAGGGACCCTGAAGCACAGCCTCTGAGGAGTTGTTTCCTGCATTACTGGACCAAATGACAACCATCAGTAGTCTATAAGGAGTGGCCTTCTGTTGCAGGGAAATGTGCAGGATCCAGGATGCTGCTGTGCATAAGAAGTAGTCAGCTGTGCCCAAGTCAAGGAGGGCCGGTAGGATGGGAATTTGCTGGGATGTGCCAGGTATGTGCAACTGGATTGGCACCTGCAACTGGGGAGCCCTCTGGCAGGGCTCTGGGCATGTTCCAGTCAAGACCAAAGTATGGGGAAGGCTCTTACAATAGTGTTACCTGCTCCTGCAATAGCTGGTTCTCCTAGGTCAGCTGAACAACGTGGGCCTACAGGGCTTGGTTGTCTGCCTGAAGGTGAGCAGTCCACTCAAACATGTCCGGTGTGCCCCCGGCAAGAAAGTTAATACTGGAGGAACTGTACAGAACTCACCCTGTTAACTCTCTAGATTCTTTGCTAGTGTTATCTGTGGTATTTTTCATATCTTGATATCAGCAGTTGTTATACTGTTTACAGCAAAAGATATTCTAAGCTGAAACTCAACATACACAGTACATTTTAATGTCTTTCACAACCATATGATTACACAGTATAGTGTGTATATCCTGTCTTTCACACTAACATACAATATCCTGTAAATAACCATCCATTTCTTCATCCTCAGGCTAGTAAAAGATCAACAGTTTTTCAGTGAAGGAGATATGGAGATACTGACAACAACATAGAAGTAGTCATGATGATGCAACACCATGTACAAATGATGTCAAACAATTTGCATCCCTGTTTCTGCCACCTCTTTACTCCTTGGTTCTGATATTTGGCCTGGTGAGCAATGTGCTAGTTGTGCTGATCCTGATAAAATACAAGAAGTTGAGAAGCATGACTGACATCTATCTGCTGATTCTGGCAAATTCCGATTTACTCTTTATTCTTTCCCTGCCATTTTGGGCTTACTATGCAGCACACGAGTGGGATTTTGGAAATGCAATGTGTAAAATTCTTTCAGGGGTGTATTATGCTGGCTTCTACAGTGGAAACTTTTACAAAATACTTTTGACAATAGACAGATATCTGGCAATTGTCCATACAATGTTTACTATAAAAGTTAGGACAGTTACCTATGACATCCTCACAAGTGTAGTCATTTGGGGTGTTGCAATATTAGCCTCTCTTCCAGGTTTAATATTTTACACTGTTCAAAAGGAAGGTGTTTATTGGACCTGCAGCTCTCATAATCCGTCAGGCCATGAAAGTAAATGGAAGCAATTCCTGATTTTAAAGAGGAACATCCTGGGACTTGTTGTTCCACTGGTCATTATGATCTTCTGCTATGCCAAGATTATAAAGACATTCCTGAGATGTAGGAAGGCGAAAAAACATAAGGCAGTCGGGCTTATTTTTATCATAATGAAGTGTTATAGTGAAATGTCTATTTCAGTTAAACTGCGTTCTCTATTTCCATTTTTATTGTGCTGTGAATCCTTGTGCTATGATTATTATGCTTCTTTATCTTTGCGTGTTCCTACAAGTTGTTTATAAAATCATTGTTTGAAAAGCTACATATGTTGCATGTTTCTCATTGTCTTTGAGGAAAAGGGGCTTTAGCTCTGATCTCTGGGAAAAGGCAGGGATTGCTCCTTACACCGACACCAAGGGAACGCACATAACCACAAAGGGGGTGGAGAGGAAGTGGAGTCACGGACCAGAACCCTCCCCCACACCAGCCCACAGGGAAATGAAACCTACTGGGTATGGTGTTACTGTGCTATGCTAAAAGATGTTGCAGCTGGTGCCGACCCTGTGCACCAAGAAGCCTGAGGAGGAATTTGGCACTTTGACTTTGAAAACACTTTTTTTTCATATTTTCCGGAGAAAATATCAGTTTTGGTAGTTTTTAAAAATCAGGTGAGGTGAAAGTGAGTGAGGAAATATTATATAGCGCTGGGGAACAGGCTGGATTCTTCCACAAGCCAGCTTTGGCCACTGTATGATCTCTTGGTGCTGCTTAGGAGGTATAAAGTGACTTTAGCCAACCAGAGAATCTAGCCCTTAAAGTTTTATATCTAGAAAGTACTAAGCATTTACAATTTAACACGAAGAAGTGTCTGTTGTTCTACATCCCTCTCCATGCTCCACTCCTTGCCCCCACAATTTCCCTGCCTGCCCTAGATGCCTCCCTAGGCCTTCTCTACAGTACACAATTTTGTCAGCAAAAGGCAGCTTTTTCCAACAAAACAGAGGAGATGTACACACAAAAAAGCTACTTTTGGTGGCAAAACTCTGCTGTTTTGCCAACAAAAAAAAATCTTTACAAGTGGCAAAGAGCTTTTTGCAACAAAGTTAAAGTGACAAAGCGCCGGTGTAGATGCTGCCGTTCATTATGCTGACATAACTGGCCTCCCCCAGTATCCCACAATGCCCGCTGTGACCGCTCTGCTCACACTTTTGAACTTGACTGCCCGGCACACAGCTGCAGACATGCACCCCTCCCCTTTCAAAGCTCCAAGAAGTTGTGACAGCTGAGTTTGCTCCTCAACTCCAGCAGCAAAGAGCAAATCATTAACGTGTAATTCTTCTGTTCTCCCCTGCACTAGGAACACAGCGACAGGCAGACTGCTGCTGCGAGGATGCGGGGGGAACTGCAGTGCTGTACCATGGGGGCTGCTGTGCTGTGCTGCTTTTCCTTTGACATTCCTCAGCATGGAGAGCTCACACAGCTGTTGAGGATGCCATTCCCGGCAGCTGAGGAGGCTGTAGGAGAACTCAGAGGGAATTACAGAACCATATTCTACTGGGTTCGAGGGAGGTGGGCGGGCTCAAGCCCACCCACGACTAAAGGACCCTCCCCCAGTCTATGAGGAGTATCCACAGAGCCCAGAAACTCAAGTAATTATGGGGGACAACGGAAAAAAATAACAGGGACTGGTGTGAAGGTCAAAGGGTCAAAAATAGGGAACCTAAAGGGAACACCGAGCAGAGAACCCTGGACAATGCCTACTGCTCCTCAAAGGTATCAAGGGAGCCAGCAGATGCCGCCCAGAGGAACTCTGCCCGGATGCGTGAACTGAGGGAGGATCGGAAATAGGCCCCACAGTCACAGAGAATCCCCTCAGCCAACATCCTCTCCCTGGTGTTATAGAGAGCCACCCTGTCCATGGCTAGGAGGAAGTTGACAAGGAGGTCCTGATCACAGAACCATAGGCAGGCAAGCAGAGGGGACTGCTGTTGTGGGGAGATGGTGGGGAGAGACTGCTGTACCATGCAGAGCCAGGTCTGATGTGTGGGGGGGTGCCCCCTGCCTCAGGATAGGTTGGTCAGGCTGCTGCCTGAACTTAAAGAGACAGCATGCCAACACACTCACTCTACCCACAACACACACACTTCCCCAACACACACATTGTTCCTGCGTAGAGAAGGCCTTAGTCTACTGCAACCTGCTTCCATGAATCCCAGTCCTCCACCCCCTCATCCCTTCTCCATATCCTGCCAATCCTCATATATCCCCACTTAAATCCCTGCTCCCTGTCTCCTTCTCCAGGTGCAGCATGGGCAGTTAATTGGCCCACTTAGCCAGCTTAACATTTCCAGCCCTGTGTGGTGTGGACACCCCATCACATACCCTTTTGGTGTTAATTGGAGCTCTCTCCAATTTAGCAAGTCTACTCCTTTTATAGCCAATTAATATTAATATTAAACCTATCCATTACCATATTCACATTTCCACCATCTCTTTTTTGGCTCTTTATGTACATATCATTTAAATTAACAGCTGCAGCCAATGTCCTTCCCATGCTATCAATACAAATATCATTTTAATTTAGATTCAAAATTCTCAGAAACTCTCATTAAAAGCTCTGCTAAAACCAGTTACGCTCCAACCTTGCCACAACATAACCCTGGGTCATGTCCTTACTAGCTTCAATTTTCCCGTCTTACTGTCTCCAACTTATCTTTTTACTCATGCTAACAAAGTCAATTTCCCATATTCCTCTATTCTTAACCTAACTTAAACAAAACCTAATTTCTGCTTATTTCTTAACCTAACATGCTCTGTAGGGCACACCTACCAGACCTCATCCAAATCACCAGCCATGTGACCAATACAGCTGAAATCAAAGAACCCTGACACCTGTTAAAGTTGGGCCTCCAATTGTTTTATCTGCTCATACATTGGAAAGTGGAAGCCTTGTGTTTGGACTCTGGAAAGGAAAACTTTAGGGTTCATTTTTGTTCTGTGAGCTGTTCTCGCTGCTGATGAGGGAAGCTCCACCTTCTGATACGTCACTGTTGTCTTGTAGTTTTGCAATATTTATTCTGCTGTGAGGAGGTTCTGACTAAAGCCCCTTTTGGGATCATTTCAAACACAGAGTGCTCATTGAGCAATGATCTGTGATGGCATAACTGCAATTCTGAGTCCCTCTTGCTTGAAGGCTCCCTAAATGCACAATTTAGGCAATATCAGCTAGGCATACCAGCACCCAGTCACTTGAATGGCTAAAAGATGTCACCTCCAGTTCCCTCATAGGTGAAAGCTGATATTCAAGAGGCTCAAAGGCTTGTGTCAAAGCAGCCCATACATCCAGCTCCAGAAATCTAAAAAAATATTGTCAAAGCTACATGCTCAGGCCTATGAACATACTGCAGTAAGCATGGCCTTGCTATGCAGAGCACTGTCTGCTTTGCTCAGAAGCATGTGTGCTTCCAAATTGGTCTGGGGCAATGGGAGTGGTGAAGAATCCAGATGCCTCTCCCTTTTAAGTGGGAGCCCAATATGTTCTGAGCATGCTCAGGCAGGTCTCCCCACCCCTTCACTGAAATCAGAAATGAACAGTTTGAAATTTTAATTTTCCCCTATAGCAAACACTTATTTTGGCCAGAAATGATTCTGAAGAGCGAAGGCTTTGCTAACCCTTCATATGTCTTGTAGGCTGTGACAGGGTGCGCTCACCACTCGGGTACCTCCTGCTGTCTTGGGAATTAGCTCTGCATGCCACTGTCACTCCTGCTCTAGGACCTACATCTCTCCAAAGACTGTGATGTCCTCCTCAGTGACACAGCCTTCCGGCCATGCTACACACTGTGCACCCCCCTTCCGGGGGATCTGCAGTCCGCTGTTCAGCCACTTCACTTAGTGGCTACTGCAGCAAATTGTCTGGCCACTTTGTCATAGCCTCTGCATCCTCTTTGCTCTTGCCCCAGCAGCCATCCAGGGCTATGTCTACACTACGGGGGGGGGGGAGGAGGGGATTGATTTCAGATACGCAAATTCAGCTACAGGAATAGCATAGCTGAATTCGACGTATCTGATCCGACTTACCCCGCTGTGAGGACGGCGGCAAATTGACCGCCGCGGCTCCCCCGTCAACAGTGCTTACTCCTACCTGGGCTGGTGGAGTATGCGCATCGATTCGGGGATTGATTATCGCGTCCTGACGAGACGTGATAAATTGATCGACGAAAGATCGATTTCTACCCGCTGATCTGGGTGGGTAGTGAAGACAAGCCCCAGGAGATGTCTCTCACTACCCCAGGCCCTGTGAGCAGCACTGCTCTGTCCAGGGTGCTGGAAGTTCTCTCAGGCCTCCAAAGACATAATCCTTCCTCTTTGGGCTCCCATCAGAGAACTGCCCTCCTCTGCCCTGCAGCTCCCTTTTTATATGGGTCTATTTGGCCCTGTTTGGTTGCTCCCTTCAGCCCTTCTCTGATTGGCTGCATCCTGTGCAGCCTCCCTAGGGCTCCATTAACCCCTTAGAGCCCAGCGTGGGGCAGGCACCTCATCACAGAAGCGTTTAATGGCCTGGTGGGCCAGGCCAGTTTGTTTACCTGCCGCGTCTGCAGGTTCAGCCTATCGCGGCTTCCACTGGCTAATGGGGGTGGTGGGAAGTGGCACCAGCACATCCCTCGGCCTGTGCCGCTTCCCGCCGCCCCCATTGGCCTGGGACGGCAAACCGCGGCCAGTGGGAGCCGTGATCGGCCAAACCTGCGGGCACGGCAGGTAAACAAACTGGTCTGGCCCGCCAAAGTGCTTACCCTAGTGGGCCGCGGGTCAAAGGTTGCCAATCCTTGGCCTAGTGTTTAAGAAACAGCACTGTTTCTAATCCAAAGGTCTGCAGGAAGGGTGGAGCTAGAATTTTCTGGGAGGGATTCTCCCCTCCGCTATGGATCCTGTACACCACTATGCATCTGAAGAAGTGGGTTTTTTACTCACAAAAGCTTATGCCCAAATAAATTTGTTAGTCTTTAAGGTGCCACCGGACTCCTCATTGTTGTTTTTTACACCACTATAGTGGCACACAGAGACCATAAAGGCCCCTTAGCTGACCAGGAGAGAATTCCAGCATCACTGGCATGGTGAGGTCAGGGTGAGTAGTGGGAGGGGGCATGTCAGAGCAGGATTATAGCACACACTCCTCTGTCATAGGTAGCACCAGGAAGTCTGCTGTAGATTACAGTAGCTCACAAGGCCCCAGGACAGTCCCAAATCCCAAGGTTGTAAAGGTGGCTTAAAGTCACCCTTGTCCCCCATCTTCCTGGGTTATGCCTCTGTGGTCAGTACCTTCTGGAGGCATAGTGCATATCTCAGTCTCTATGGAAAATAGATGGGACTTTCTCAGTGTTATACTCAGAGACTCAGAGATTTTATGGCCAGAAAGGACCATTGTGATTCTCTAGTCCGACTTCCTGCACATCAAGGCCACAGAACCTCACCTATCTCCTCCTGTAATAGACCCCTAACATGTGGCTGAGTTACTGAAGTCCTCAAATCATGATTTAAAGACTCCAGGTTACAGACAATCCACCATTTACTTTATGTTGTACCAGCAAGTGACCTGTGCCTCATGCTAGAGAGGAAGGTGAACCCCCCCCCCCCCCCAGGGTCTCTGCCAATCTGACCTGTAAGGAAATTTCTTTTTGATCACACATATGGCAATCAGTTGGATCCTGAGCATGTCAGCAAGACTCACCACTCAGACACCTGGGAAAGAATTCTCTGTAGTAACTCAGAGCCCTTCCCATCAAGTGTACCATCACCGGCAGTTGGGGTATTTGCTACTAGCAGTTGCAGATTGCCTAGAGTGGCATGTGGCCCATCTCATCATACCATCCAGTCCATAAATTTATCAAGCTCAGTCTTAAAACAAGTTAGGTTTTTTCCCCCCACTGCTCCCATTGGAAGGCTGTTCCAGAATTTCACTCCTCTGATGGTTAGAAACCTTTATCTAATTTCAAGCCTAAACTTGTTGATGACCACTTTATTGCCATTTGTTCTTGTGTCATCATTGATGCTTAACTTAAATAATTCCTCTCCCTCCCTGGTATTTATCCCTCTGATGTATTTATAGAGAGCAATCATATCTCCCCTCAGCCTTCATTTGGTTAGGCTAAACAAGCCAAGCTCTAAAAGTCTCCTCACATAAGGTTTTCCACACCTCTGATTATCCTAGTATCCCTTCTCTGCACCTGTTCTAGTTTGAATTGATCTTTATTAAACATGGGAGACCAGAATGGCACACAATGTTCCAGATGAGGTTTCACCAGTGCCTTGTGTAATGGCAATAACACTTCCCTATCTCTACTGGAAATACCTCGCCTGATGCATGCTAGGATTGCATTAACCTTTTTTCACAGCAACATCACATTGCGGCTCATAGTCATCTTATGATCAACCAATACACCCAGGTCTTTCCCCTCCACTGTCGCTTCCAACAGACACGTCCCCAACTTATAGCAAAAATTCATGTTGCTAGTCCCTAAGTGCATGACCTTGCACTTTGCACTTTTGAATTTCATCCCATTACTATTACTCCAGTTTTCAAGGTCCTTCATATCTTATATGATATTCTGGTCCTCCTCCATATTAGCTCTACTTCCCAACATGGTTTCATCCACAAACGTTATTAGCACACTCCCACTTTTTGTGCCAAGGTCATTAATGAAAATGTTAAATAAGATTGGTCCCAAGACCTATCCCTGAGGAACTCAACTAGTAACCTCCCTCCAGCCTGACAGTTCACCTTTCAGAATGACCCATTGTAGTCTCCCCTTTAATCAGATTCTTATCCACCTTTCAGTTCTCACATTAATCCCCATCTTCTCCAATTTCACTAATTATTTCCCATGTGGAACTGTATCAAATGCCTTACCGAAAATTCAGGTAGATTAGATCTACTGCATTTGCTTTGTCTAAAAATATCAGTTATCTTCTCAAAGAAAGAGATCAAGTTGGTCTGGCCTGATCTACCTTTTCTAAAACCATGTTGTATTTTATCCCAATTACCATTTACCTTTATGTCCTTAAGTGCTTTTTCTTTCAAAATGTGTTCCAAGATCATGCATACAACTGAGTTCAAACTAACGGGCCTCTAGTTTCCTGGGTCACTTTTTTCCCCTTTCTTAAAAATAGGTACTATATTAACAATTCTCCATTCATAGGGTATGACCTCTGAGTTTACAGATTC
The DNA here is from genome assembly GCF_027887155.1 of Malaclemys terrapin pileata. Taxonomy (NCBI): domain Eukaryota; kingdom Metazoa; phylum Chordata; order Testudines; family Emydidae; genus Malaclemys; species Malaclemys terrapin. The sequence continues at coordinate 207,758,823 of NC_071506.1, read as the reverse complement.
ATTAAAAATGCTTGCTATTGGGCTTGCAATTTCATGTACCAGTTCCTTTAATATTCTTGGATGGAGATTATTCAGGTCCCCTGATTTGCTCCCATTAAGATGTTTGAGTTTGATTTCCATTTCAGATGTGGTAATTTTTGCTTTCATATCCTTGTTCCCATTAGCCACTCTGCAACTACCCCTAAGTTCCCCATTACCCTTTTTAAGAATTGAGGCAAATTATTTGTTTAGGTGCTGGGCCATGCCTAGATTATCTTTAATCTGCACCCCATCCTCAGGGTTTAACAGTCCCATTTCTTCTTTTCTTGTTTTATGTTTATTTATGTGGTTATAGAACCTTTCAGTATTGTTTTACTTCTCTTTGCAAGGTCCAACTCTGCTTGGCTTTTGGCAGTTCTCACTTTTTCCCCACATTTTGTGACCTCCAAGAGGTAGCTTTCCTTCTTGATCCAGCCCACCTTCCATTCCTTACAGGCTTTCTGCTTTCTCTTAATAAGTTGTCTGAGATGCTTGCTCATCAAGCTTGATCTGTAAATTTTTGACCATTGCAGGCTTCAGATAGCTTCTGCTACTTTAACTTAAAGTAATTCCAAGCCTCCTCCACATTCACATCCTAGAGTTGTTCAGTCCAGCTCACTTCCCAAACTAATTCCCTTAATTTTTTAAAGTTTGCCCTTTTGAAATCAATGGAACAGATGCAGACCTATTTTTGTCTATCCTTCCATTTAGTTTAAACTGAATTAGCTCATGATCACCTGAACCAAGTCTGTCCTCTACAACCAGTTCTTCTATGAGGTCCTCGGTACTTACCAATACTAAATCTAAAATGGCATCTTCTCTTGTTGGTTCAGTGGCTTTTTTTTTTAAATGGAGATATCCTATCTCCTAGAACTGGAAGGGACCTTGAAAAGTCATTGAGTCCAGCCCCCTGCCTTCACTAGCAGGACCAAGTATTGTTTTTGCCCCAGACTCCTAAGTAGCCCCCTCAAGGGCTGAACTCTTAACCCTGGATTTAGCAGACTAATGCTCAAACCACTGAACTATCCTTCCCCCCCCCCGTGAAAAAGTCTGCCAGCTATCACATCTAGGAATATCTGGGCCCTACCATTATTAGTAGCACTTTCCTCTAATATATATCTGGGGAATTAAAGTCTCCCATAATCACACAATTCCCAGTAGTATTTATTTCATTAAAAATATTAAAGAGGTGTCGATCCATATACAAAATTGGATCCTCGGGATCTGTAGCAGACCCTAAGCACTATCCCAGCAGAGCCTCTCTTGCCTTTCTTCCCCAAAGTGATTTTGGCCCAAATTCTGTTTTATCCATTTCATCAGTTCTAATTTCTTTTCAGTCTAACTCACCATTTATAATGCTACTCCATCAGTGTTCCCTCTAATTTTTCCTGCGCATGTTCGGAATGAATTTTGTTATATGCATCAATATGGAGGTGATGTGTGACACACCTCCATATTGGTGCACATAACAAAATTCATGTGGCAGGGTTGGGGCCGAGGTGCTTGGAGTGTGGGAAGGGGCTCAGGGCTAGGGTAGAGGATTTAGGGGGTGAGAACTCCAGTTGGGGGCATAGGCTCTGGGGTGGGGCTGGGGATGAGGGGCTCAGGGCTGGGGCAGAGGGTTGGAATGTGGGGAGGTGCAAGTTCTGGGATGGGGTCTGGGATGAGGGGTTTGGGTTGCAGGCTGCCCTGGGGCTACAGTGAGGAGAGAAGACCCCCCCCCCCAGCTCTCTCTCCCCACAGCAGCACCTGAGCTGGGTGGGAGAGATGCCTCTCCCCCAGCCATGGCAGGTCCGGGGCTGGGAGAGAGGCATCTCTCCCACTGAAGTCCTGAGAGCCTGTGTGACACTTACTAGGCTACTGCATGGCCATGCAGTTTAGCAGGAACTTAGTACTCCACCACCTTTATTTCTGTCTCTCCAGAAAATACATACCCTTCAATACTTGTACTCTAGTCATGACTATTATTCCACCATGTTTCTGTTATCCCTATAATATCTGGTTTCACTTCCTGTACCAGTAGTTCTAGTTCCTCCATTTTGTTACCCAAACTCTCTGCATTGCTATACAGATATCGGCATTCACCCACGAAAGCTTATGCTCCAATACATCTGTTAGTCTTAAAGGTGCCACAGGACTCTCTGTTGCTTTTTAGATATCTTAGTTGTTTCTGCTCAGCTTTGCCCAGATTCCTCTCCTGTTTAGGTACAGTCTTTCTACTGCCAGTATCACCTACGTCAGGGGTTCTCAACCTTTTTCTTGCTGAGGCCACTCTCAACATGCTATAAAAACTCCAGGGGCCAGCGGGGGTGGAGGGAGGAAAACTTGGGACTCCGGGGGGACCATTGGGCATAGGCATAGTTTTACTTCTATTTGGGGGGAGGGCAAGGGCTGGCAGGGCTCAACCTAGCTCCACACAGGGGTCCAGAGAGGGAGCACCTCCTCCACCCTTGAGTCACTCACGAGGCCACCCAGCCTGTCTGGGCTGTGAGGGGACACAACCAAAAAATATAACTCAAAGGGCGGACTCAGTTCAAAAAGTTTGAAAACTCCTCAGGGTGCAGGCAGGGGGTAGCTAGGAGCTGTGTGCAGGCAGGGAGTAGCTAGCAGGGCAGGCTCTGGCTTTTTTGCCACCCCAGGCCGGAGCGCCGGGAGGAGGGCAGCGAGCCCGGCCGGGGCCCCGCTCTCCCCAGCCAGACGGAGTGCTGGAAGGAGGGTGGAGAGCCTGGCCGGGGCCCTGCTCTCCCCGACCGGCCAGAGTGCCGGGGGGGAGGGCGGCGAGCCCGGCCGCGGCCCCGCTCTCCCCAGCCGGCCGGAGCACCGCGGGGAGGGCGGCCCCGCTCTTCCCGGCTGGCTGGAGCGCCGGGAGGAGGATGGCGAGCCCGGCCGCGGCCACGCTCTCCCCGACCGGCCCGCTCTTCCCGGGTGAGCGCCGCCCCCCTCCAGGTGCTGCCCCAAGCACATGCTTGGAGGGCTGGTGCCTGGAGCCAGCCCTGGTAGCTAGGAGCTGTGAATGGGCTGTGGGGTGCTCCCAGTGAGGCTCCTAGCTTCAGCAGGGGGGAGAGGGGTGCTGGGGCTCCCAGCTTCAGCCTCCTGTTGCTCCTGGTTTGCGGGGGGAAGGTTTGCTGGCTTCAGCCCTGCACCGTTCCCGGCTTCAGAGGTTGTCGCCTTCAGCACCACACTGCTCCTGGCTGGGGAGCTCCCTTCTCCAAGGTCTGAAGCTTTGGTTAGATTGAAGCCTAAACCATCTAGTCACCCACCATGTGCACAGACCAGGCCAGAAACTGCAACAATACCCAGCAAAACTGGCTGGTACACATGGAAAGTGCATGGGAAAATGTGCAATAAGAACATAATTCATGCTTTACCCCCACCAAAAAGTACCCTGAAGATTTCCCCATTCATGGCTCTGCAGTTTCAGAAGGTGGGATCTTAATACTAGAGCTCTACTTATGCTTCCCTCACAAAATATACCCTCTGAATCTCCACCATATGAAGATTACTTGATCCAGAGAATGGGAACTGTCACCTATGCATTCTCACAAAAGACCTATCTCCAGACACAAAACAGGCTGAGAGACATTCCTCAGAGATTATCATCCCTACTAAACAGGGTCTTCACATAATGAAATTTAAGATTTTAAGATGAGAGAAAGGTCCCTGCCCCAACCCCAAGTGCTTGATTTTTTTACGTGCACTCCTTTACTTCTCAGTGGGTTAGCCCATTTCATGGCAAGTAGCTCTGGCTAACCTGCATGCCTTACTAAATCTCTTCTGTAGACAATCCTGACAGACTTTAAAGTGAGAGTGACTGTACACAAAGTATGATAAAATGCCGAGGCACACAAAATTGGATTCTGAATAGGGAACACTTCTGCCAAATTTTGATACAAGCTGGATGAGACAATATCTTTTATTCCACCAACTTCTGTTGGTGAGAGAGACACACTTTCTTACACAGAGCTCTTCTTTAAACCTGTCTCTCTAATATCCTGAGACCTACCTGGCTCCACCAACACTGCATATAACCAATTTTGACACCAGCACTCTAAAGCAGAATGTTTCATATGTCAGTTTTATTAGTTTGTTTTTATTTTTTGCACCACATGCAATATTCAAAATCAGGAGACATTTCTGCTAAATTTTGCTACATGCAGTCTAGCTGGAGAACGTTTCTTACAGCTGGCTTCCCTCCCTCCCCTCTCACTACATGCTATATTCCAGTTGATCATAAAAAAACATCTAGCAGCATTGTCCCATATTGGGATGAGAGTTGCAATCTGCTTTGTAGAAAATCAGGTGACTATGGTAGAGTTTAGTAGAAAAACCAAGAGAAGTAGCAGCTCCTCTTCATTTGGTGGAAGTATATAGTTCACTGAAGTTAATGGAAAGGCTCCTATTGGCTTCACTGGGCTTCAGATCACAACCTTAAATTTGTTAATGTGCCTTTCAGTGCTCTGGATCACCCAATCCTGCAGTTTTAGGAAGCAAATCTCAAATCTAATTTCCCACGGGAGAAGTTCCAGAATGTGTGCTTAAATTTGATTTTATTGAAATCTGTAGCATTTTTAAATCAAATTACACACAAATTATCCTTTGACTTTTTTAAATGTCCAAAGCAAAGTAGCAAGATAAATAGAGAGTGGAAATTCTTTGGTACTTTCATCAGATAAACTGAATAATATCTTAACCCTTATAAAGTAGTATCTGCTTGATAGTGACCAGTGAAATGTGTTTATTAAATTATTATTTCTTTCCATCATAGTAGCAGCTACTGAGATTGAAGTCCCATTGTTCTAGGCCAGTGGTGGGCAACATGAGGCCTGTGGGCCGCACTTGGCCCATCAGGGTAATCTGCTGGCGGGCTGCGAAATGGTTTGTTAACATTGACCGCCCGCAAGCATGGCCGCCCGCAGCTCCCAGTGGCTGTGTACATGTGGGATTGGTAGTTTGTGCAGAAGGTATTTATAAACCCTTGCATGTTCACCTTTTCCTGTTTACTCATCTATCTGATGCTATTTCTTAAACTGTCTGTTTTGCCTCTGCACTTATTCTGTAGCCATTTGGAGTCTATAAAACAAATATACATCACAAATGTTCATCAATCTCCACCACCAAGGGAAAAGAGCATTTGAACACATCGGTACCAAGGGAAGAATAGGACATGGTAGAACAGATACCAAACCAACAGAAACTGAAAGACCAAGTCCTGCCTCCTTAGTCAAAGGTAAAATCCAACTATATTAAATATACTGTCATCTTAACTGTAGTTAACTAGCTATAGTCAATAAGAGAGACACACTTGGAAATCTACTTGTCTCTAGATAATCTAGAAAGCGATGCTATATCAACTTGATTGTTAGGCCAACTGAGGTGGAGAAGGAAGAAGAGGTCCTCCATGGAAAATGGTGTGTTTCGAAAGTTGTAAAGATGAGAGAGAATCTTCAGCATAACAATAGCCTAAACTTCAGAGATGCTAAGCACCTGCAGCTCCTATTCATTTCAGGGGATTATACCTATGTAAATTAGATTAGAATCAGATGAATTGAATTTACTTATATTTCATATATTTTAAAATACTTTGATTCTACATATCTCTGTTGCTTTATAAATATTAAACATAATTATATAATTATATGTTAATTACATTGGAATTGTAGTAGAGACTTAAATTAGATGACATATTGCATTGCTCTTCTCTCATTCCTTATTATTTCTAACTAAAGATCTTTGCATGAAAACAGATGTTTACAAAAAAAAAATAGAGATTCTCTGTACATAACCTGCTGATTGACTGCTATGGGACTCCACATGAAAGGTTTAGGAGTTTGAATGAGGAAAGACAGGCATCAACAGCAGTCTAGATTGTAAATTACAGTCCTGATTTCCCGTCCCCCTGGCACAAAGGGGAGCCTCCATTCATACATTTTCCCACTTTGGAACAGATGGGAGGCTCAATCACCTCAACAGGACCATTCAGCGCTTGTGCAGAGGTAGAGGGAATCTGCCAGGTTAAGAGGGTCAAATCCCACTTCCCCAGTAGCACAGTATAGATTTATGTGAGAAAATCCTCATGGAGATCTCTTTCCTTTAAGTCCCCTCTCCCCCCTACAGCAACTGATGATCTGTGTCAAAAATAACCAATTAATAATGATATCTATGGATGAAAAGAGCTAGGTCTCAAAGTTCCAGATGAACCTTTAAGAAACAAAGAACCTGTTTTCAAGACTGTGTTAGTAATGTAGGGCAAGAAAATGCAAACATTTTATGAATTAGAGAGATCCCTACATCAGACCACAGCAGCACATCACCACCTGGGTCCACAGCTTTCCAGAATCGTCTCTCCATCATCTTCCACCCCTCCAGCATGACTGCCACCTTCCTCACCTCCATCTCAAGCATCTTCACCTTTGCCTGTACTGGCTTCAATCTGTCTTCACCTGGAGCAACATCTGTCATAGGCTTGCAAGGGATATCTTCCTCCAGCTCCCTCCATCCTCTCTATCTGTCGTCTTCCCACACAGTGAGACCATCACCATCAGGACGTTTCCTGGCTCCTCCCAGGAAAGCTCACTATCTGGGCCTGTCCCATCCCAAGCTGTAGAAGGGCTTGCCTCTTGCACCTGATCCAAGCCCAGCTTATGAGGAGGCTCCGCACCAATAACAGGGTGGGAAACTAGCAGGTATCAGAAGGATCATGCTGCAGATGCAGGGGTGCTTGGACCTACTGGTCTATGATACACTCACGAGCAATGCCAGTCAAGGTGGGGTGCAAGAGACCATTGCAGATATAAATTTTAAGCTGGACAGCCAGACTGCAGCAGTTAAGCACTCAGCTGATGTACTTCAACTTCTGGATGACCATTAGTGTTACCAGGATGCTAGCATTCTCCCCAGGGGGCAACCCATACCAGCAGAATTTCCACCCCACTACTTGGCTCTGCCAGAGACCAGTCCCTGACACTGCCCCCTCCTTTCAGCCCCCCAGGGAACCTGGCCAGCTGGATCTTTGCCCTGCCGCCACTGCCCCCAATCCTGTCCCTTCTCCTGATACCCTTGGGTCTGATGGCCCTATCTCTCCCTGCTCCCAAGCCCCTTGTCAGTGAGTCTCCATCTCATCTCCCACTGTCTGTCACCCCTCCTTGCCAGAGAGAAGCTGCATCTCCCTCGACTTCCTCCCAGCGAGATGTCCCATCAACCTCTCTGGACCATCCCATTGCCATTGGTCTGTCTGTAGGCCCTTGGGTACAGGTATTCCACATTGGCTTCCCTGTGGCCCCTGTGTGGCTCTTATGCAGGGGTGTGAGGCCCTGAACCTATTGGCGCCCTGCATTCTGCCCCCTGTGCTGGGGGGAGGATGTCACGCATGGTCTGAGCACACCTACTGGATCAGGCCCCGCAGGCAACATGGACATGTGGACACCTATCCCTAGGTGCTCTATGTATCACTCTGGGGCTTAGGTGGGAGATAAGTGCTTGGAGTGAGGCAGCGGTGTGCATGTCCACAGACAGACACTGAGCTACCTAGGGACCTTTTACAGCACAAGCTTAGTTGCCTAGTGAGTTTAGACACCTATAGCGTTAGGTGAAGGGTTTTATGCATCACAGTGGTGCAAAAACTGGGACTCAAGCACCTAAAACAGGGATTCAGGAGCCTAATTCCTTTTGTGAATCCAGGCCTAGTTATCTAGCACATTTTGAAAACCAGATTTCTTTAAGGTGTCTCAGGATGAAGGATCCAAAAATTGAGGCACCCCAAAAATCACTAATAATCTCTTTTAAAAATCATGACCCTAATATTGTTAAGTGGTATGAACGGAAATTCTTCAGACTCTATGCAGAGAGAAACCCTAAACATTGGGGTTGATTTTCTAAAGTGAAAAATTGAAATAAAACAAAGAACTCTGCTGCTCAGCTTGAGTAAAATTGTTACTTAGAGCTATAATGCCAAGGGATGGTTTAGGCAGTCAGAAGACTGACTTCTGTAAGACTGCATATCTTATCAGCATGGGCAGCCGGTAGCATAGGCAGGGGAAGGCTGTGCCTCCTCAAACAGCCTGGCGTGGACCCCCCCCCACACTTCACTCCCAGGCTCCCTCCTGCCTGCTTCCAGCTCCCTTCTCGCTCTTCTGTGGGCAGAGGCTGGGGCAGGCAGGCTGGGGCCGGTGCACACAAGACCCAGGGCTGCCTGGCGCTCCGGGGCTGGGGGCACTCCAGGGATGGGGGCACTCTGGGGCTGGGAGCACTTTGGCTGCCCACCGGCGCTCCGGGGCTGGGGCTGGGAGTGCTCTGGTCACGTCGTTCACCTGGGGAGGGGTGTGCTCTGGGCTCCAGCGGGGGGCAGAAGGGGAGGGGTGGGGCAGAGGAGGAGGGGCTGGGGGCTAGCCTCCCCCAATGGCACATTCACCCGCCACCCATGCTTGTCAGTATTTTAATACATGGAAAGAGCCGGATTCTGCTATGCTTAGCCCTGGTCTCCACACAATGTTTATACCCATATAACTCTGACAGTTAGGGTTGTGACTTTTTTTTTTTTAACCAACATAGTTATATCGATATAACCCCCTCATGTGGTTGTTGCAGTGATACCAGTATAAAAGGTGCATTATACTGATATAGCTTATTGTCTCTCTTGTACGGAAGTAAACTATACCAGTATAACTGCATCCACAGTCAGGAAGTTGTATTGCTTTAACAATATCAGTATAGTTAAAATGGTATAATATTCAAGCCTTTACATTGATCAGTACCTTATTCTTCTCTGGCCTGCTGTTTGTTTTCCTTCTCCCATTTCAAGCTCACTATGTTTCATAGCAATGGATTTTCAGAAATGCAGCATGTAAAATAATGTCTGGTATTTATTACATAGGTTTTTACAGTAGCAATTTTTATGCCCTCATGAGCATAGACAGGTACGTAGCAATGTTTATGCTATGAGAGTTCGGACAGCTGCTTTTAGCTTAATTCTGTGGCTGATGGCTGGTTTGGGTTCCACACCAAATATGGTGTTCAACCAGGACATGATAGACATGGGCCCCTAGTTATCAGTGGTTCACAGTCAAGCTGGAAGGGCATATCCCTGCAGGACTCCACTAAATAAGTTCTGCGTCTGGTTCTGTTCAATATCTTCAATTATTTAGATAATGGCAAGGGAGCAAACTTATAAAGTTTGTGGATGATACCAAGCTGGGAGGGGTTGCAAGTGCTTTGGACAATAGGATTAAAATTCAAAATGATCTGGACAAAATGGAGAAATGGTCTGAAGTAAATAGGATGAAATCAGTAAGAACAAATGCAAAGTACTCCACTTAGGAAGGAAGAAGCAGTTTCACACATGCAAAATGGGAAATGACTGCCTAGGAGGGAGTACTGCGGAAAGGGGTCATGGTGATCACAAGCTAAATATGAGTCAACAGTGTAACACTGTTGCAAAACAAGCAAACAGCATTTGGGGATGTATTAGCAGGGGTGTTGCAAGCAAGACACAAGAAGTAATTCTTCCGCTCTACTCTACACTCATTAGGGCTCAACTGGAGTATTGTGTCCAGTTCTGGGAGCCACATTTCAGAAAAGATGTGGACAAATTGGAGAGAGAGTCCAGAGAAGAGCAATACAAATGATTAAAGGTCTAGAAGACATGAGTTATGAGGGAAGATTGAGAACAAAATGGGTTTATTTAGTCTGGAGAAGAGAAGACTGAGGGGGGACATAATAGTTTTCAAGTTCATAAAAGGTTGTTACAAGAAGGAGGGAGGGAAATTGTTCTCATTTATCTCTGAGGATAGGACAAGAAGCAATGGGCTTAAATCGCAGCAAGGGCGGTTTAGGTTGGACATTAGGAAAAACTTCCTAACTGCCAGGGTAGTTAAGCACTGGAATAAATTGCCCAGGGCAGGAGTCACAAGTTGTATGGGCCCATGGTGCCCACGCTCCAGCAAATTCATGGCCCAGTGGCCCGGCTCCACCAACGTTCAGGGCCGAGTCTCTCCCCCGGCCCCGCACGCCTAACCTGGAGCATCCCCTGGCCTCCGCCTGCCGCCCCCATGCGCCTCCCCCTGAGTGTCCCTGCCTGTCCTGGGCAGTGAGCAGCTGCCCCCTGCAGCTCCTCACTGCGCTCCACTCCTTTGCTGGCCGCTGTGGCAGCCAGCTACAAGGAAGAGGTGCCAGGGGCAGGCTGAGGTGGCAGCTGTGCCTGTGGAGGGAGGGGGCGCATGGCAGCACCCCCCCCCCCCCCGCAGGCGACTCCATTGGGTGGGGGCTTATCCTGGCTGGACCTCCTGAGCAGCAGCCTGGGGGAGCTTGGGTGAGTGTCGTGCTGAGGTGACCGGGAAGGACTCCCCTCCCCCAGAGCTCACTGCTGTCTCCTCTCTGGCCCCCGCCCCAGCCCTGGGGCAGCCTGCCTGTTGCACCCCAAACTCCTCAGCCTTCTGTCCCAACCCAGAACCCACACCCAGCACTCAACCCTGCTCCCAGAGCCTACACCCAAACACCCTCTCACACCCAGCACCCCAACCCCCCTCCTGTACCCCTTCCTGCACCCCAACCTCCTGTCCCAGCCCAGAGCCTGCACCCAGCACCCAAGATCCCTCCCAGAGCCCGCACCCCTCCCACACCCAAACTATCCCAGAGCCCACACCCCTCCCACACCCAAACTCTCTCCCAGAGCCTGCACACCCCACCCACTTCTGCACCCCAACCTCCTGCCCCAGCCAGAGCCTGCATCCAGCACCCAAACTCCATCCCAGAGCCTGCATGCCTCCCGCACCCAAACTTCCTCCCAGTGTCTGCATCCCAAACCCCTCCTGCATCCAAATTCCATCCTAGAGCCTTAGGCAGGTGGAGGTGGGGGCGGGACTTGGACCCGTTCTGGGCACCACCAAAAATTATACAAACCTGCCACCCCAGCCTTGGAGGTTGTGGAATCTCCATCATTGGAGATTTTTAAGAGCAGGTTAGAAAAACATCTGTCAGGGATGGTCTAGATAATAATAAGTTCTGCCATGAGTGCAGGGAACTGGACTAGACGACCTCTTGTGGTCCCTTCCAGTTCTAGGATTCTATGCTTCTAACCAAGAATGGATTTCCTATCTACCATTTCCTTCCTGTGCCAGTCTGGACTGTCAGGGCTATCTGAGCACAAGTAACAGGGGCCAGGGGTCATTTGTACTGTAAATTCATCATTCAGTGTCCTACTGTCACTGGTTATTCTTTAGACAGGGAGGAAAGTTGTCCTAGATTTTGATTCCTACTCCTTCAAAAATTGCAGCAATTTCTCCAACTGCATGGTCTGGAAAGATCCATCTACCCACAGGCAGAGATCATATCTAGAAACCCACACATGAGCAGAACATTCCATCACCAACATGATCGACAGGCTTCCATTATTCACAAAGTTGTCAGTGAATGAGGAGGACATAGAATTGCAGGACTCATACATATCAATATTTTCAAAATCCTATGTATTGTATATGCCTCTTCATATTGCTGTTTTAAGCATGTATTTTTCTTGAATAAAGCAAAATGGCATGCTGCTATAGTCTGGCTTCCTGACAGTTTCCATAGTTTAAAAATCAGGGGACAGGTTAGGTGTACAAGTATTAAAACACAAACTGAGCTGGACATCTGTTGAGTTCTGCCATAATTTAAAATATGTGTGTGATGGCTTTTATAAAAAGTTTCCTAGCAAACTTTCCTTAGAACTGATTAAAATAGCCACTAGTGCTGATTCACAACTACCAGCTGGATCCAAATGTATAAGACGCGATTAGACCAGTTTTCCTGTAGCTCCACAGCCCTTTACAGGTATCAGGGGGTAGCAGTGTTAGTCCATATCCACAAAAACAACCAGGAGTCCGATGGCACCTTAAAGACTAACAGATTTATTTGGGCATAAACTTACGTGGGTAAAAAACCCACTTTTTCAGATGCCCTTTGCAGGGTGACATATAGAAGGTGGAGGGGACAGGAATGCCAGGGTTGAGCCTGAATGGCAGTGTGGAGGCCCAGCACAGGGCAGAACCTAGAACACAAAGTGGAACCATGAGTCTTTAGATGTGAAAAGAATGGACGCATCCCTCCTGGTAGCCACTGGCTAGTTTTAGATTTTCCCCTAAACTCTCAAGTTGAAAAATTAAATAACTTCTCTCATATAGGCATTTCAGGACAAATGGCCAACACAATTTGCCAGACTAAACCATAAGCTTTTGAAATACAGTACGATTTCTGACATTGTTCGCAGGCCCCCCCATCCCCAAAGGAATACAGAGGCTAAGAATTTAAATAAAATAAATAAAGACTTCAAGTTAGCTCTGCTGAACAACAGGGAAACTCCTATGCCAGCCACTATTGCTGGCTATTTCTGTTCACCTCATTTCTCTGTAAAATTATTACACCATTGCCACTTTGTTTACTCACCAGTGCAGTTAAGTAATTTGTTCAGCATTGAATCTGAGTGTACATTTTAGTAATCTGTGCATCTGAGTAACAGTTGTGAAGCAATCCTCCAAACCTATTTGTTTCCTCAGAACCACAGCCGAAAAACAGTATCAAACCTAAGTCATCAGAACATAGGAACAGCTATACTGGGTCAGAACAATGATGCATCTAGTCCAGTATCCTGTCTGCTGACAGTGGCCAGTGCCAGATGCTTCAAAGGGAATGTACAGAACAGGGCAATTTCAAGTTAAATTGTCGTCCACTCCCAGCTTCTGGCAGTTGGAGATTTAGGGTCACCAGGAGCATGGGGTTGTATCCCTGTCCATCTTGGCTAATAGCTATTGATGAACCTATCCTCCGTGAACTTATCTAATTCTCTTTTGAACCCAGTTATACTTTTGGCCTTAATAACATCCCACGGCAGTAAGTTCCACAGGTTGACTGTGCCTTGTGTGAAGAAGTACGGTTATGTGAAGGGGTAAATAACATTTCCTTCTTCACTTTCTCTCAGCATTCATGATTTTATAGACGTTTATCATATCTCCCCTTAGTCGTCTCTTTTCCAAACTGAACAGTCCCAGTCTTTTTAATCTCTCCTTGTAGGGAAGCTGCTCCATACCCCTAATAATTTTTGTTGCCTTCCTCTGTACCTTTTCTGATTCTAATGTACCTTTTTTGAGATAGGGTGACCACAACTGCATGCAGTATTCAAGGTGTGAGTGTACCATGGATTTATATACCGGCTTTATGATTCCTAACGTTGTTAGCTTTTTTTTTTTTTAAGTCTGCTGCACATTGAGCAGATGTTTTCAGAGAACTATCCATGATCACTCCAAGAGCTTTCTTGAGTAGTAACAGCTAACTTAGATGCCATTATTTTTGTGTATAGTTGGGATTATTTTTTCCAGTGTGCATTACTTTTCACTTATCAACATTGAGTTTAATCTACCTTTTTGTTGCCCAGTCACCCAGTTTTGTGAGATCCCTTTGTAACTCTTTGCAGTCAGCTTTGGACTTAACTATCTTGAGTAATTTTGTATCATCTGCCAATTTTACCACCTCACTGTTTACCCTCTTTTCCAGATCATTTATGAATATGTTGAACAACACAGATGCCAGTACAGATCATTGGGGGAAACCTCATTATTTACCTCTCTCCACTGTGAAAACTGACCATTTATTCCTACCCTTTGTTTCCTGTCTTTTAATGACTTACTCGTCCATGATTGGACCTTTCCTCTCATCCTTGTCTGCTTAGTTTGCTTAAAAGCCTTTGGTGAAGGACCTTGTCAAAGGCTTTCTGAAAGTCCAACTACACTATATTGACTGGATCATGCTTGTGCATGTGCTTGTTGTCCCCCCTAAAAGAATTCTAATAGATTGGTGAAGCATGATTTCCCTTTACAAAAGCCATGTTGACTCTTCCCCCAACATATCATGTTTATCCAGTGTCTGATAATTCTGTTCTTTATTATAGTTTCAACCAATTTGCCTGGAACTAAAGTTAGGCTGACCAGCCTGTAATTGCCAGAATCGCCTCTGGAGCCTTCTTAAAAAAATCAGCATTACATTATCTACCTTCCAGTCATCTGGTACAGAGGCTGAGTTAAACAATAGGTTACATACAGTTAGTTGTTCTACAATTTTCATGTTTGTCACACAGAGCCAGATCCAAAAAGGAATGTAAGTGACTAAATACCTTTGAGTATCTGGGCCACACTCTTTGGGCTCCCTTCTTGCCTCAAAACAAAGCTTCTTAACATGAGGTCCCCCCACTGCCTGCATTCTGTAGAGTACCAATCTGCTACCTTGGGTTAACTTTGCAGAACTGGCCCAGAAATCTAGAGGTCAGTTTTCCTATATTTAACTCTCTCAAGCCTCATAGCAGCTTTGGGTTTCCTTCAGGTGATCCAGCAGCAACTGCTGCTTCTCCTTTTCCCCAGTTGGATGTCAAAGCCTCTATGAGTGTTGCAAGCTGTGCTCCCACCTTGTCTCTGCATTCTATGCACTGCTCCAGGTCCTCTATTGCTGCCATTACAACGCTGTTCTTCAAGTTGATTAAAATATAGCTAAAGGCACCCATTCTATGTGCCTCCAGGTGCCTATCATATAAATTAAGCCACAATATAATACAACACAGGAAAACTACCTGCGAATATGATCACCTCAGCCCATTCCCTCCTCAGACTGAGGGAAAAAATGGAAGTATGCTTTGCTCTTAGCTCCAGGATCTGTTTCTCCAGCTCTTGCTTTTCCTGATCAGAACTCTCAATTAGTGTGTTAAAGTATTACTGACCCAGCGCTTTCACTTTCAACTACTCCCTTTTTTCCTTCTCTTGTAGTGTTTCCCCTGTGAGGGCTAGAACTTCCTTGGTCACACAGGACTGTTTCTCTACTCCCAGAAGCCCCTAGGATCTGCATTGAAACTGATACTGATTTACTTAAACTTAATCAAAACCTATCAAAGTCCCTTTTTGGAGACAGTGAATATCGGTTAAAGTCCCTTATTCAATCAAACAGTCCGTTAGGGGCAGGGGGGAGGTTAGTTCTGTTGTTCAGTTCTGAGTTGGGAATGATAGTCACTTTCCTGCTTTAGGCAAAACAGACAGAGAAGGGAGAGAAGAAATAGGATAGTAACGATCGTGGGAATTCAGCTTTTGTTGATGACTTCAGGGTATAGGGTGACTGCTCAGTCATGGAGAGATGCTTTGGGCTGGCAAGTCAGCCCTAACAGCTGCTGCTCTGGACCCCAGCTCACCACCCTTGTCAGAGACATCATCCGGTTGACCTGGTCAGATCCTTCTCAGGCTGGGCAGAGCTAGATGGACCATCTCATCTCACTGTGCTGGTGCCAAGCAGTACAGTCGATTTCAGGATAAGGTGAAAAGCTGACCGGGAAAGATAGAACAGGAGGAAGATAGGGGGGCAGAAAGGAGCACCGATGGAGAGGAAGACAGAGGAGGATCCCACATGTATCATTGGTGCAGTGATGATGGTCAAGGGTCCCCACTGGAGTAACAAGGTCTAGTGTCATGGCAAGAATCTTTCTGCTCCAACTGTGGTGATGGCATGGCTGTCACCTCTCTTGGGTGGAGACCCATGTCTCTTTCCCTCCTGACCATAGTATTTCCAGGTTGCTTACACCATGAATTCCCCAGCAAGGCAGACTGCCTAAGTAGGCCTTCTTGACCTTCCCTTCTCAGAGGCTATAAAAAGTGTAATTGCCCACAGTTAAATTAACTACTGCTCTTCCTGTGCAAGCACATTTATTCTTAAGGTGAAAGCATTGCAAGGAAAACATATTAAAACAATAAAAGAACCTACATGCATGCTAGTAAGTTTATCAGAGATCACCCCAATTCCAACAAAGGCTTTGGCAGGTAAGGAGTCCTTCAAACCCCACCAAGGGGTGTTTCTGTGGTTACAAGTTCATAACTGCCATGGCTCAGAACAAGAACACCTGTGAATCTGAGAGTCACTTCTTTATACAGTTTGGGTCTTTGATCTGTCCTCATGTAACAGGTGACCAGCAGACAAAAGGTCCTCTCTTCAGGGAGAGCCTTCGGAAGGCTGAGTTCCTGCATTTAGGGTTTACATTTGCATACACCTCACTCTAGAGATTTTCTGGGCAATCCACTTAACTTTTAAAGTTCACATTGTTTCAACTAGTCCTGTGACAGGGCAAAGCAGCCCCTCACTGGCGCAGCAGGGGTTAATCCTTCCTTCCTGGTAGAGGAAGCCCCGCCCCGGAAGCCCTGCTGGGCATGCTCCAACTGGAGGCTAGGTATAAAAGCCTGCAAAGCTGCTCAGTTGGGGCTGACCACCGGAGGAGAAGGATGCACACAGCCAGCTCCCGAGGAGGAACAGCCCACGTTCCAGGCTCCAGGAGCCAGCCTAGCCGGCCCGAACCCTGCATCTCAGACGGTGTATCCGCCAGAGGGGAACGGACCGGAACCCACGTCTCCAGAGAAGACCGCGACATTGAGGGTAGGAAGTGACCCAGGGGAATTTTAGGGACGAGCCGCATTAGAGCAACACTGACGTTCGGCGTGCTGCGGCCGGATCCCCGCCGAGCCAACGGCAAGGGGAACCCCGCCATAGGAGATCCCTGGGTCGGGACCCGGTGGAGAGGGAGGGCCCAGGTCCCCCTATGCCTCTGGCTGTTGGGCCACACTACCCTGCTACGGAGGGGAGTTATATGGACTCTGGTCATTGGGCCACACTACCCCGCTACTGAGGGGAGTTATACAGACTCTGGCCATTGGGCCGCACTACCCTGCTACTGAAGGGAGTTATATGGACTCTGGCCGTTGGGCCACACTACCCTGCTATTGAGGGAGAGACGACGGACGGGACACCAGCAGGAGGGGGCACTCCGCTGGACAGAGCTAATTCACAGAAAGAGGCGCCAGGTAGTGAGTCCCAACCCCGTTACAAGTCCTTTGAAGCTCATAACACTTCTCAGGGTTTACATTAGCCATGTCTCCTCCCTAGAGACGTTACATACAATCCCACAATAATACATACACATTTACTTTTTGAATACAATGAACTCCTAAAATAAGTAAACTCAGTTCAGAGGTTTAACTTAATTCAATAAGGTTTGTCCACTATATTGCAGGAAATTGTTGTATCTGTCAGAAATAGACCCTTTAAGTTTAAATTAATTCAGTCTGTCTCCTCACATCTTTTCTTAAACAGTTTTATGTAATTGGTCATTGTGATAATTCATGAACCTTTAGCCTAAATGGTGAAAGGTGGGTAACAATTAAAGGAAGTGTGCTAGGCCTCAATTATTACAACAGGCTCTTAAAGGTAATACCCGTTTCGTCAGAGGGTACAACATTTTGTTAATTACCCTATACACCTCTACCCTGATATAACGTGACCTGATATAACACGAATTCTGATATAACGTGGTAAAGCAGTGCTCTGGGGGGGGGGGGGGGGGGGGGGGCTGTGCACTCCGGCAGATCAAAGCAAATTCGATATAACACGGTTTCACCTATAATGCGGTAAGATTTTTTGGCTCTCGAGGACAGCGTTATATCAAGGTAGAGCTGTATATGTTTTCAAAATGATATAAAATATTTCAAATTACTCACTTTACAAGTTAGCAAGTTTCCTGACTGATTGTGCCTGCTACACCAGAGTTTTTTAGATTCAGATCCCCAAAGATGTTTAGGCACCTGACTCTCATTGACATTAATGGGAGTTAGATGCCTAAATACTTTTGAGAATTGGGGCCTTAGTGTTTAATCATATTTTATTATAATAAAGCAACTCTTGATTTGTTACCCGATTGTACCCAGTATCATGAGGCATAATTGAGAGCAGGAAGCTGTTTATAGATCTTCCATTCTGGGGCTGAATGAGGCGGCAGTCTTAGGGATACTCAAAATTATCCCTGGATGGCTATGGCCCCCTAAAGGACTACCCAACAGTGGACTTTTAACACAAAGTTCACTTTTTAAAACAAGTTAAAGTAAGAACTTGTTACAATGCAAAACTTAAAAACTTTGTTTTACAATAAAGCTCCTTCAAACAAACCAATCTTCACCTCAGAAATAATGTTTAACCTTAAAATGGTGCGGTGCTCTAATGCAGACCATCCCATTGTTTCTTCATCCAGTTATGTCTCTTATTTTCTGTCTAATACGCACTACCTTACACAAATGGAATAAAATGTCAAGCCTGGACCTAATTAGCTCTATTGCTTGTGGAACCGAGATACAAAACTTTCTATGGTTTTCAATTTTCTAACATGTCTAAATTCTTAATGTTGCCTGTTTATAACTTTCATTAGGAGCCTGAAGATCTCTGAGGTTTGCTGAAGCTTTGTTAGATGTCTTTCAGATCTGGAGTCCTTCCACCAGCAGGTCATAGGCTCCCTTCCTTCCTTTTAGTTGTCTTCTAGGGGTGATGGCCCTAGATGGCCTAGTAGCCTTCTGTCCCCATCTCTAGTGTCGTTAGAGGGCAACTGGTTGGCCCACTTGTGACAGATTTCTGTTACCAATCTGCCTGAGGTGTCAGGTGATCAGGCTGAGGCTGCGGGATCATTAGGGGAGGAGATGAAGGAGCACACCAAGTGACTAAGTTTTAAAGCTTTATTAATAAAATAACAGCTGTGAGTGCCTGGTGCTCCCCACGTCACTCAAAGGAAGGAAGAAAGCATTAGTGCCCGTGCCCTAATCCACTTTCATACTTACACACACACAACCCAAGGCTGGCCAAGCCTGGGTGTAATGTAAGAAGAAGAGGGGGAAGGGTGGACAAGAGTTCTGTCCTGTGCACAGGCCATCCAGGGTCCGCTGTTGATCTCCAATTTGCTTCAGCTCTCAGGAGGGTTTTAAGTCCTGAGGTCTTTTGGGGGTTTCATTCAGGGACCTCTGTCTCCCATGTTCTTTGTTCCAGTCCAAACTGGCCTTCTGTGGCTTCTTCAGCTTTCCCAAAACACACCGGCTTCAGGGACGCGAAACTGTTGTTTTCCCCCTCGCTGGCTTTCACTGTCACACTAGTTTTCACAGCCCCTGCAGTTCTGTTCAGCTGAATCCTTCTTTCTCATGGCTGTTCGGGGTTGGAATCCAGGCCCCCGTCTTTTTTGGCAGGCAGCCAAGAGTTGGTTGTGTGCCATGCCTTGGGCTGGAGTCAGCGTCTTATCTTTGGACGTAGCTGGAGCATTGAATTAACCCATTCCCTTCTCCCTTCCTCCCTCTACGACCTCTCGTAACCTGCAAAGGAATCTTTCACTCTACACTCACACCTTCAACCCTTTCCAAATTCCTTTCCAGTGCATCTCAAAGCATTAGCAATATACAATGCTGGTGCTTACCCAGGGGACCCGGGGGGGGGGGGGGCAATTTTATTGTGACACATTCTCCCTCCTAGATTATCTGTGATTGTCAGCTGGCCTGCTCCTTCATCATGAACCATAGAATAGGTAGTAATTACAGTTCCATCTACCACATGGCTGCTGCCTTTCCAGGACATGGTTGACCTCTACTTGAATAGCTCTTTACCTAGCACTGAGAAATACTAGAATGTACCTAAGTATTTGAGACTCTCTCATCTCATTATGAGAAACTGCCAAATAATGGATTGTGAGGGGCGGGGACAGACTTACGTGGCAGCTCCCTCAATGAATTGGGTTGAGTGAGTGGCTAGCTGGCATTCAGATACCACAGTGATGAGCCCAATGTGGGTTTTTAACAAAACACCTCAAAGGCTAGGAAATGGGCCCCCTAAAAACAATGGAAAGAAGAGGAGTTAAAAGCCAGCAGGTCTCTTCACCCAGAAGACAACTGAAGTTCAGAATATGGAAGAGGAAGAATACATCTGTTGGGATAGACTTGTGGGGAAAATGGTCAGCGTGACATAAGTTTGTTTGTTGGTTTGTTTGATAATATACCTGACAAACCATGCCAATGTTTGCTTTGGCTTTAAGGTTTCAAGTAAACCCAAGTGCATCTCAACCAAATTCGTTGTGAGGTTTCCGTAAATTCTGGGGTCTAGTTAAAGATAGAGCTGCTGCATTTCCTTTGGTTTAGGTGGCTCTTCATTTGAAGCTTTCATCTCTCATTTGTGGTTTTCTTTGCCGAACTCTAGATAATCACTTCAAAGAAAAACTGCAAACATAACTGGTTTGCATGCTACACTTTACATTATTTTTTCCACTAAATTAGACTGTTCAATCTATGAATAAAAATACTGGACATACTTGAACAAAATGGTTGTAATAGAAATAGCTTATCCACATCTGATCAACTAACTCATTCATTTAGGGTAAAATGACTTGCTCTTGGACAAAGCACCCTGGATTAGATAGATGTCTCACAACCCAAGTACAGAACAGAGTTGAAAACATTACCATGCAGCAATATTTATTAATCATAGTACTTGAGATTCATAGATTCCAAGGCCCGAAGGGACCACTGTGATCATTTAGTCTGTCCGCCTTTATAACACAGGTCTTAGAACCTCACCTAAATAATTCCTAAAGCAAATCTTTTAGAAAAACATCCAATTTTGATTTTAAAATGGTCAGTGATTGAGAATCCACCATGACCCTTGGTAAGTTGTTCCAATGGTTAATTACTCTCATTGTTAAAAAAGTCTATGCCTTCTTTCCAGTCTGAATTTGTCTAGCTTCAACTTCTAGCCATTGGATTGTGTTATGCCTTTATCTGCTAGATCAAAGAGCCAATTATAAAATATTTGTTCCTCGTGTAGGTACTTATAGACTGTAATCAAGTCACCCCTTAACCTTCTCTTTGTTAAGCTAAATAGATTGAGTTCCTTGCGTGTGTCACGCTAAGGCAGGGTTTCTAATTCTTTAATCATTCTCATGGCTCTTCTCTGAACCCCCTCCAATTTATCAACATCCTTCTTGAATTGTGGTCACCAGAACAGGACACAGTATTTCAGCAGCAGTCACACCAGTGCCAAATACAGAGATAAAATAACCTCTCTACTCCTTCTTGAGATTCCCCTGTTTATGCACCCCAGGATCATATTAGCTCTTTTGGCGACAGCACAGATTGGGAGCTCAGGTTCATCTGATTATCCACCACGATCCCCAGATCTATTTCAGAGTCACTGCTTCCCATGATAATCACCCATGCTGTAAGCATGACCTGCATTCTTTGTTCCTAGATGTATACATTCACATTTAGTTGTGTTGCAATGCATATTGTTTGCTTGTGCCCAGTTTACAAAGAGATCCAAATCTCTCTGAATCAGTGACCTATCCTCTTCATTACCTACCACTCCCCCAACTCATGTCATCTGCAGACTTTATCAGTAATAATTTTATGTCTTTTTCCAGGTCACTGATAAAAATTTTAAATAATATAGGACCAAGAACTAAGCCCTGTGGGACCCCACTGGAAACACACCAGCTTGACGATTTCCCATTTACAGGTCTCAAAATGTAACTATCAGTTAGCCAGTTTTTATTCCATTTAATGTGTGCCATGTTAATTTTATATCATTCTAATTTTTTAAGTCAAAATATCATGCAGTACCAAGGCAAATGCCTTACAGAAGTCTAAGTATATCATGTCAAGAGTATTATCTTTATCAACCAAACTTGTAATCTCATCAAAAAAAGATATTAAGTTAGCTTGATAGGATATATTTTCCATAAACTGATTTTCATTTGCATTAATTATAATAACCTCCTTTAATTCTTTATTAATCATGTCCCCTATAAGCCACTCTATTATCTTGCCCAGGATCGATGTCAGGCTCACAGGCCTATAATTACCTGGTTCATCCCATTTACTCTTTTTAAAAACTGGCACAACATTAGATTTTCTTCTGGTCTTTTGAAACTTCCCCAATGACCTAAGACTTATTGAAAATCTACATTAATAGTCCAGCAAGCACCTGAGTCAGCTTTCTTAAAACTCTTGGATGAAGATATCTGGACTTGCTGATTTTAAAATGTCTAACTTTACTAGCTTCTGTTTAACATTCTTCAGGGATACTAGTGGAATGGAAAGAATGTCATCATCATATGATGGACTATAGCATCTGTTTTTTCCACAGATACAGAATGGAAATTTTTGAACACTTTTCTGCATTATTATTGATAATTCTACCATGTCCATCTAGTATTGGGCCAATACCACTGTCAGGATTCTTTTTGTTCCTAATATATTTTAAAAACTCCTTCTTATTATCATTAACTCTGTTGGTCACAGAGTCCCTTTGTTTCTCTTAGGAACTGTACAAAATTAATAACTTCTTATTTATATTCATTGCTATCAACTTCTCCTTTCTTCCATTTGTGGTATATTATTTTTTTATTTTTATAGCTGCTTTCACTTCCCCTCTAAACCAGTTTTTTTTTTAAACCAGCACAGCCTTCGTCCTTAAATGTGGGATTATGGCTTTTGGGGGATCTAGTAAGGTGTCCTTAAATGATTCCCCATATCATTCACATTTTTGTTATTAAATTCTTCCTCCCAGCTGATTTGCCTGTCTTGCTTCAGACCCTGCGAGTGAGAGATCCCAGACTCCGGCTTCTGACCCTGCCTGCCTCCTGACACCTGACTCTTTGTTTATCCTCTGGCCTGATTTGGACTCTGACTGTCTGGTACCTGATTTGCCTGACTCCTGACTCCCATTCTGATCACTAGGTCTGATTGCCCATTGCGCGGTTGTGAAAGTTTGCTCAGACCACCTTTTGACACCCACCCACCCACCAATTCCATCCAACTCCTTCACAGATGATGGAGGGGGTAGGCCGCCTTCCAACCAGCAGCCCCCTGAGGGACTAGGATCAAGTCATCTGTCTACAGGCAGAGAACTTTGCATTACACACCTACTTTGCATTACACACCTATTACGCTACGCAGTGTGTGCTGGAAGCACAGCACCTGTGCAAGCAAGTAGCCCAGTTGCAGGATCAGATGTTACAGCTCACTGCTGAAGTAGCGAGCAACTTGCATGCTCGCAGGGAGAAGGGGTGACACTATGTGCCCAAATAGACCATGAATGATTGGAAACAAGCCCCCATGGTGCCACTGCCTGAGTGATTCTATGGGGATTGTGGGAAATTCCTGGGTTTCCTGAATCAATGCAGGCTGCTCTTCTGTTCCACCCTTGCACATATCCCACAGACAAGATTAAGGTGGGACTAGTAGTCATCTTGCTCTCTGGTGAAGCGCTCAATTGCGCCTCCCCCCTCCCGCCATTGGAGCAGAACAGCCCAGTGCTTTCGGACTAGGATGCCTTCCTACAAACCTTCATGACCATCTTTGATGAGCTGCATCTCCTCTGAAGATGCTGCCCTCTGGAAGCTTCGCTGAGGCAAGGGCCATCCACCTCCTATGCCATCCACTTCCGATGGCTTGTAGCTGATGCTGAGTGTAATGAGGCAGCCCAATTTTACCAGTTCCACTGGGGGCTCAGTGATGAGGTAAACAATGACATTGTTGAAAACCCTACCTGTCTATGTGCCTTCATTGACCTCACCCTGTGTATTGCCTCTTGGCTGCTTGAATGAAAGAAGGAAGGGAAGAGTGGCCCAACATCCCCACACTTGCCTTCTAAGCTAAGGTCTTGTAACAGACTATACCCCTATGCCCATTCTTTTTATAAGAACATGATACATTTTATACAAATTATGCCTTGTGAGGCATCATTAGAAATTCGTAATCTGCTGAACATTATTGTCTTCATAAAATATGTGTATCGACATTGTATGTAAGGTTATAAGATTCTACTGTATAACATTGCTGTAACATGCTCCACATTTAGAAAATCAGGCACAAACCAATTACTCAGAAACAAAAGACAAACCAACATCCAAGCCAAGTGTCAAAGTCAAGTAGACTATCACTTAATTAAGCAGCCATTCTTCGTCAGGAAGAAGAGTGTAAACAAGAACTTTACATATTGACAATGGAACAACTGGGGGTTCCTATGTAAACAGACTGGCTGTTGCTGAACCCCAGCTGGACATAATCCTCAAAGAGGGTAGAATAGTATAAGAATTAAGAAAAACAACACATATGTCCTCTCTACTTCATTCCTCTCTGCTCACGGCTGCAATAACGCCTGAAGAAACACTGAACTGTGGGAGGGGTCCTGGCTTGGAAACTTCCAGCCAGTAAAAGACTGAAAAGAGCATGTGCTTAGAAAAATCTTTGCTTGAATTCTTTTAGCTTGCTAAGTTAGGTACTAGTCTGCATTTTATCTTTTATCTTTTTTGTAACTAATTCTGACTTTTATGCCTCATTACTTGTAATTACTTAAAAGCTATTATACTGTATTAATACATTTCTTTTATTGTTTTATCTAAACCAGGGTGTTTGGAGTGAAGTGTCTGGGAACTTCCACTTGAAGTACCATTGTTCGTGCATATTATTTTCCATTGATGAAATAATGGACTTTCTATGCGCTTGTATTGTCCAGGAGGGTGCTGGGCAGTATAAGACACACATTTCTGGGGAAAGGTCTGGGACTAGGAAGTTGCTGGTGTCACCCTGTATGTAATTCATGAGTGACTGGCCAAAGTATTCATGTAATTCAGCTGGGAGTGATTTTACGTATTAGAGGCTGTGTGTGAGCAGGACCAGGAGTGGTTTCTCTGACAGAGAAGCAGTGTAAAAGGCACCCCAGGTTAGAGATTTGAGGTGACACAGTTGTCCATCTGTCCAGATTGTACCCTGGGGAAAGTCACAGGCCTGTGGAACCAAGTCCCAAACCCAGGCAGGTCAACCTGAACCGCCAATGTTTGACCCCAGAGAAGAGAGAGTGTTGAGGACAACGGAACCTCTGTTTTTATTGAGAGGGACCAGGACATGCCCTTGCCTCCTGCTTTGCTTGGAAGAACTCAGGAAACAGACTAGCCCAAGCCCAGTAGGGATGTGTGGCCCAGGCACCACCAGAGCTCCATGGTCCAGAACCACCTCTCTGTCATTAAGTAGAACCTGGCCTGGGAACCTCACTGCACTTCCAGTTGCTTCTGCAGTTGCAGGTCTTGGGGCAGGTGCAGCAGATCCCTCACACAAGTAGCAATGATAGACTCAAGGGCTGCTGCCAATTTTAGAGATGCTAAGGCAGCCAAAACCCTGTGGATCCCCCTCTGGCTGAAACCTGCACCAGGCCTGATGGAGATGATTGATGGGTCACCCTTATCATTGGGACTGATGACTCAGACTGTCAGAGGCTGTAGTGGGTGGGCACCAAGAAACAAACTGCTTCAATGTAATCTGCTCCCCATTCTTCCCAATAATTATTGGCATTTTTTGGTTGGAATAGCATGATCCATGATATCCTGGTGGTGGAGGAACATTAGCTTCTCCTTTGAATATTGTCAGAAAGTGTGCCTCCAATGAAGCAATCAGCCCTCAAGTGACCCATGCCTGAAGCCCCAGGATGGGAGGACACCCTCAGAAACAGAAGCCTGGATGGCAGGGGGTAGCCAAGTGGGAGTGTCTCTAGACCAGAACCTCAGTCCCCTCTCCCCCAACAAATACCGCAACTACCTGAATGTGTTCAAGAAGAAGAATGTAGATTCACAACCCCCACATAGAGACTACAACTGTCTGATAGACCTACAGCCTGGGGTAAAGGTGCCCTATGGATATATTCCATGTCCTGAACCAGAACTAGAGGTGCTGCATGAGTAAATCCAGGAAAACCTTGCAAAGGGCTTCATTTAGCTATCTAGCTCTCCAGAATAGGTACTAGTCCTCTTTGTGAAGAAGAAAGTCTATAGAGAGGATAGTGACCCATCTATTGTGCATTGAACCAAGTGACTATATGTAACTGGTATCCCTTACACCCTCATTCCAGAATTGCTGGACCATCTGAGGACAGTCAGGATCTTCACAAAACTAGATCTTCAGGGGGCATGCAATTTAGTGCACAAAAGGCCTGGGGATGAATGGAAGATCACTTTTTGTACCCAATATAGGCACGTTGAATACTTGGTGATGCCATTTGGCTTGACCAATGCCCCTGCATCCTTTCAACGTTTCATAAAGGACGTGTTCAAGGATATCCTGGATCATTCCATGATTATTTACCTTGACGATATAGTGGTATTTTCTGAGAACCTGGAGCAGCACTACCACCATGTCTGTTACATCCTGGGAAGACTATGGAAGCATGGCTTATATGCCAAACTAGAAAAGTGCACCTTCAAGCAGGCTACCATTGAATTTTGGGGCTGCATCATCTCCCAGGAGGGAATCCAGATGGATCTGCAGAAGGTGGAACCTATCCATAACTAGACAGCAACTTGGAGCCTCCAGGAACTTCAGTGCTTCCTGGGCTTTGCAAATGTTTATAGGAGATTCATCACCAACTTCTCTCAATTACTAACCCTCTTGACTTCCCTCTTCCCTCTTCATACAAAGACCAGCTCGCTTTTGACCAGTTAGAGGTTGCCTTCACCACAGCCCCGATCCTGGCACACCCTGACCCAAATCATCCATTTATAGTGAAGCAGATGTGCCCCTAGGAGCAGTACTCTCACAACTCAGGCCCCAATCAGTTCTGTACCCATGGGCATTTTATTCCTGGAAGCTTACCCCCGTGGAGATAAACTATGAAATACTGGACAAGGAGCTGCTCACCATAAAAACTGCATTTGAAGAATGGCATCATCACCTTGAGGAGGCTCGACACCCAATACAGCTCTTCACCGATCATAAGAACCTCGGGTATTTCTGCAAGGCCTGAGTATTGAATTAGAGGCAGCTAAGGTAGGTCTTTTTCTTTTCTCGGTTCAAGTTCACAATTACCTACAGCTCAGGAAGTCAAAATGGGAAATCCGATTCTCTATTGTGGAAGGGGAAATACCACCAGGGAATTGAAGAACCAGCTTCTGAGACCTCTACCTCCTCAAGTCTGGTAATTTGCCACTGCCACAATCCAGCTCTCCCTCTTCCAGTCTGCCTCAAAGGAAGACCTACTTGCCCTAGGATACAGCCCCTTCATTTAATGAGGGATGGTGTAACGGACTTTGAGCACATATTTGTGCCCCCAGAGCACCTCTGACTGGAGATGCTATGGCTGTATTATGGTGCTCCATTGGCGGGGCACTTTATTTGCCAGAAGACTTCCTGCGTGGTTGCCAGTTATTTCTGGTGGCCCTGCATGTGGGATGAGGTCCAAGCATACATGGATTCCTGTGAGTGACGTGCACATACTGACACCCTGAACCAGACCCCTTAGTACCCTTGGAGGCCTTGGTCTGCTATCAGCCTAGAATTTATTGTGGAGCTCCCACCGTCTGATGGCTACACCCTAGTCTTGACAACTGTGGACTGCCTGACCAAAATGGCCAGCTTCATCCCCTGCAACCAGCTTCCTTCTGCCGAGACTACTGCACAATTCTGACTGCACAACATGATCCAGCTCCATGGACTCCCAGACCACATAGTTTCCAAGTGAAGCCCACAATTCATCCCTCACTTCTGTGTGAAGCGTTCAGTCTACTGGACATCCAGATATTCACCTCCACTGCATTCCACTGCACACCACCCCCAAATAGATGGACAAACAGAATGAGTGAACCAAGTATTGGAATAGTAGTTGAGATGTTTCATAAATTATCATCAGGACAACTGGTCCATGCTTCTGCTACACTCAGAGTTTTCCTACAATAACCCCAACCATGCCTCTACAGGTAGAAACCCCTTCTTTGCTAATTATGGGTTCCACCCTTGTTTTCAACCAGCATTACCAGTAGTCTCCCCAAACCCTGCCATCACCGATTGGCTCTGATTCAATAAGAACTCAAGAACCACTTAGAGGCTAAGAAGACCTACAAGAGGCATGTAAACTGTTGGTGACAAGAAGCTCCAGTATTTACAGTAGGTATGCTTCTCTGCCAAACACCTACAGACCAAGACCTTGCTGCAAATTGGACCATGGGTTCCTGGGATCCTTCCCAATATTCCAGCAGAATAATTTGATTATATTGAAACTCAAGCTTCCCCCGTCTTTCAAAATACACACAGTTTTCCATGTTTCTCTTCTGAAGCCTTACACAGAGATCCCCTTCCCTGACTAAACCACATGACCACCTCCTCCAGTTGAAATCCAGGTCCATTAAAAGGAATGTCACCCTCAAATCCTAATGGGTACATGGCCAACTGTATTATCTGATGGACTGGGAAATTTACAGCCCTGAGAAGCATGCTTGGGAGCCTGCCTTACATATCCACACCACTAACCTGGTGGAGAAATTTCACAAGGCTCCCCCAGACATGCCTGAACTTGCACCACCCCAAAGAGGGACATGAAGGAGAAGTTGATATAAGAACCTACAGGGCTAGAACTGGGAACCGGGGAGGGGGGGCACTGACACCTCCTATGGGAGGACCCTGTGAGGCTGGCCCCAGCAGGAAGTATCGCTCAGCTGGACCTGAGTGGCAGCTCATTGCATCCCACTGATTGGCTGGCACTGGTTCATAAGCCAGGAAGCCATGCTAGAGAGTTGTCTGAGCAACAGTGTAGGCTGCCTTGCTTCAGACCGTGTGTGTGAAAGATCCCAGACTCTGGATTCTGACCCTGCCTGCCTCCTGATACCTGACTCTTGGTTTGTTCTCTGGCCCATCTCGGTCTCTGACCCATCTCGGTCTCTGATCCTCTGGTACCCAGCTTTGCCTGACTCATGCTCTGTCCACTAAATCTGACTGTCCACAATCCAGTTGTGACATAACTGGGCTAGTGAATCTGCAGAATTGGAGCCTTAATCCCTCAATTATGCAATTAACATGCACTGTCAGAATTCAGAGCTGTAAGGTCTCCAATAAGTTCTAGATGGAACTGTTTGTTGAAGGTCCATTTTTAGAAAAGAAGAACTGTTCCTTCACTTATTGTAATAATGCTTGCAAAACATCTGAGATGCAGCAGAATTCTCTTGACACAGGAAGCTCCATGTTTCCTAGTTTGTGAAGAAGGAGACAGGGTTAATCACTCTTCTGGTCACAAAAACGGAGATACAGTTATTTTCCATAAGAAGCCTGATAAATCAGTGAGTATCTATCTTCTCTCTCTCTCTCTCTCTCTCTCTCTCTGTCATGTATTAAGTGAAAAGGTATGGTAAATGATTAAGAATTAATACTAATGATGGTGTAATGAAGCAAGGGATGCAGCCTTTCAGAACCATTTGAGCAGGAAACCAGGTAGGAAACAAGATGGGGATTGAGCTAGTTGGGAATGCAGTGGAATGAGATGCTGCCCAAAGCCATCAGGACAAACAGGAGAAGTCTTGTTGAAAAATCTCTGACCAACATTATATTAAAAACAACTCCGGATTTTTGTTTTGAAACTGTTTCTGGAAAACTTTGATTTGAAGATGGCTTCATCTAAGAACAGGAGCACATTAAACATAAAATCCTTCATATCTGATCTAAGGGTATCAGTTTTATCGCATGCCACGATCTGAGCTTGCAACTCCTATTGCACTATGCTGAAGCTGTACCATTTAACATCTTATCACCACATGTAAAGAGGCTCTCTATTGCTTAGAGAGAATTAAAATCTGTGGCAGGAGTGGTCCAGAAAAACTGCACTGGATCTTGCAGTACAAACACTTGGTGTAAGCCCTGCTTTCATATAATGTGCAATTCCATTGTAAATTAGCAGTTGTAGTTATATAGGATAGAGCAGTGGTTCTCCTTTTTGGTACTGAGACCCACCTTCCTCATTAGCAAAATAGGAAGGGCAGGGTGGTCATGACCCTCTGACATCTGGGGCTGTGAACCCCAGGATAGAGAATCTCTGGTGTAGAGCATTATCCCGCTTTTTATATATATCATCCCACTCTGAAACGGTTGTGACTGCAGGACCTGTTAAATTCTTTAGAACTTTTTGAATTGCTCCAATCTGATTTTCTTTGAATCGGTCATATGGGAGGAAGTAGAGCCTAGTAATTAAAGCACAGGACTGGCCTCTGGAGTGCTGAGTCCTATTACCACCTCTGTCACAGACTTGCTTGGTGCCCTTGAGGAATTCACTTCATCTCTTTGTGCCCTGGTTTCTCTTACCCACTGTGCTACTGTAGAACCTCAGAGTTACGAACATCAGAGTTACAAACTGACTGGTCAACCACGCAGCTCATTTGGAACTGGAAGTACACAATCAAGCAGCAGCAGAGACAAAAAAGCAGCAAATACAGCACAGTTCTGTGTTAAACATAAACTACTAAAAAAAGGGAAAGTTTAAAACAAAGCTTTGACAAGGTAAGGAAACTGTTTCTGTGCTTGTTTCATTTAAATTAAGATGGTTAAAAGCAGCATTTTTCTTCTGCATAGTAAAGTTTCAAAGCTATAGTAAGTCAATGTTCAGGTGTAAACTTTTGAAAGAACAACCGTAACGTTTTGTTCAGAGTTACAAACAGCCTCCATTCCCAACGTGTTCGTAACTCTGAGGTTCTACTGTACTGTGAAGCTTAATTCATCGATGTTTGAACAACGCTTTCACAGGCACTCTGCTATAGGAATAAAAAGTATTATATGTGTGTTTTTCTGAATATGTTGAGAATATAGGACATGTTGATGCCAAAACAATGCATTTTTGGAAAGTTGGTTACAACTAGCATCTTGGCTATGTGTGGAATTAATATTGTGTGGTCTCGCTATACTGATAGTTAATGTTCCACTTTTTTTAAATGGGAAGCTACAATGTAAGGAAAAACATGATCTTTTGATTGTGATCCTTTAAATCAACTATTTGTATTTAACAGCAAAAAGGCTCAGGAACTTGCAATTTTTGCAAGAATATCATTTTGCTTTTAGTGAGGAATATAAAGCATCTGGGTCTTGGAAGTCACCTAAGGGCAAAGCCGGGTTTCATCCAGGTAGGGCCAAACCTATCATTTTCCTGCCAAATATTCAGGGATATGGAACCATACTGGCAAGAGGTAAGTGATTTGAGAGCAGATGCGCTGGGTCTCAATGTTCAGGGCTCAGCTGTCATGTATAGAAAGGAAGAGGCCAGTATTGT
Source organism: Malaclemys terrapin pileata (assembly GCF_027887155.1). Taxonomy (NCBI): domain Eukaryota; kingdom Metazoa; phylum Chordata; order Testudines; family Emydidae; genus Malaclemys; species Malaclemys terrapin. The sequence goes on along the minus strand of NC_071506.1, from coordinate 207,727,896 downwards.
CTAAAGGAAGATTGACCTCTAGAAAAGACTTGTGTTGTGCTGATTAAATTCCAGGAAGGGGAATTGGGGCTTGGCTTATACCTTAGAAACTGGAGTAGTAATTTCACCCTGCTCTGAACAGAATGTAGTTCACACTTACTCCATTCCCTTGGGTTTTATTGGCATTATACTCAACTCAAAAGCATTTATGTCTGTAACACTATAACTTTTGAGCTCCACATCTGATTACTTGCAAAATTTCAGGCAATGTTCTAGACATCAATGGCCAGAGCTCTGTTGGTTTTGGGGAAAATCAGAAAACTGAAAGGGGAGGGGGAATGAGGGACACATGGGATAACTGCTGTTTAGCAGATCCACAGCTTCAAGCACTTCTGCAACTGGCTATAGACCAAACAACTGCTTGGTTGGCACCATTAACATTTTCTGAATAATACAACATCTCATCTCTACTTGTCCTCTCACAGACAGAAAGAAGACAAATAATGGAGTGGAGGGAGAGGGAAATAGGGGAATGCACATAGCCCCTGGTATGGGAGGGGAAGGAGTCCCATAAGCCCCCAGCATTGGATTTAAGGATGAGAATGGGCGGGTAGACAGAGCCTGTAGCATGAGTGTGAAGGGGGTATTTGAAGAAGGGAGGATTGAGGGCACAGAACCCCTGGTGGGGGGATTGGAGGACCTTGTCTGGGGGAAGGGGGCATGGCACACAGAACCCTGGTGAGTGGGAAGGTGTGAATAAGAGGGAAGGGAGAAGCAGGGCCGGCTCTACTGTTTTTGCTGCCCCAAGCAATGCGCTGAATTGCTGCCCCAGATGGCGGGGGCAGTCCATGTGCTGTTAGGGTGGCGCACACGTTTCCGTAGCGGCAGCAATTTGGCGGCAGCTTCTGTCTTCAGCCGGAACACAGAAACCGCTGAATTGCAGCTGCGGGCAACTGAACATAGAAGCTGCCGCCGAATTGCCGCCGCCACGGAAACACGCGTGCTGCCCTAACGGCACATGGACTGCCCCCGCCGTCCACGGCACCAATTCGGTGCGCTGCTTGGGGGTCGCCCCTTGCAGATTGCTGCCCCAAGCACCTACTTGGAATGCTGGTGCCTGGAGCCGGCCCTGGGGAGAAGGGGGCACACATAACCCTTGGCAGAGGGAAATTTGGGGAGCTGTAGGGAGTCCTGGAAATAGAGGGGGATGGGTAGGGCCAGCTTAGGGGTGGATGGGCAGGGCAGCCATCCTGGACACCAACATTTGGAGGTGCCAAATCGACAAGTTTTGTATGAATGCACATGTCCCTTGTGTAGAGGCGCTGAAAACATTTATCTCCCTGAGCAACAAAACACTTAAGGTCAGTCCTGGGGATGGGATGGTGGCACTCGGGGAATTTCAGGGTGGGAAATGGAGGGATACGAGGATCCCCTAGTGGGTGAACATGCCTGGCCTACACAGGATATAAAGTGTGTGACCTTCCAATTGGTAACACAAATAGAGCAAGAGAAGGGTGACCCTTGCTTTCTCCCCAAGGTTGGCTGGTCCTATGGGTTTCCCTGCGGAGATTCCTAGTGCTCCTTCTGCCCAGAGAGTTACTCCCTTAAATCCAGGGCAGAGATATTGAGCCACACCTGCTGGGAGGAACCAACCATCATCTCCTTCCAACGTCTGCGAAGAGGGTGGCTCAGTATTTGATTTCATTTAGATTTGGGGCTTACACAAACTCCACCCGAAAGTGCATCCGTGCAAAGCTCTAGCTGCCCTTGACAGACTTAACCACAATAACAATTAAGATTTGCTAAAGGTAAATTCTCCCCCCCATCTCCAGACCTCATCCAAATCATCAGTCACGTGAACATTGCACCTTAAATCAAAGAACACCATCACCTGTTAAAAAGGGGCCTCCACTTGTTTTACTTATTTATCCATTGGCAAGGGGAAGCCTTGTGTTTGGACCCTGAAAAGGGAAGGAAAACTTGGGTGTGTGTTTTTGTTCTCTGAGCTAGCACTGCTGATGAGGGAAACTCCACCCTCTTATATGGCTTTGTTCTCGTGTAGAGTTGCAACATTCATTCTCACTAACTGCTGTGAGGAGGTTTTGACCAAACCACCTTTGGAAATGTAAATCAACTTAGTTTCAAATGCAGCGTGCTCCTTGAGCAACGAGCTGTGATGCCATAACTGAGTCAGTCAGGCCTGCAATTCTGAGACCCTCTTGCTTCAAGTGTCCCCAAATGCACAACTTGGGAAATATCTGCTAGTCATATAGCACCATACCATACTATACCAAACAGAACATAAGAACTGCCATACTGGGTCAGACCAAAGGTCCATCCAACCCAGTATCCTCCCTGCCGACAGTGGCCAACGCCAGGTGCCCCAGAGAGAGTGAACCTAACAGGTAGTGATCAAGTGATCTCTCTCCTGTCATCCATCTCCACCCTCTGACAAACAGAGGCTAGGGACACCATTCCTTACCCATCCTAATAGCCATTAATAGTCATTAACCTCCATGAATTTATCTAGTTCTCTTTTAAACCCTGTTATAGTCCTAGCCTTCACAACCTCCTCAGGCAAGGAGTTCCACAGGTTGACTGTGTGCTGTGTGAAGAAGAACTTCCTTTTATTTGTTTTAAACCTGCTGCCCATTAATTTCATTTGGTGGCCCCTCGTTCTTATATTATGGGAAGAAGTAAATAACTTTTCCTTATTTACTTTCTCCACACCACTCATGATTTTATATACCTCTATCATATCCCCCCCTTAGTCTCCTCTTTTCCAAGCTGAAAAGTCCTACCCTCTTTAATTTCTCCTCTTAGCTGCTTAATAGATGCTAAGAGGAGACAGACAGTACAAATGTTAATTTTTCTATATTTAACAGTGTTTTACAAAAATTGAAAGAGAAAAACCATGATCTTCTTGCTGCCCATTGTTCAGCTCATCACACACAACAGCTCAAGATGTGCAGGAACCAAACTCAACATTGATGTACAAAACCTAGTTTTAAAAGTTTACAGCCATTTTAACATTCACTCACCAAGAATTCATCAGCTTAAAGAGTTTTGCGAATTTGCTGGAGTAGAACACAGTAAAATTCTATGTCATGTAGTCACACATTGGCTGTCACTTGTACCTGCTATTAACTCAGTAGCAATGTGTTGGAAAGAGCTTACAAGTCACTTTCAATCTTTGGAGACATATGAATGGCCTAGAGTAATATGGGATAGTTTTGGAATGAAATTGCTGAATTGTACTGTTTCTTCTTGAGCCGTGCTCTAAAAATATTCAGACACTACTAAAGCTCTGGAGTCAAACTCATTCACAGTAACTTCATTGTTTAAATTGATATCCAGTGTAGACAAGAAACTAAAATGCAGAATAAATGAAAACATTTGTGGTTATGTTGTGACTTTCAAACTAAAGAATCTCAGTGAAAGTGAATGAAGGAAGTGTGAAACAGAGGTTCTGCTTTTTTTTAACAGCGAGCTCAAAATTATTTACAAAATAGATATAACCTCAGTGAAAACAGTGTGCACAAGAAACTGTCTTATTGGCAAAAGTATTCCTTTGAAGAGTTTCCCGAAGCTGAAGCATGCAAAACTGATAAGGTTACTGACATGGATGAGTTATATGAAGAATTTTGTACAATCTAAAGTCATTTTGTCTCCAGAGTTTCTAGATTGGACAAGTATGGAAGAGAAATACTTTAATTTTCAAGATGACAAACCCAACTGGAAACAGAAACTTCAAGAATTTGGAAAAAAAACTAGGTTCTTACATACTTTCTATTTCATGTAGCGAAGCATATGCTGAAAGTATTTTTGTTAATGAATTCCACATGACAAGATGACAGATCAATTGGAAGTGGACACAGTGAAAGCCAAACTACAGAGTTGATGAACTTTTGAAAATGCTGAGTGCAAGGATGTTTCCAGGCCTTGAAGGGGTAAAAGCTGGTGACAAGTCCCCTTCTTCAAGGTCTGAAGCTTTAACTAGATTGACGTCTAAACCATCTAGCCACCCACCATGTACACAGACAAGTCAGAAACTGCAACAATACCCAGCAAAAGTGGCCTATATGTGTGGAAGGTGTGTGGGAAGATGAACAACAATGACAAAATTCACATTTTACCCCCCAGCAAAAAGTACCCTGCAGGCTTCCCCATCAATAGCTCTGCAGTTTCAGCAGGTGGGTGGAGAGCAGGAGGGGAAGAAGCCAGGAAGATAGCTGTCTTCTGTAGAACCATCTCCCCAAAAGTCTGTGGGAACTAACTGTGCGAGAATATGGGTTTCTTTGGGGATGATTCTGCAGGCAGCATTTCCTAAAGATGCCTAAAATATGCATCCCTGGTTTACTGTTAAGTGACAAGCAGACAGACCTCTTTTCAAGAGCTGAACACTCTTCTTCTCTGAATGTACACAAGCAGAAATAATTATTAGACTCAATTTCTTAAAAAATACATGCAAATAGTGATTTCCTTTGCAATTTGTTTAGAAGATCCTACTCCTTGGAATCTTTCTTAACTAAGAATGTCTGTTTGGATGAGAGGAATACATTTCCTGCAGGTATTTTAGAGAATATGTTTCTAGTTTTGTACTCATTGCAAAAAGTTGATACTTTATTGCAGTGGTTTTCAAGTTTTTTTCATTTGTGGACCCCTAAAAATTTCAGATGGAGGAAAATCTTAGACGAAGTCTGCGGACCACAGGTTGAAAATAACTGCTTTATTGCATGCATTTGTCTACTCACCCACATTTGATTTGCATATAAGATAGAAGCAGTTGTGGTTTAGCCTTGGAGACAGTGTTTGAGAGAAAAGGGCAACAAAAATGATTAGGGGTATGGAACAGCTTCCGTATGAGGAGAGATTGATAAGACTGGGACTTTTCAGCTTGTAAAAAAGACAACTAAGGGGGGATATGATTGAGGTCTATAAAATTATTACTGGTGTGGAGAAATTAAATAAGGAAGTGTTATTTACTCCTTCTCATAACACAAGAACCAGGGGTCACCAAATGAAATTAATAGGCAGCAGGTTTAAAACAAACAAAAGTAAGTATTTCTTCACACAACGCACAGTCAACCTGTGGAACTCTTTGCCAGAGGATGTTGTGAAGGCCAAGACTATAACAGGGTAAAAAAAAGAACTAGATAAATTCATGGAGCATAGGTCCATAAATGGCTATTAGCCAGGATGGGCAGGGATGGTGTCCTTAGTGTCTGTTTGCCAGAAGCTGGAAATGAGCAACATGGAATGGATCACTTGATGATTATCTGTTCTGTTCATTCCTCCTGGGGAATCTGGCATTGGCCAATTTCAGAAGACAGGATACTGGGCTAGATGGACCTTTGGTCTGACCCAGTAGAGCCATTCTTATGTTCTTATGAGAAGGATCTTGATACTAGAGCTCTGCTTTTGTCAAAATTTCCTCAAAAAACATACCCTCTGAATCTCCACCATATGAAGGTTACATGATCCAGAGAAGGGGAACTGTCACCAATGCGTTCTCACAACAGAGCTATCTCTAAACACAAAACAGGCTGAGAGACATCCCTCAGAGATGGACATTATCATCCCTACTAAACAGGGTCTTCACATAGTGAAATTTTCCAGACAGATTTTAAGATTGGTGTTGGGGGATGGAACTTTCTCCCAAGTACTTGATTTCTGCCCCCCTTCTCCTTTACTTCTCAATGGTTTATCTCTTTTCATGGCAGACAGGCTCTGGTTATCCTGCATGCTTCAGTAGAGTCGCTTCTGTAGACAACCCTGACAGACTTTAAAGTGAGAGCAACTGTACACAAAGTATAATAAAATGCTGAGGCAGACAAAATTGGATTCTGAATTAGGGAACATTTCTACTAAATTTTGATACAAGGTGGGTCAGGTAATATATTTTATTGGACCAACTTCTGTCACTCTAATATCCTGGACCGACTTGGCTACAAGAACACTGCATAGAACAAATTTTGACACCAGCAGCCTAAAAGCAGAACGTTTCATATGTCAGTTTTTGTTGGTTTGTTTGGTGTTAGATTTTTGTTCTATGTAGTAGTTCATAAGAGAAAAGCTACATGAGATTGCCATCTATCAGCCTCTTCACATATTGAGAAGAAGAGAGCCTGATTCTGCTGCAATTGTGGAAAAACAGGTGACTATGGTAGAGTTTAGCACAAAAAGCTACAAGAGAAGTAGCCCCTCTTCATTTGGTGGAAATATATAGTTCACGGAAGTTAATGGACAAGCTCCTATTGACTTCATTAGGCTTCAGCTCAGAGCCTTAAGTTTCTTAATGTGCCATTCAGTGCTCTGGGTCACCCAATCCTGCTTTTCTACCTGAAGCAGTAGACGCCCCTCAGCTACAAAAATGGGATCTCAAAACTTATTCCCACCTGTTATCTCAGTCTGGTGAATGTTTGGAGATTCATCCAACTCTTTCAAACTCATCAGTCATCCTTGAATGCAGATTGAGGAGAGAGACAATTGAGGTGATTGTCCCACATCCTCATTATCACTGAAGCTGGTTGGGGGGGAAACCAAAGGGCTGAAGGAATTCTTTTTAAAAAAATAAATAAGAAAATGTTGGCGCATAGTAATTTTGGGGGTAAGGGCAACCCTCAAAATTTACTCTTTTGCCTTGCCAGCAAATTCAGGTATAGGGGACCCTGAAAGCTCCTACTAGCAAGCTCAGGCACAGGGCACCCTCAAAACTCACCCTATTAGCAAATTTATCTGTGAGCACTATTATGGAACCCCTGGAAACTCATCTCATCAGTATGCTCAGAAACTAAGACACGTGAAAACTCAGATCTCTTGAATGGTAGGCTAGCTCTGCATGAAGAAGCCTGAATGGGTCCATTGGACTTACACACAGAACGATTTTGGATTTCACATTACGAACATCAATTGTAAAGCATCATGAGAATAGGAAACACTGAAGCTTCTGAAATGAAATGACACGTTCAGAACAAAGGCATGGTCACAATGTTCTTCTGATTATATCTTACAGACAGTTCTGCCACAGTGTTCTTATGGGATTCTTGACAAGTCACATAAATCAGACTTTTCACAAGAGATCACTAAGTGTGTTTTTTTTTTCTGGGTACCCAGCTTGAGACCCCAGGATCTGATTTGCAGAAGTGCTGAGCACACACAACTGCAACTGAAATCAATGGGAGCTCTGCTTTGAAGTGTTACATATTGCTAAATGGTCTGAAAAATCAGCCCTAAAGATCTCAAATTCAGCACACAAAATGAGTGGATATTATTTATCTTAATCTTTCTATGTCTGAGTTCCTCATTTGTAAAATGAGGATAATATCCTTTACCTCAAAGAGATGTTTTGAAGATAAACCTATTACTGTTTGCGAGGCACTCAGATGGTCTAGTGATGAGCACCATAAAAAGTCTTAGGAAATTATTAATTATGTGTTCAATGCAGGGCTTGGACGGTGCACAATAAATAAAACATGGGGCCACGTATTAAATGATAAGTATAGTATTGTTTCTTAAGTAGATACCAGTAAGCATTTTATCTTTATTATTATTATTATTTTTCTTGTAACTATTTTATGCCTTATTACTTGTACTCACTTAAAATCTCTCTCTTTGTAGTTAATAAATTTGTTTTACTGTTTTATCTAATCCAGTGTGTTTAAATTAAAGTGTCTGGATAACTATTTAAGGTAATAAATTGGGATATTATTCCCTTAGAGGAATAATTGACTTAATATAGTTGTACTATCCAGGAGAGCACTGGGCAATACAGGACATACATTTCTGGGGGGAAATCTGGGACTGGGAGTGTGTTGGGGTCAGCCTGGGGTAATCTTTAAAGCTGGTAAGAGCCAAGGTGCGGCTGACTGGCTGCAGCAGAAATAGACATGCCTGTGAGTGATTTACATGCTGGTGGCTGTTTGTGAGCAGTCCAGTTCAGTGGCTACAGTAGCAAGGTATTGAAAAGGGCACCCCAGGTTACAGGCAGGAGTGACACAGCTACTCATTAATCTGGATTGTGCCCCAGTATGTCACAGACCTACCTTAGGGCTCTGAGTTCTATGAGCCACTTTGTAGCTGAGTGCGTTAACTAACAGGCAACCTTCATTCTGACATTTCCTGACTTTGCAGTGCAAGACTTTGCAGCCTTAATGTTCTTTTATTGTGGGATTTATTTGTAAGTAATATATTTTTGGTTAAACAGGCCAAGCAAACCAGAGGCTGTACAATGTTTAACCATCAGCGAGACAGGGACATGAATTAAGCACTGAATGAAGAGTTCCTCTTGATGCACGCAGATGGTGCCACAACGTCACTGGGGAACTGTGCAGCAAATCACCTCCTGAAAGATTGTACAGCCACAAAGCTGAATTCCAACCTAGCAGGGAAAACACAACAAAAGATGTGTGCAGTATTAACTATCACCACCGAGAGTTTTGTGTACTTTGCTCCTCCACTGAAACTGTCATTGCAGATGAGGTGGTAAACATCACACCCAAAACTTCTGTCTTTTCTCAAATATAGTACAGTCATTCAAAACGCTACAAGGCAAGAATGTTTGTAGCCTTTGCTCAATCATGAAAGATGCCTCAGTATTTACAACCTTTAAATTTGTTTTCTGTAAACATTTGTATGAGTTGTTTGGTTTGCAAGAACGTTCACAGAAACTGGTGTAGATGCATCCACACCACAGTACACAATGGAAAGGCCTTAGTCAAACCCTCCTGTTTAGAAAAGTTGCAGTCATCTGAGCAAGGACAGGAAACAATATCATCTGACTTACGTGACCAATTGCACAGTACGAATCCTTAATTATAAATAATGAATATTCAAAGCTATACTCGTAGTGAATAATTCATGAAAAATCCATAGGTTGAAATATTTTGTATAAAACTTTTGAATATTTTTCAATAACAAATATTATTTATTTATTTAAATATATTTAAATAGCAAAACTTGTTCACAAATAATTTTCAAACAGCTGCTAACAGTTTTCCTAGCTCTGGTGTTACTAATGGAAAAGATCTATTAAATCATTAACTCCAACTAACTTTCATACCCCAGAGAGTAGGCATTTCTGATATTGAAGGAATAACATGTTAGCATTCAGGCAAAAGGCCATTGCAATAAGACGAAATAAAATCTTAAATCAAGTGGCTCACTATAATCTAGTATTAAATGTCAGCAGAATCCAGTAATTAGAACAAGATAATCAATCCTAACTATGGATACATTCAAAATGGACATTGTAAGAGTATTTTTTTAAACAAAAGATTTAAAATACAAGAATATGGCACAGAAAATATGATCATTTCTAAATAATTAGATGTCATTCAGGGAGGAGTTTGAATATCAATTTATATATTGTAAATTCTCTTGCAGGTTAGCAGCTGAGCACAACATGGTGAATATTCCTTGGATGCTAGAGAACAGTGATCGGTTTTCATTCAAAGTCTACATATAAACATTTTTCACTGTTTGGATTTGTTCTGAACTGCAAGAGAGGTTCTGGTTGTCTAATCTCCACAGCATAGGTTCTGGTTGTCTAGTCTCCTCTTCCACATTTTCCCAGTTAACAGGTAAATCAGCTATTAGTTGTATACAAGGAGATTATCACAAAAACAAGAACAAAAAGAGAGCCTGATTCTCATTTACAGAAAGGCCACTTGACATTGCTCTGATGATGTAAAAGGTCCTTAAAGTATATATATATATATATATATACTCACTTTCTTCAAGGCTTCTTTGCATGACAACAGCAGTTTAAAGTCACCTGGGTGTAAATGAAAATAAGTCCTAAAGACAAAGAGGAACAATTTTCTTAACTAAAGAGTACAGGCCTTATTCTCATTTACACAAGGGCCCCTTTAATCCACTCTGATACTATAAAATTGGGTATAAATTTACATTGATATTAAGGCCACTTTATATTGCCATAGTGGGATAAATGGACCCTAGTGCCAGGCCCTTATTTTTTCCTGAGCCAATGGAAACCAAATACGGAAGTACAGAGAAGTCCTTTTACATGAGAAATTTAAGAACTTGTTGAAAGAATAAGCATTAGAAGTAGACAAATAATTTTCAACAAACAATATTTTGCACATTTTTGCCTGTGGAATGCCACTTAGATGTTCTGCACCCAGAGCCTACCAGTGCGCACACACTCGTGGCTTATTGCTTTGATGTGGGCTAGTGATATCTGAATGTGGTTCAGAAAGCTGTAAAATATTTACTGTTTTCTCTTCTTTTCTGTTGCGCTCTTTTTGGTTCATTCTAACACTTCTGAAAACCACTTATTCCACCTTCCTAGCATCCCAGCTCGGAACTAGCTGCCTCTGCTATTAGTTAGTCGGCAATTAGTTTTCACCTGTGTTATGGTGCCACATGGTTTACTGAAGACAAACACTTCTCATACATAGTACAAGTGGGAAACAATATTTAGCAAGTTCAAACAGCAAGTTAATTCTAAATTAGTTGTTAACGTGATCTGCAATTTTGTTTTTACCTCTTAACATCAGCAGTTATCCTGCTTACAGCAAAGGGTATTCTAAAGTGAAAATCAACACGCACAGTACATTTTAATGGCTGGTACAAACATATGATTATATAATACAATGTATTTCATTCCTGTGTTTCACTGTGATACTATACAGTACCCTGTAAATAATCATCCATTTCTTCATTCTTAGGCCAGTGCAAAATGAACACTTCCACCAGTGAACCGGAGATGGAGATACAGACAACAACGTATTACTATGAACAGTTTGATGCAGCACCATGTTCAAATAATGTCAAACAATTTGCATCCCACTTTGTGCCACCGCTTTATTCCTTGGTGCTGATATTTGGCCTGGTGGGCAATGTGCTCGTTGTGCTGATCCTGATAAAATACAAGAAGCTGAGAAGCATGACTGACATCTATCTGCTGAATCTGGCAATTTCTGATTTGCTTTTTATTTTTTCCCTGCCATTTTGGGCTTACTACATAGCACGTGAGTGGGATTTTGGAAATGCAATGTGTAAAATTCTTTCAGGGGTCTATTTTGCTGGCTTCTACAGTGGAATGTTTTTCATAATACTTTTGACAATAGATAGATATCTGGCCATTGTCCATGCAGTGTTTGCTTTAAAAGCTAGGACAGTTACCTATGGCATCCTCACAAGTGTTGTCATTTGGGGTATTGCAATATTAGCCTCTCTTCCAGGGTTTATATTTCATAGTGTTCAAAAGGAAGGTCCTCGCTGGACTTGCAGCTCTCATTATCCATCAAATTATGAAAAAGAATGGAGGCAATTCCTGATTTTAAAGATGAACATCCTGGGACTTGTCATTCCATTTGTCATTATGATCTTCTGCTACATAGAAATTATAAAAATATTACTGAGACGTAGGAATGAGAAAAAACATAAGGCAGTCAGGCTTATTTTTATCCTAATGATTGTTTATTTTATCTTCTGGACACCATACAACATTGTTGTTCTCATATACACGTTTCAAGATTCATTTTCCCTAAATACCTGTGAGGGCAGCAGTCAGCTGGAGATAGCAATCCAAGTGACAGAAGCTATTGCAATGTTCCACTGTTGTATCAACCCCGTGATCTATGGCTTCGCTGGTGAAAAGTTTAGGAAATATCTTTATACCTTTTTCCAAAAAGACATTGCAATCTACCTCTGCAAACACTGTCCAGCTCTTCATGGTGATAAATTAGAACGGTTTAGCTCCACATACACCCCATCCACTGCAGAGCATGATATCTCCATTGGTTTGTAAAGTGCATTAGAAATGTATCCAGTAAAAGTTTCATCCTCCTTTTAACTTAAAATGTTGTGAATTAATCAAATTTGTATGGTCATTGTCCTTAAAAACTGTACAATCATAGTGGCTAATTTTTTTGTGGCATTGCAGTATTTCTTATTCTCTATGCAGTGAATGCTACCAACTCCACAAGAAAGCTAAATACTGCTGTTTGATAAGTGTCCACTTCAACATGGAATCCAATGTAGTAAGATTTTGTTTTCTGGATGTTGGCCAGTGAACAAAGTGCCAGTGTGGTTTCCTCCGGAAATATAATTCAGAAGATGGTGTGAAGAGGGCAGAGAATGAGGTATGTCCTCACTCAAGAACCAGTTATCTATATGCAAAGACTATAAGGAAAAACTCTGGGAGGAAGGCAGCTGTCGGAGAGTGTTTTGGCCATTTATATGGAGCTTGATGTGCCTTGTTTTACTTCAACATTTTTCATTAATGGGAATTTATGACAAAAACAGTTTTGCAACAAAATAAGAATAAAAGGATCTAAAATTACCATGAATTTTAAAACATAGTGTTTTTTTCATAATATAATCAACTACCTATATGGTAGGGGGAGGTTTATTTACAGATATGCTGCTACCCTATTTTTCCTACAGGGCAGGAAGACCTCTTAAATCGCCATGAAAAAGAGGTTTTGGATAAACAGGGGAATAAAAGATTGTGCACATTTCTGTTGAGGGATATGACTGACCTTCTATTAGCCAGAATTGCAGCAAACAGGCCTATGCTATTAACCAGTGACTATCTCTTTAAAATAATCCTTTCCCCTTGACGATTGCATTACTTTACCTTATTTAGAATTCAGTTTTACGCCTGTAACTTAAACATTCAATTACTTATATCTTTAAGAGCCAACTTTTTTTAAAGGGGCTGTGACAGAGTGTGAGTAATCTTAGGCTGACTCACCACTTAGTAAGCATCCCTACATGAGGCAAATTAGGGGGATAATTGGCTAAAGACTAAATGATTAACCAATTTACCAGGTGGCTCATCTCATCAGCTGAGAACAGCTAAAAGAGAGAGATGAAGAGAGGAGAGGAGTAGGCTGCAAGGGAGGGCCTGAGAAGCCCAGTGTCTCAAAAAGGTAAGATCTCTTCTCCCCACCACCACCCTATGCCTAGGCAGTGTAGTAGAGAGAGAGACCCTGGAGCATGGGACCTGGTGAAAGACCTGAGGCCTGAAGCACAGTTAGCAAAGCCAAGCCATGTTATGAGCCAAAATCAAGCCCCATGATAAAGCAAATGCCTGCTTACAAATTCACTGTCTGGTACATGAACTTGGCAAAAACATGTCTGACATTGCTAAAACACAGATGCTCCTAAGAAGTACTGGACACTGGGTATTCATAAAGGCTAGTACAGGTTCACCCCAACATAGAGTTATAGCATAAACAAAATCCTGGGAGATGGTACAGGAACACACCGACCCCCAGTTAAGACAAGGATAGGAGGACAGAATGATGGGTGGAGATGTTTTGTTTGAACCAGCAGGTACAAGGTGTAGTGTCGATAACATGTTGGTAATACATCTGAATTGTAATACGTAACTTATTTGCATCAATGTATAAAAGAGAAATCAAAGAAGGGGCACCTTTGTCCAGCCAAGGGGGCAGCAGAAAGTCCTGCTGCTGACTGAGCTGAGTCAATTATCATGGGCATACATGTGTTAACATACCTGTAGACACGGATCCAGGGAGCTAGGCCCGTGCTTCGTCGGCAATAAACCTGGCCGAGTGCCTTCGCCCCCGAACCGAGTCTGTGTTTTTTCTGGGTAGTGCTATCTATGTCTGCTTGCTCCAGCACATGTAGAGAAGACACACAGGCATGCCAACTGACAACAGGGAGAATGTAAGAACCTTGAGCTTTGGGAAACTTGTTCTGTTGTAGTCACACTGTAAATAAAGCATTTGGTGTTGAACTTGCCACGAGTTCTGTGTGAGAACTGTTTGCAGTAAGGAATTCAGGGTGAGGGAACTCTTGTCTTGTGACAGCTCCTCAACTCAGCCTCCTCTTTTGGGAGTGAAACTCTGGAGGTAACTGAACATGCATCAAATTGTTAGAAATCTATAGGCTAGGCTATTAATTGCAGGGGAAAGTTGCACCTGCAAAACAGGATCTTGTTTCTGAAACAATAGCTTCCTGACAGCTGATAAAAAAGCATAAATCAAACGCAGCAGAGTGAAAAATAGCTCAGTCTTGATGTTTACAGCATATTAAATGGTTGTGTTTGGTCATAAAAAGAATGGCTAGAAATGAATGGCACAGAAGGGAGAGAGAGGTAAAATGATTTTGTGGGCTGGAAAGCTCAACAACTCTCTGGCTTTTTTAATAACTGCAAGAAAATGGGAAAGTGGAAAAAGATTTAAAATGCCAAAATTTCACAGAGAAGTCTGTCTAAGCCTTATATTCTTCTACAGTTTTTCTGTAGCAAAATACTGAATGAAGCAGTGCAAATATATTTTTGCTTAGCAAAAAAAGTTAGGAAAAATTATCGTGTATACAAAATTCTCTAGTCCTATTTCCCTGTCAGCCTTGCAAGCAGAAATTAAACATGACTTATTCTCATGATACAAAAAAGAATGATAAAAAGAATTCCTCCGATGTACCTTGTACCTTCCAAATCAGTGCTCCGTTATTTTCCAATAGTATATTACCTTTCTTAATTCTCTGATGGGCCAGTAGGCCGTTGCCTGCTATCCAGCCATGGAATGCTCAGGACACTAATTCCAGCAACCATTGGTGCCACAGTCAAAACCTATTGTTTACTGAGGGTTCACCATCAGTACTGTTAGGAGTTGACGCACGCTGCACTAAATTGTCCTGGGCTCACTAGATGAAGGAAGGTTATTGTATACCACCGAAAGGCTGTGTCTACTGTACAGCGCGTAGACTGGCACAGCTGTACCGAAGCAGCTCTCCTGTTGACATAATTACACCACCCCAACGAGCGGCAGTAGCTATGTCAGCAGGAGAAGCGCTCCCGCCAACATAGCACTGTGCACATTACCTCTTATGCTGGCATAATTTATGTCACTCAGATGGCTGGAATATTCACACCCCTGAACGACATACGTTTTGCCGACATAAATGGTAGTGTAGACATGGCCTAACTGACCATGGACTTGGAGGCCTGAATATATAATGGGAAAGAGAAAACCTGGAAAGCAACAGACATCTCCCAGAGAAAATTTTTAAGACCTGACTCTTCCAGGCTTTACATTTGAACTGTTTCCCCCACCATTAGAAGAATATTTCTTGGTCATAAATCATCTTTTCCTCCACATGAACCAATATGAAAATTTCCTCCAAAAACAAGAATTTTTGCACCCAAGTGGTATTCAGGCAAAGTTAAAAAGAAGTGCTGGCTTCATTTTGGATTTGGAAATGTTTACTCGGCTAGAGTCCTAACATTTAATCCTACATTGTCCTTTGATGGGCAATGATTTTTCCCATAGATGTCACATGCACCTTGATTTTGACACCACAAACAATTCCAAATGAGAGTGATGTTATCTACACAGGATGATAGTAAAGTAGGAGTGAGGAGAAAATGGATGGTGTTTCAGCAAGCGCTTGCTTAAGCATTACACTGATCCTGCAAACTCTTACTCATTCAAGTAGGCATTACTCATGCAGACAGTCCCACTGACTTCAGTCCATTTGCTTCAAATGGCACTACTCATGCATGTAAGTCCTGCTCAGATGAGTAAGAGACACCAGGGTCAGCTCTTAATACCCAAGCACTTAAATAATGCTTTACAACTTCACAGCTGCCTTTCCTCAGTCCATGACTGTTTTTAAATTATTTCAGAAGAAGAAAGTAGTTGGGGTATTGCTTTGACAAGCTAAAATCTGTGAGGATCTAAACGGGCTTTGGAAGAAATTTTTTTTGTAAATAGTGTACAAAACAGTGCACTAAAAGAATATCAAGGTTGCAAAATCCAGAGCTCAAAAATTAGGAAATGCCAGAATTATGGTTGCTTGCGCAACCTAAATTCAACCCTGCTGTGCATATGCATCCTGACAATC
Source organism: Malaclemys terrapin pileata (assembly GCF_027887155.1). Classification (NCBI taxonomy): domain Eukaryota; kingdom Metazoa; phylum Chordata; order Testudines; family Emydidae; genus Malaclemys; species Malaclemys terrapin. The sequence goes on along the minus strand of NC_071506.1, from coordinate 207,712,071 downwards.
TTAATTACATGATCACATATTATTTTTTCCACAGGACTCCTGCCATGTCCAGTGCACAGAGTAGGCAAGCTCTGGGAATGAATCAGGGTTGTGTAGTGAAGGAGGCTGTTGTCTGTAGGACCCCTCTTCATTTGATGCAGAAGCAGGAAGGCATGTAGTGAATGAAGCAGAGGACTACAGGAAGAGAAAGGAGAGTCTCATGGTTAAGCTTGTTGAATGCTGCTCTGGAGAACTGGTTTCTATCCCTGTGTCTATCATAGAGTTCCTATAGGATGCTAAACAATATAACATACGAACATAAGAATGGCCCTACCAGGTCAGATCAAAGGTCCATCTAGCCCAGTATCCTGTCTGCCGACAATGGTCATTGCCAGGTGCCCCAGAGGAAATGGACCGAACAGGTAATCATCAAGTGATCCATCACTGTTGCTCATTCCCAGCTTCTGGCAAACAAGCCTCTTAAACAAAAATTTCACAGGTGGCCACTAATTGTGAGTTCCTCATTTTCTGGGTGCCCAATTTGAGTCTCTGAGGTCCAATTTGTACAAAAAAATCACTGCATTCAAAAAAAAAAAAACAATGTAAAATTTAGAACCTACAAGTCCATTCAGTCCTATTTTTTGTTGAGCCAGTCACTCAGGGCTAGTTTACACTACCCTCCCGAATCGGCGGGTAGAAATCGATCTCTCAGGAATCGATTTATTGCGTCTCATCTAGACGGATAAATCGATCCCCGAATCGACACGCGTACTCCCACCTCGTCAGGAGGAGTAAGTGCTGTTGACGGGGGAGCTGCGGCGGTCGATTTGCCGCCGTCCTCACAGCGGGATAAGTCGAATAGGATACGTCAAATTCAGCTACGCTATTCGCGTTGCTGAATTTGCGTATCTTAAATCAATCCCCCCTAGTGTAAACCTAGCCTCAGACAAACAAGTTTGTTTACATTTGCACGAGATAAAGCTGCCTGCTTCTTGTTGATAATGTCACCTGAAAATGAGAACAGATGTTCGCATGGCACTATTGTAGCCAGCGTCGCAAGATATTTACGTGCTAGATGTGCTAAAGAGTCATCTTCAGCCACCATGCCAGAGGACATGCATTCATGCTGATGATGGATTCTGCTTGATAGCGATCCAAAGCAGTGTAGACCGATGCATGTTCACTTTCATCATCTGAGTCAGATACCACCAGCAAAAGGTTGATTTTTTTCCCCTGTAGTTTCCGCATCAGGGTGTTGCTCTTTTAAGACTTCTGAAAGCATGCTCCACACCTCGTCCCTCTCAGATTTTGGAAGGCACTTCAGATTCTTAAACCTTGGGTTGAGTGCTGTCTTTAGAAATTTCACATTGGTATCTTTTGTGTTTTGTCAAATCAGTGAACGTGTCCTTAATATGAACATGTGCGGGGTCATCATACAAGACTGGTATAATATGAACTATATAGTAGAATGTGGGTAAAACAGAGCAAGGGACATACAGTTCTCCCCCAAGGAGTTCAGTCACAAATTTAATTAACCCATTATTTTTTTTAAATGAGTGTCATCAGCATGGAAGCGTGTCCTCTGGAATGGTGGCCAAAGCATGAAGGGGCATATGAATGTTTAGCATATTTGGCATGTAAACACCTTGCAATGCCAGCTACAAAAGTGCCAGGTGAACGTCTGTTCTCACTTTCAGATGACATTGTAAATAAGAAATGGGCAGCATTATCTCCCGTAAATGTAAACAAACTTGTTTGTCTGAGCAATTGGCTGAATAAAAAGTAGGACTGAGTGGACTTGTAGGCTTGAAAGTTTTACATTGTTTTGTTCTTGAGTGCAGTTATGTAACAAAATAAAATCTACATTTGTAAGTTGCACTGTCATGATAAAGAGATTGCATTCCGATACTTGTATGAGGTGAATTGAAAAATAAGATTTTTGGTTTATCCTTTTTACAGTGCAAATATTTGTAATCAAAAATAATAATATAAAGTGAGCACTGAACACTTTGTATTCTGTGTTGTAATTTAAATCAATATATTTGAAAAGGTAGAAAAACATCCAAAAATATTTAATAAATTTCAATTGGTATTCTATTGTTTAACAGTATGATTAAAACTGTGATTAATCACGGTTAATTTTTTTAGTTAATCACGTGAGTTAACTGCAATTAATCAACAGACCTAAAAATATTAATACCTCTGGAGCAACCCCATGATATTTTAATGACCGATTTCAGTGCAGTTCAGACTGAGCGTTCTAGAGAAAAATCACACTGACAAGTCAAAATTCAGAAACTAAGTGAAGAACAGAAACATTTTATTGTAAAAACCCAGCCCTTGTCAACCTGAGGGACCATTCCCATGTGACTCTAAGACAAAGAGATGCATCTTATTATGAAACTGTGAATGAAGCAATAAGAAGGTTATCAAGCCTAGCAGTTTCCAGTAGAAAATGAACAAGCAAGAATTATTGGTATATCAAAAACAACTGATCTGTTTGCCAACCCAAAAGTCTAGAAACAAAGATTTTAGTTAAATGTTGTATACATGTGTAAATAGAACTTTTCTGTGAAGATCGACTGCATATTGTGTTGCACACTGATGGATAAGGTGGCTATGGTCTGATTTTCCAAGATGGCAATGGTAAGCAAAATTTAAATTTTGGAATCAGAAAAGGGGCCCCTAACCTATTCTTATGCCAGGGCTCTCAGTGGCCTTGCTACACCCCTGGTGGGAGGGGGCTGGATCTTTGAGTCATGGAATAAGGGCAAAGGAGAAAAGGGAGGGAGTCACAGGTCAGAGGATGGGTGGAGAGTATCAATTGGATGTGTGAAAAGGGTGCAGAGGACAGGAGAATGTGGAAGGGGAGGGGGGAGGCTGGGACATGGAAAGGCTCAGGCCTTGGCTACACTTGCGAGTTACAGAGCTGTAAAGGCTCCCCCAGAGCTGTAACTCACTCCCCGTCAACACTGGCAAGGCATTTGCAGCGCTGTATCTCCGTGGTTGCAGCGCTGCATGTACTCCACTTCTCTGAGAGGAATAGCGAGTATTGTGCTGCCACTGCAGCACTGCGGCGCCAGTGTGGCCGCCCAATGCGCTGTGAATGGCCTCCAGAATTATTCGGCAGTATCCCACAATGCCTGTTCTAGCCACTCTGGTCATCAGTTCAAACTCTACTGCCCTGGCCTCAGGTAACCAACCATGTGACCCACCCTTTACATTACCCGGGAATTTTAAAAATCCCCTTCCTGTTTGCTCAGCCTGGCATGGCGTGGAGTGCTATCAGCGAATCTTTCCAGGTGACCATGCCTCCACGTGCCAAGCAAGCCCCAGCATGGAGCAATGGCGAGTTGCTGGACCTCATCAGTGTTTGGGGGGAGGAAGCTGTACAGTCCCAGCTGCGCTCCAGCCGTAGGAATTACGATACCTTCGGGAAGGTATCAAAGGACATGATGGAAAGGGGTCATGACCGGGATGCCCTGCAGTGCAGGATTAAAGTGAAGTAGCTGTGGATTGCTTACCGCAAATCCCGTGATGCAAATGGCCGCTCGGGAGCTCCCCCTGCGAACTGCCGATTCTACAAAGAGCTGGATTCGATACTTGGGGTTAACCCCACCTCTACTCCGAGCACCACCATGGACACTTCAGAGCCAGTGTGGGGTGGGGGAGGAAGAGGAGGAGGAGGAGGAGGAAAATGGGAGTGGTGGTGGTGGGCCAGATGGAGACACCCCGGAATCCCTGGAGCCATGCAGCCAGGAGCTCTTCTCGAGCCAGGAGGAAGGTAGCCAGTCGCAACGGCCGGTACTTAGTGGAGGACAAACAGAAGAGCAGGTTCCCGGTAAGCGTTTTTTTTTTCGGGAAGGAATTTTTTCGGTGCGGGCTCTTTGGGAGAGGAGGGTTAGGCATGCATGCCTAGATGCGGAATAGTGCATTGATGTGGTTTATCACATCACGGTAATCAGCCTCGGTAATCTCCTAGAATGTCTCATCCAGAACGTGTGCAATGCATTTGCGCAGGTTTATCGGGAGAGCCACCATGGTCCTCGTCCCAGCCAGGCTAATGTGTCCTTTAAACGGCCAAAAGCACACTCCACAGTCATTTGGCACCGGCTCAGCCTGTAGTTGAACCATTCCTTGGTGCTGTCAAGGCTCCCTGTGTAGGGTTTCATGAGCCATGGCATTAACGGGTAAGCGGGATCTCCAAGGATCACAATGGGCATTTCAACTTCCCCTACCGTGATCCGCTCTGGGAAAAAAGTCCCGGCCTGCATCTTCCTGAACAGCCAAGTGTTCCGAAAGATGCGTGCGTCATGCACCTTTCCGGGCCAGCCTCTGTTAATGTCAATGAAATGCCCACGGTGATCCACAAGCGCCTGGAGAACCATAGAGAAATACCCCTTCCGATTAACGTACTCGGATCCTAGGTGGGGTAGTGCCAGAATAGGAATGTGCGTCCCATCTATCGCCCCTCCACAGTTAGGGAACCCCATTTGTGCAAAGCCATCCACTATTTCCTGCATGTTACCCAGAGTCACGGTTCTTCTGAGTAGGATGCGATTAATGGCCTTGCAAACTTGCATCAACACGATTCCAACAGTCGACTTTCACACTCCAAACTAGTTTGCGATCGACTGGTAGCTGTCTGGAGTTGCCAGCTTCCAGACTGCAATAGCCACCCGCTTCTCCACTGGCAGGGCAGCTCTTAATCTCGTGTCCTTGCACCGCAGGGTGGGGGAAAGCTACTCACACAGTCCCATGAAAGTGGCTTTTCTCATCCAAAAGTTCTGCAGCCACTGCTCGTCATCCCAGACTTCCATGACGATGTGATCCCACCACTTGGTGCTTGTTTCCCGAGCCCAAAAGCGACATTCCATGGTGCTGAGCATGTCCGTGAATGCCACAAGCAATTTCTTGTCGTACGCGTTACGCGGCTCGATAGCATCATCGGACTCCTCACTCTCACTGTCACTTTGGATCTTAAGGAATAGTTCGACAGCCAAATGTGACGTGCTGGCGAGACACGTCAGCATACGCCTCAGCAGTTCGGACTTCATTTCCCGCAGACAGATCGCGCTGCACAGAAACCGTTGAAAGATGGTGCCAAAGGTGGACGGAAACAAAGGGATTTCTGGGATGCAAAGTGATGCATCACGGGGCATTGGGACAGGATCCAGAATCCCTCGCACCCACACCCCCTTCCCACAACCCACGGGGCCAGAATGGGAAAAGGTGCTCTGTGGGATAGCTGCCCATAATGCAGCGCTCCCAATAGCGCTGCAATTGCCGCAAATGTGGCCACGACAGGGCGCTGGGCAGCTGTCAGTGTGGACAGACTGCAGTGCTTTCCCTACTCAGCTGCACAAAGTCAGGTTTAACTCACAGTGCTGTACATCTGCAAATGTAGCCAAGGCCTCAGAGGACAAAGAGGTGGGCAGGGCTGGTGATAGGAGGGCATGGAAGGGAGATGCAGAGGACTGGGACAGGTATTGAAGTCAATGGGACTATTCATGGGTGGGAGTATTTGCAGGATGATGGTCTAAATTAGACTTAACACAGCAAGGGTTGGGGAGAGGGTGGAAAATGGGGAGTAAGGATTACAAATACATATGTAATGGGCTTGTCCTGCAGCTGAGATCCGGGGTGTAGGTGGGTGTGGTTGGAGAGAGGCTGGGGGAAATGGCAATTGAAGCCCAGTGTTCTTGTGGTGGGTGGTGCCACCTGGTGCCAGCTCTAGGTGCTGCATGATGAGGGCTCTTGCAGCATTAAAATGTGTTCGATTTTTATATAATGTGACCTCGTCTCATTCCTTCAGCTACCCCGGATGTTATATCACCTTAATACTGCCTTAATACCAGCTTACTGCAGAAGACAGACCACCACTGAAAGACACTAATAGACTGATATAACGGAGTGCTTTTGCAACCCCAGTTCTTGGAGATAACCCACAAAGCCATCTGTCAGTCATCTATGGACATCAGTCCCCTGAGCTACCCATCCCCTGTGGAACACCTGCTCTTTAGTCAAGCAAAGCCAAGAACTTTCCTGTGAGTCAGTCAGCAGAGGGCGCTCAGGCAGTTTGCACACCATCTAACTGCAGCAGGTGGCATATACACACTTGTAATGATCTTGGAGTTTGTTAAACAACAAACTAGTGAATGAGAAAGAAATAAAACTTTTACTACTGTGACCCTTCTGCCAGGGGCAGTCGGCAACAACTAGGGCGGGGTTCAATATCTAGGGGTTCTTCCTCTTAACAACACAAAACAGAACTGGCTCAAGCCCCCAGCCAGTAATCTGGAAAGTAGTACTTCCCCTCTCACAAGCACTGATTCTGTGTATAAAATTCTTTTTAATACAAGGAAAAGGGAACCAAGGATTCTTTTGTGGAAAACACCACAACCACATTCAAAAGCACTCAACCATAATCATAACCTGATCCCACAGTGCGTTGGGCAGTGTCCTTCACCTCCATTTCCCACCTTGCAGTGGGAAAGTCCAACAAATGAATGTCCATTTAACACACCACTCCCCTCTCCCTCCCCTGTACCCCACTCACTCTTGACTCTCATTGGTTAGCAAGGACTTAGAGGGTGTTAACAGGGGTCCACCTCCCATTCCAGAAAGAGCGGGGAGCCTCAACCAATGTCTCTGTGGTCACTGTGTGCCTCTTCAACTAGCTGTTCGCTACTGCTGCTGGTCACATGCTGCCGCTGTTGGACACTCAGTGCCACTTCTGTGATGCCATCTTCTGAGGTTTCACCACTTAACCTAGTTCTTTAGTGATTTCAGCTCTTGGTGATTTCACTGGGTAGCAGGGAGCCTCACTACCCATGCAGCCTCTGCATTAGCTTTCCTTTCACCACTGTCCCTCCGCCAGGTCTAAGGCATAGCCCCTAGACCTGCTTATCAGCATTTCATCTCTGGTAATCACCAATCAGAAACAATGACTCTCAGTTGAGTCTAATTAGCTCTGTTGAGGGAGAAGATCAAATGGTGTCTAGAACTCTTTAGGCAGGATCCACACCACCAGATAGAAAACACCTGTCCCCACCCCTTCTCTTTCACTGGGATTTGGCATTCCTACCCCCGGCTTAATGAGTAAGGTTCAGTTTAGGGTGACCCCCTCATGCAGGCAGGCTAAGTGTAGCTTTGCTGCCCTTTACTCATATAATAACGATAACAACATTTCATTTGGCAGTGAGTGTGTTGAAATGTTTTTAATCCCAAGAGCCCCAAGATATTTAAACTTGATGGTGCTCAAGGAACATTAACTCAGCACTCAGTTTCATTAACTCAGTTGACTACTGTCAATGTTAAGGAACTTTTCTTGGATTGCCACCAGCCTGGGTCCCAACGAAGGCTCGACCCCTGGGCCCCCACAGGGTCCACGCTTTGAGATATGGCAAGATCACCTGTATCGGGTAGTGCAGGAACCGCAGGCCCAGAAGACATTCCGTCAGCTATTGGTCCCTTGGAGGCTGCGACAAAGCCTCCTCCGACTAGCCCACGCTAATCCCTGGGCTGGGCACCTGGGGCGGGAGAAGACCCTCCAGAGGATAGCTCGTCAGTTCTTCTGGCTTGCCATACACCAGGAGGTGCGGGACTACTGCGCGTCTTGCCCAGAATGCCAACTGGCGGGACCAAAAGGTGTGTCCCAGGTACCCCTGATCCCTATGCCGGTCATCGGCATACCCTTTGAAAGGATTGGGATGGACCTGGTCGGACCCCTTGAAAAAAGTAAGACAGGAAACTGCTTCATCCTAGTGGTAGTGGACTACGCAACGCGTTATCCTGAAGCCGTACCCTTTCGGACAGTCACAGTGCCGGCGATCGCTAACGAACTAGTGAAGATTTTTGCTAGAGTCGGGATACCGGCGGAAATCCTGGCCACTAGGCCGTGCTGCCCTGTGACAAGGGGCGTAAACCCTCACAATCTGTTATAGGAGGCTGTGGTTACAAATCACATCATTTTATAAGGAACTTCTGATTTTTGAAGAAGTGGTGGTTGAGACGGTACAACAAAGAGAGTAAGTATTCTTGTTCTACAGCAAGGGTAGAATTTTCTGATATAAATTACTAGCCATGTTACTAACGCAAACAAGGCCTTGAATAGTATTGGTGTTTAACATCTTTGATTTGGTTTTAACCCTTCCACTTAACTTACAGGCAGTTGAAAAAGAAGTACTTAGTTCTGGGAATGTGCAAGGCAAAACAAACTCTTCAATTCTGCCTTCAATTTAAAATGTAGAATCTTAATGCATTAGTGTATGAAATGTCCTCTGGTTATAAACCAACTAGTTTCAAGGGTTTCATCCACTTGTTGGACCCTAAAATCAGGTCATTCCGATTACCGTTCTGTTTCTCTCCCTCCTCTTCAAATTCAAAATTACTTTCAAGAGCTGGAGAAGGAAGGCAATACTTTGTATAGTCTGAAAGCCATTCGGAATCTTGGCCTCTGGATAGCGTAGGGCATTGGTTTGTGGATATCTGCCAGACTGGAAGTGTTACCCGGGGTTCTTTCAACCCAAAGCTCTTGGTAACTCTTACTCTGTGCGAGGAGGTGTCAGGAAATAAATCAGGGGAGACACGGCCGTCCGACCAATAGATGGCTGGCACAAACAGGACAACACAAGAATTCTTTCACTTAAAGCTAAACTTTACTTAGTCTCAAGCACTTGCACACGTCCGCAACAGGTTAGTAAAACACCCCCAACCCTTGATAATTACCAAAGCTGAGTATGGCTTTCGAGTGACACAGCGGCAGGCTTCCGGTGGCCAAATCTTCTGTCTGCCGGTGGGGACCGCAAGATGTATCCAGAGGGAGAGTCCAAAAAGAGTCCAAAAGAGTGCCCAAACAAGTCCAACTATCTCAAGCTTTTTCCCCTTATTTATACATTAGTAATAGAATGACATGTCCCTTAAAGAAACCTTGTTAAGTAAGCAGTTTTAATGATCGAGCAAGAGGTTCCTTCTGATTATTGATTAACCAGGTGTGGGTTTTTCCAGCATCTGCAGCCTTGAGACCCCAATACACATTCTTTGGGTACATCCTGCTCTTTTAAAATGCATGTATTAGCAACTTCAACACAATTCTTATCAGGAAGGACGTGGGGTCAAGCCGCCCCTTCTGTGGCACCCTAAACCCCCCTCCCCTCCTGCCTTGGTCAAGCTGAGACTGCTGAATGGCCAATTTACAGTTTGCTGACTAGGCCGCCTTTAACAATAAGCCATGGTGGTTTGAGGCACTTTACTGGTTTGCCAAAGTCTCCCCATACAGAAGGAGGTATGTAAGTTGTGGTGGTTGTGGGTGTCTTTTTGTTTGTATTTTTTTTATTTGGTTTGCTAACATGATCTCTTCCGCTATATTTATTGTTAATTGTTGACTGTGTGGATCCTCTTGGTGGTCCCAAAAATTAAATGAAAGATGACAGACAGTAAGGTCTCTGGAGCAGCACATGTAAAGCCCATGTGTGCACAACATGGCACAGCATAAATGGGGACTATGATTTGCAGAGGCCCACCTTAAAAGTCAACAGTTGCCACACACTGGCCTCAGTGATACCAGAGTTCATTTTCTGGCCTAAAATGGGGGGGCATACTCTAGTATCTAAAGGGGCTAATCAAATTCTGGATAAACTTTGTGTGAATTGCCTGTAGTCTGAGAAGTGCAATGTAAAGAAATATAAGCAACCATCTCCGATCTGATACTGAACTTGATTCTCCCTCCCCTGGCACCAGGAAGGATGATCTCATGTTAAGGCATCGGACTGTGACTTGGAAGATCTCTGTTCAAATCAAGACCCAAAGAATTATCTGTGGCCTTGGGCAAATCACTTAATCTTTCTGCTCGGTTTCCCATCTGTAAAATGGGGTTAATGTTTCCTTTGCCTCGTTTACTTTGATTGCAAGCTTTTCAGGGCAGTGGCCCTTGTTTAAGTATTTGTATGGCACTCAGTGCAATGGCCCCTGGTCTTGGTTGGGACCTTAGGCATTAGTATAGTACAAATAATGTAAATCAGGAATAACTCCAGGGAAGCCAATGGAGTTGCAGTGCTATCCGCTAGGTGTGAAAATAACTGAGTCTACTGTCCTTAAAGTATTACAGAATAGAATGCTAAGTAGCTACAATGTAAGGAGAGTGCACAGTCCTGGCTCTCTTACACTTTTGAGACATTGTAAATAGAGAGAAAATGCAAAGGGAAACTAAAACAACACAGAGATTAGACGGAAACATTTTAAATGTATTTTTGATTTTTTCCTACATCTTTTCCTTCCTTCCACTAGCTCTACATTCCGCCTTTTATTTTTTGTAAACATGGCACAGCTAAGCTGGTGGATTTCACCTACTTGTGCTTCCTCCTTTTTAAGATTGCAGCCTTCCTAGTTTCCTAGGACAGAGCATCAGCACTTGTTGATAAGGGGAGAGGGCCAAATTCTAATTAGTCACAATTACACTACGTGCCACTTATTTGAAAAAAGGGGAGAGAAACTGATATAAACCCACACAGATGGCTATGTAGGAGCCGCACTGCTATTGGTTGGGAAAACTTAAATGATCAAAATATGCTATTTTCAGTGATGGAGTTCATAACTGCCTCTTGCAGCATTTGTCCTCTGTCTTCAGGAAGGGCTTTATTTCTAACTTTTTCCTGCCACTGCCTCCCCTTCCTCCCCAAAGACCACTATCTGGGCAGCAGTCTGGAGACACTACTCCAGTGCATAACTTCAGACATTCTATGGGGTTTTGCTGCCCTTGACTCGCTGGCTGCATCAGCTCATAATTTTTAAGTAGTCTACCTCTCTTGCAGTAAAACACATTAAGTAGCAACTGTGGCAATCCTAGGGTAGCCATGGCTCAGGTGTCTCTACCATCGCATCATCTAAACCAGCTCAGAGAAAGTCCATGGGACACTGTGGTTAAAAACCCTGGCAGCTAGTCCACACTAGCACTTTTACCATATTGTCTCCTTGGTTCCTCTAGAAAACTATCACATGGTTTCTCATTGCTTAAATCCATGGGTGTTCATGGAGTTCTGTTGAAATGCACTACCAATGGCATCTTCTTCTTGATGTCCTTTTCAAGACCAAAAACTTTTGATGCTCAACAGGTATCTTGTGGTTGTATAAACTTTACTGATAAGCCTGAATTTCATTAAACTTAAAATGGGGGAGAGTTTTCAATTACCTTTCTTTAAAGGTAAAAAAAAATTTGTCTTGGTCATTCTCATTTAATGGCTTTAAGAATGTGTGAAAGAACACAAGAATGAGCTTACCTTACAAATTGACTTATTTAATGGAAGGTTTGTATAACTTCTACGGGTAGCAATTATTTGAACGTATAAAGTATTTGGTGAGCCCTCTGAGAAAGAGTCCGACCTTGCAATATTTTGCAAGGTACCTATATTTCATTTCTTCTGAAAGTATTTTGGCACAATAGTTAACTGGGTCTGCAGGTTTTCTGTGCTTGAAAAATAAAACAAAGAAGTTGATTTGTTCAGTTCATGTTGCCAAAAAAACAACAGTTAATAACTAAAATTGTTCCTTTTATGGTTTAATAGCACAGCATTTATGTTCCCTTTGAAGATGATGGGCAGTTGAGGATATATAGTACTGCTGCCCCTTTGGCCCAAGCAGTCAGCTTGGTAACTCAGGGCCTTGCAGGGTTTTTTCCATTATGAAAAATCAATGAGAGTCACATTCTTGTTTATTTATAAAAATGTACCCAGTCCTGTTTTCCTGAACCCAGTACAAACAAACAGGCAGTTTCCTTACTCAGAAATCCCCCACGTCTGCCTCACCGGTGAGCTATGTGCTCAAGAAACTCTGTCCTTTTGCGTCTTCTCGGGGTCACACTCACAACCTCTCCTTGCAACTTTTTGCCACTAATGCATGTGTGCTGCACAGCCACTATCCTAGCACCCACCTTTATCCTCAGCCCACACAGCTTAGCTCTGAACTGCCATGTGCCTTGTAAGCCTCTGGGGCAATGTCCACACTGCAGTTGGGAACAAGCCTTCCAGCCCGGGGCAGACAGACTTATGCCAGCAATCTAAAAATAATGGTGTGGGTACCGTGGCACTGGCAGCAGCTTGGGTTAGCCACCTGAACTCACACCCAGGGGCTCGTAAGTGTATGGGAGCATAGCTCAGTGGAAGAGCATTTGACTACAGTTCACATGGTCCCTGGTTTGAATCCAGGTGCTCCCTTTAGAGCTGTATTAATGAAAATACAGTTTTGGGGGTTCTAAGCCCGGCTAACACAAATCTCTCCTCCAGGCTGGGAGTCTTGCTTCCAGCTGAAGTGTAGACATAGAGTCAGTTACAAGAAGAGTCTCAATTGCTCCTTCCATGAAGTCTGAAAGAGTGCTTGCCGTGCTCTTTGACTTTAATGAGGTCCGTGATTGTCTTTGGAGCAAATACTCACCTGAGGGTAGCCTTGAAAACATAACAGTATCAACTACCATGATCTCATCAAAACATGCAGTATCCCCTACCAGCCTTAAAAGCTGGCTATAGCATTAGTCAGCATCAGGTAAACAGGTTCATAACCATATGCAGTTTACTGCACAACACAACATGATCTATCAATGGATCCTTGATGACACTGCAATTTAGAAGCAAAATGCAATGATGGCTAAGCCCCAAATGGCTTCTTTGGTGGGGGAGGGTCCTTCAGAGTAGGTTTGTAGAATGCAGGCTCCTTCTGTTGATTCTAGAGAAGGAGCCTAGGCAAGGTGAGCTGTGTGATGGCAGATCGGGTGTGACGTGGGAATGCTTTATGATGTCATTAGTTCCATGCTGCTCTTTGTACCCAGAAGTAAAGGTATGTGGAGGAGAACAATAAATATAGTAATCACAGAAAAACTAAATTCTGGATTTAATTTTTAAGTCCAGAAAGGGGAAGCTGTTATGAAACAGGACCAAAACACCCTGTAATCTTTTTAACCTTCAGAAAAAAGAAGCTGGGGATGGAAAAATCACCATACCAAATCTTCTTCCTCATTACGACAAATGTCATCTTATCCCCAATTTTGCCCTTTCAATATCTTTGTTAACAAACCTGTTGTACTGAATGGCTGCTATGGTAACATTGTGATGACAACACTGTAGCTATGACTGAAAAGTTATTCATTCTAAGATCCTTATCCTGCAAAGACCTAAGAATGTGTCACAGAGTGACACTGGCCTTTTAACAGGGAGTAGGGCCAATGCACCTGTGCCTTGTTAGCTGCCTCCGAATTGCTTTAAAGAAGGGCACCTGTACCTAGAGGTGAGAGAGACCTGATGAGAGGAAGCCTGGGTGATTTGGGCAAGGGGCAGCAGACATAGGGCTTTCTCTGCTTGCCCGGTGGCAGAGGGACATCTTGAGGCAGAGCTCCCAGGGTATGTCTACATTGCAATTAAAACCCTTGGGCTTACAGGATTTGGGCTAAAGGGCGTTTAAGGGTGGTGTAAATGTTCAGGCTTGGGCGGGAGCCTGGACTCTAGCACCCTCACCCTGCAATGTGGGAAGGTCCCTGAACTCAGGCTCGAGCCTGAGTCAGAACGTCTACACCACAGTTAAACAGCCCTTGTGCCTGATCCCTGCAAGTCTGAGTCAGCTGTCATACACCAGCTGTGGGTGTTTAATTGCAGTGCAGACATATCCTCAGAGAGCAGATGGCTGGAGGAGGTATCTAGCGAAGGCTACAGAGAGTCCTGTGGCACCTTTAAGACTAACAGATGTATTGGAGCATAAGCTTTCGTGGGTGAATGCCCACTTCGTCGGATGCTAGTGAAGGCTGTAAGGAGCACAAAGTTCTCTGTAGGCTCTCCCTGCCAAGAGAGGGGGGATTACCAGGAAGGCAGTGGAGGAGCTGACCTTCCTGAGCCAGCAAGCCATGGCAAGAGAGGGCTGAAGGCTGAGCGCAGCAGAGGGAGATGCCTGCTTGCTCTCAGAGCCAGAGAGCTGAAGCTGGGGGCAGGGGCGGCTCCAGGCACCAGCGCAGCAAGTGCGTACCTGGGGCGGCAAGCCATGGGGGGGCAGCGTGCTGGTCGCTGTGAGGGTGGCAGTCAGGCAGCCTTCAGGAGGTCCGCCGGTCCTGCGGCTTCAGCGGCAATTTTGCAGTAGGTACACCGAAGGCGCGGGACGGGCAGATCACCCGCAGAAATGGTGCCGAATCCGCGTGACCGAAGGCCGCCTGACTGCCGTGCTTGGGGCGGCAAAAAACATAGAGCCGCCCCTGGCTGGAGGGCCAGAAAGGGCTGAAGGCTGGGAGAAAGATGTGGTGAGGGTCACTGGGGTGGTCCTGGAGAGCTGGACCATGGTGATGTACTGGTGGGACTGTGCTTGTGGGAGTTGGTTGCATGGGACTTACTTTAATACATTAACTCTGTGAGGGCTATATGTATATTCAGAGACTGTTTGGACTTTTACTGGGGACTCTGATGAAGGGGAAATCAAGGCAGACGCACCAGTCATGCTGCAACCTGCTGGCAGTGCCACTCCAGTCACGGGTGTCCTATGACAATGTGCTTAGCTCTACACACTGGAAGTGTGTGACCCTCTCCCCTCTGATTTTCATGGGACTACTTACAGTGCCTGGTTAAGCACATGCGAATGCTGCAGAAGCAGGCTCTAAGCCACCATTTCCACTCTTACCTCCCTACAGCTGAATTGCTACAGGGCTAACACTAGAGCTGGGCAAAATTTTTCAGCCAAAATTTTGTTTACCTGAACTTGCATTTTTAGGTCAAGTAAAACATTTTGTGATGATTTCAGCAAACTGTTTTGGTGGGAGGGAGTCGGAGATGTCAAAATGGTTCACTTTGACATCTTTGAAACAAACATTTGGGCTGTATAAGTAGGGGCATTGCCAGCAGATCGAGGGACATGATCATTCCCCTCTATTCGACATGGGTGAGGCCTTATCTGGAGTAGTGTGTCCAGTTTTGGGACCCGCACTACAAGAAGGATGCAGAAAAATTGGAAAGAGTCCAGCGGAGGGCAACAAAAATGATTAGGGGGTTGGAGCACGTGACTTATGAGGAGAGGCTGAGGGAACTGGGATTGTTTAGTCTGCAGAAGAGAAGAATGAGGGGGGATTTGATAGCTGCTTTCAACTACCTGAAAGGGGGTTCCAAAGAGGATGGAGCTCGGCTGTTCTCAGTGGAGCAGATGAAAGAACAAGGAGCAATGGTCTCAAGTTGCAGTGGGGGAGGTCTAGGTTGGATATTAGGAAAAACTTTTTTACTAGGAGGGTGGTGAAGCACTGGAATGGGATGATTTAACAGGGAATTGGTCCTGCTTTGAGCAGGGGGTTGGACTAGATGACCTCCTGAGGTCCCTTCCAACCCTGATATTCTATGATTCTATGATTTGAATTCTTCAGGCTACATTCACAAAGCGACCTAGGTGCCTACCGCCAATATTTAGCCACCATTCACAAGCCCTCACTGAGGTGGTGGGGATGCCCCCTTGTGGCCTACAGCCCAATGGTTATAGCGCTCACCTGGCATAGGGGAGACGTAGGAGCAGGGACTTGAGCCAAGGTCAGCTGCATCCCTGTTGGTGACCTAACCACCAGGTTATTGGCTATTCTGGATGGGGGTGTCTGTGAATCTCTCCTGTTGAAGCTGTTTCACTTTGTTTTGTGAATGACACCGATGGCGCCTTGTGAATCTAGCCCTTTTCCCCCAAATATTTCATGTGATTCGAAGGGCTGGTCTACTCAGTGCGTGGCAAGCCAGGTTGTGAATGAACAGCACACTAGCCTAGCCAAGTTGCAAGTTGCTGTGCAGCAGGTGAATGTGCTGTACGTTCACACCCTGGCTTGCCACGCGGTACGTCTCTGTGTAGACATGCCCTACATTTAACTTTTTATCATTTACCCGAAATTTTGAAAAATGTTGGTGACATGAAACAACTTTTGTTTGTTTGTTTTTTGGCGCTGCCAGTGATCTGAAAAATCAGTTACTTGCCCAACTCTAGTTGGTAAAAAGCCATAGAGTTGGCAAAGCAAGAGAACACAACTAAGCTCCTATATTAAACTGGTGACATACTGACCTAGATGATGTGTTCACAAATGAACCCCATTCAACAGCAGATTTTGCTTTAAGAGGCACTTGCGGTTCTTAAATCTGTTAAATGTTGATTAGAGGGAGCTGAAGTCCAACTAACTTTCTATGTGACTATGGCTCTTGAATGATGGCCTTTTTTGAAAATTTTACCTGCACTCAGATTCTGCTATTATGTACAAAATCTTTTTAATATATGCAGATGACAGCTTGCAGATCTGAAACTGTATTGTCCTCTGTATGCTTTCACATCTTCACTGGTGGTTTTTATCTTTACCCAATTCCTTAAATCTTTTACCCAATTCCTTTGTACTGACTATTTGCAGTGTTGTACCTTTGTTGGTCTCAGAATATTGTATTATATTTATATTTATATGTTGGTCCCAGAAAAACAAGGTAGGTGAGGTAATGTCTTTAATTGGACCAACTTCTGTTGGTGAGAGAGAAAAGCTTTCTAACTTACACAGAGCTCTTCTTTGGGTCTGGGAAAGGTTCTCAGAGCGGCACAGCAAAACACAAGGTGGAACAGATTGTTTAATCTAAGGAATTAACATGGTGCAAGAGACCAATCAAGGTTAAGTGGGCCGTTAACAACTCTGTAGTCCAGAGGTTGGCAACCTATCAGAACTGGTGTGCCGAGTCTTCATTTATTCATTCTAAGTAAAGGTTTCGCGTGCCAGTCATACATTTTAACATTTTGAGAAGGTCTCATTCTATAAGTTAATAATATATAACTAAACTATTGTTGTATGTAAAGTAAATAAGGTTTTTAAAATGTTTAAGAAGCTTCATTTAAAATTAAATTAAAATGCAGAGCACCCCGGACTGGTGGCCAGGACCCGGGCAGTGTGAGTGCCACTGAAAATCAGCTCGCGTGCCACAGGTTGCCTACCCTGCAGTAGTCATGGACAAAGGAGGGTAAGTGGGTGATAGATTGTTGTAATGAGTCATAAATCCAGTGTCTTTATTCAGGCCATGATCTTTAGCATCTAGCAAAGTTATGAATTTAAGCGCACAGGCTCATCTCTTGAAGATGTTGTGCAGGTTTCCTTTGAGGACAAGGACTGAGAGGTCAGATACAGAGTGATCATTTTTTTGAAAAATGTTCACCCATGAGGCATATGGTGTGTTTGTCTTATCATTTTTCTATGTAAGTTCATTTGAGAGTGCAATGATTGTCTCGTTTCACCCACATCGTTCTTATTGAGGCATATTGTGCAACTATTTAGTCTTAACACCTTACGCTAAACACCACCTTGTATTTAGCTGTGACAGCTCTGAGTATGTTTCCTAGGGGCACGTCTTCACTACCCGCCGGATCGGCGGGTAGCAATCGATCTATTGGGGATCGACTTATCGCGTCCAGTGAAGACGTGATAAAATCGATCCCTGATCACTCTGCCGTCGACTCTGGAAATAAACCGCGGCAAGAGGCGGAAGCGGAGTCGACGGCGGAGCGGCAGCGGTCGACTCGCCGCCGTCCTCACAGCTAGGTAAGTCGACCTAAAATACGCAACTTCAGCTACGCTATTCACGTAGCTGAAGTTGCGTATCTTAGGTCGACTCCCCCCCCCCCCCCCCCATAGTGTAGACCTAGCCTAGATCTCAAGAAGAGCGCTGTGTAGCTTGAAAGCTTGTCTCTCTCACTGACAGAAGTTGGTCCAATAAAATATATTACCTCAGTCTCTTGGTACAGACTGAACTTCAGCCTAGTTATAGATTTTTTTTTATTATTATTCATGATGTTTTTATTAAATTGATGTGCTTTCCAGATGCTCTTCTGGGTGGAGACTAAACCTTTGTTCACCTCTAAACTTTGAGTTTTTCACTTCAATAGTCATCCAACGAAAAAAAAAGGCAAAACACTTGAGTATGTCTCTGAAGTAGGTAATTGTTAACCTTATTTTACACATGGGGAGTGGGAGGGATTGAGACATGGAGAAGTTGTTACCTGCACATGATCACACAGATACACTTTCAAAGGTATTTAGGCACCTAAAGATGCAGACAGGCACCAAGTGGATTTTTTTTTAAAGGGCCTAGGTGCCTAACTCCCATTTATGTCAATCAGTGGGCAATCAATTTGGGGTTGGAAAATCTACATGGGTGGTGGTCATCATCCAGGTGTGCAAGACAAACAAAAGCAGTTAACACCTTTATGTCAGGGGATCTCAAAATGCTTTACAAATGAATGTCTACACTTTCAAACTTACAGCAGCACAGCTGTACCGATTCAGCTGTGTCGCTGTAAGATGGCTCATGTAGCCTCGTTATGCTGATGGGAGAGAGCTCTCCCGTCAACATAATAAAACCAGCCCAACGAGCGGTGGAACTATGTTGGCAGGAAAACGCCTCCCGCTGACATAGCACCATGCACACAAGCACTTATGCTGGCAAAACTTATGTCGCTCAGGGGGGTGGGGTTTTTTTTCCACACCTCTGAGTGACAAAAGTTTTGCCAACATAAGTGCTAGTGTAGACTAAGCCTCCCAAAATCTCTGAGGTGAGTGTTACAGATGGAGAACATGAGGCACAGAAGCGTGAAACAATTTGTGTAATACATATACACTGTCACTGGTAGAGATGAGAAAAGAACCGAGGAGTCCTGATGCTCATCCCTCTGCCTTAAATAGTAGACTGCCTCTCCTAGGTATAAAACTATTAGACTGGGTGGAATTGTTAGCTTCTTTTCTGAGCACTATATATGGGTGGAAAGTGGTTTCTTTGCTGAAAATTTTGACTTTTTGACCAAAACCCCTTTCTGGTTTTCGGCCAAAAAAAATGAAAAGTCCTGTCTCCTCCCCCTGGCTCCCCAAATGAAAAGTTTAAAAGGAAAGCAGACACTTTCTGTGAAAATGTTAATGTAATCAATAACTAAATTTGGGTTTTGACAGAAACTTTTCAGCCACATAAGTGTTCACTTTCAGTCCCTGTTCATCTTTATTTAGGATTGAGTTGACAAACTAATTTGTGTCCCTGCATATCCTTGTAACTCCACTGGCTTAAATGAGCTTACAACAGCTGCCCATTTGCTCCTGAAGGTTTTAAAACAAACAAAAACCCACACAGCAGGCAGTCTAAAGGCTGTTTAAAGCCTAAAAATGCCTATAATTGTGTCTTGTAAGTGGATGGTGCTTATTATACAACCACATTATTATTACATATTATTGTGCATTGTACTGCAAATCTTTACACTTAAATTAATCACTATCTTTAACACCTAGTTCATGTGGTTTTGAAATTATGAATGAAACAGCTAGAAGAAAATGTGGGGTTTATTTTAAAACAACTTCCTATATTAGTGAAAGTAATATTTCCTCATTTGTGACATTACCAGAAGGCATTTTGAAGGAAAAAAAAGAAGTTTGGAGCAAAACAATATAACCACTGAGAACAGCAAATGTAGGAAAAAGCAGAAGTTTTTTTGTTTTTGTTTTTGTTTTTAATTAATAGCTGAAGCTAATGTTACCGCCTGTGTACAATTAAAACAATATTCCTAAATGTGCAACAATGGTAGGAATTATTCTAACTAGAACAATGTATTTTGTTCTCTTCATATGTGTCCTAATGGCAAAAATTAGGGAAATTTCTACCTTCAGAGCCAAATTCAGTTTGGTTATATGAGTATAAATCCTGAGTAATTTCGCTGCCAATAGTGGTGTTATCTGTATTTAGCTGGTAACTGAAACATCAGGGCCAAATGCGTGTTAATCACCTCCAGTGTTTGCCTGCCCTATATGCATTTTAATTGATACCCCCAGGCACAGTAGTGTGTTCTTATGAAGAAAGAGCAAAGTGAAGGAAGACCTGGGGTTTGATCCTGGGAGTCTCACATTGAATGTAAAGCAAGGAGGACTGACAATCTGGCCCTTACAGGTATTTAGGTGCCTAAGGCTGCAGATAGGCGCCTTGTGGGATTTTCAGACGTGCCTAGGTGCCTAACTACCATTTTATTAAGTAGCAAGTACCTGTGCCTCTAACCAAAGATTGCCTTTCAGAAGGAAAGTGAGAAGTTGGTTTGTGATGTCTTGGGTTTTCAGTGCTCCTTGCTTGATGTTTGTGAGGATAGAGCAGGAACAAGTTAGTTTTCATCAAGCGCTATTTCTTGTGAATTATTTGGTCACAGGGTTATGACCTGCTCTAAAGCTATTTTAAAATGTTTTTACAATGACCCTGCATGTCTGTCTTCTCTCTGAAGTCCACAGGCCCATCCCAGTCATCACCTAGTTATTTTCCAATTTCTATTTCTGTATATGCTGGGGGTGCACAAGTCTTTGGTGTCTCTTGGCGGGAGCCTAGAAGCCTTGCTGATATCCTTAGGAGGGTTAATGAGGGTGAAGCAGTTCTCTCTCTCCTCCAGAACTGCTAACCAGAATCCAAGGTAGGGAGCTCTGAGGAAACTTAGGAGCTACCCTGGAGAGCTGATACTTTTTGAGTTTGTATATTTTAGTTTATTGCTTGTAAAACAGCATGGCAGGAGAACGGCTAGAGACTATTGCCAACCTTGTGTCAATTTGGATTTCAGACCCTTCTGAAATGGCTAGTATGTCAGCAGCAGGCTCAGAAAGCAGGCCAACAGCAGTTTCAGAAGGCCCAGATAACAGCACAACAACAGCAAGAGCAGTTTCAGAAGCTATTATTTCAGGGGCACGTCACCATGGACTAGTTGGATACTTCAAGCAGCAGTTCCAGCTCCACCCTGTCTAGGTACAGAGGCCTGTCTGATCAAGTTTGAATGAGTGGCTACCATAACCAAGTTGGTGTCACAACCAGGTCTTGGGTGGTCAATCAGACCTCATGGTCAGAGTGGGAGTCAGGCCGAGTCGGTACCAGAAGATCAGAGTCTGAGACAGGCAAGAGGGCAAACCAGGAGTCAGGCATCAGCAGGCAGGCAGGGCCAGGTATTGGGAAGTCAGAGTCCAAGATAGGCCAGAGGGTAAATCAAGAGTCAGGGCAGGGCCACAGGGTCAGAAGCTGGAGTCTGGTATCTCTCACACTCAGGGTCTGAAGCAAGGCAGTCTGAATTGTTGCTCATACAACTCCCTGTCATGGCTTCCTGGCTTAAGTACTAGTGCCAGCCAATCAGTGGGCTGCAAGGAGCTGCTAGTCAGGTCCTGCTGTGTGGTACTTCCTGCTAGTCCCAGCTTCACAAGGTCCTCTGGTAGGAGTCTAGCATAACCTTTCTGGGGTGATGTGGAGGGGTCAGTGGTCTAACACCCCCTAGGACTCCCACTTCTAGTCCTGCAGGTTCTTACGGTGGGTTACTGAGCCACAGGCCCCCTGAGTGGGGAGGCCATTGCTGCCGACAGGGAATATGCCAATGACTGATGGTATTATTGATTAGGGCATACCCTGAGAGTTACTGGTACAAATTCCTCTCAGAACTGTGACCTCCCAACACCAGCAAATAGGTCAGTGTCTGAGGTGTGCATCAGGGCAGAATTTTGCCCTTTTAATTTTAGGTCTTAATCAAAATCAGGAGTTGTAAGGTTCAAACATTCATCTGTCACGTATTTATTGACTTGCATTTCATCTGAATGATACCAGTAAAAGATCCCAGTTTCATAATCATTTAAAAAGAAAAATCACCTTGCCCTTCCTATAAATCAATGTGTAGCAGAAAAAAGAATGGTGGCATCACTCACAGAAGCTATCAGTAGTAAAAGAGGTCATTTATAACAGATGTCTCAATTTTTGGATGCCCCACTTGAAATGTCATAGACTTGATATTCAGAAGTGCTGATCACCTGCTGTTCCCATTGACTCAACTAAGGCTCTGGGTATTTAACACTTCTGGAAGAATCAGGCTATAGGTATCCTAAGTTGGGCTCACCAGAACTGAAGCATACAAACTCAGAGGCCACTTCTGAGAAGTTGGTCTTAAAGCGATAAACTCTGGGCCAGTTCCTACAGGTTGCCTTCTGAAATCAATGGTCATAAGAGCTTCTTTTAAACATAGGAACAGAGGAAGTCATTGGCAGTACACAAGTTTTACTCGTCCTACAGAACCTAGGAACTATGCTCCATGTTCTTGAGCGCCATCCACTAGCACTTTGTCTATTAACTATTTACATATACACAGCCATAGAGCACTCCTGCAACAAATAGAACTACTTGTGTAAATAAGGAAAGCCCGTAAATGATCCATGAGATTTTTCCTTCAGATTTGCCTTAGTAAAAGTGGCAGATAGTGAGTCAAAGGGAACAACACAAAGAAGGATTCAAGGGGAAAAGTTCAGGAAAGGATGGTAGAGAAGAGGGATAGCTCAGTGGTTTGAGCATTGGCCTGCTAAACCCAGGGTTGTGAGTTCAATCCTTGAGGGGGCCACTTGGGGATCTGGGGCAAAATCAGTACTTGGTCCTGCTAGTGAAGGCAGGGGGCTAGACTTGATGACCTTTCAAGGTCCCTTCCAGTTCTAGGAGATGAGATATTTCCATTAATTTTATTTATTTTTAAGAGGGAAATGCAGAAACATCATGAGTCTGCTTCTGCTCCTATTGAAATCAGTGACTAAATTTCTGTTGACTTCAGTAGGAGCTGGATCAACACCATTGTATCTTTTAGAACCACCTTTGTCTGGCTTGTCCTCGTCCGTACCTCCACAAACACAAGCCAACACCACACCATTCTATTTTGTTGTGAGCACATTCTTTCCATTTCTAGCCAAAGAGTTTTGTCATGGGATCGACCCAGCGCGTTTTCGGTCTGCCCAGCGATCGCTTCTGGTCTCTGGGGATCTAGTCACTGATGCAGATTGTCCACCTATTGTCTTGCCTGCAGACTACATGACCTGCCCATCTTCACTTTGCGTTGTACATCGCCTGCACTACATCATTCACCTCTGTACGCCTTCTGATCTCCTCAGGTGATCACGGAGCAATATCTTACACATTTGCCTTTCCATTGCTCTCTGGGTGACAGCAAATTTTTCTTTCTCCGCTTTCATTGTTGACCAGCTTTCTGCTCTGTATATCATTGCTAGCAGAACAGTGAAGTTAAACAGTTCTTTCCTTTTCTTCATGGGCAGTTCACCATCCATTAAAGACATCTTTATTTTGTTGAAACTTGCCCATCCCACCTTTCTCCTCCTACTGCATTCCCCTTTGAATGAGTTGTCTCTGCTCAGCTGCTGACCCAGATAAATATATTTGTCGACCTCCTCAATTTCTTTCCCATTTACAGTGATGATTGCTTCTGCACAATGCTCATTCTGCATCCACGTTGTCTTCGACGTGTTCACTTCCAACCCAATATCATGCGAAAGTGTTTGCAGTTGCTGCAAGTTGTTCTCTTTTAGAATACCAATTTGAAAATCCTCTCATTACTAATGTTAATCTATTTGTATTTTTTATCTATTTCTATACTGGCATTGGAAATTTGTCTGGTTTTATAAGTTTCTGCAGAATTGAATCTTGAAACAGGATCACGTGTTTGGGTAAAGAGTGTAGAACTCAGAGAATTTTAAATGGAATTTAAATATCTTTTCAGAACAGTAGAAAAACTGGATGGGTTCTGAAGTCCTGATAACTGTTCTTTAATATAAACACAATTCTAGCTGGAATTATCCCAGGTAAAATATTCAATTATTGGCAGCTATAATGTGCAAACTGATTAACTTGCTTTTGAGACTTTGAATTTTAACTAATTAAAAAATGCAAGAATTAAAGTCAGTGCTTAATGTTCTATTAATGTAAAATTCCATTTGTAATCATATTCCAGTTCCTCAAGGTAAAGATGTAAAACTGCCACCCCCACAGTTTCACTGCCGTATTTAAGTTTCATTGCAAGCCAGAAGAGCTAGACCCCTGCTAGTGACGGCAGGGGACTGATCTCAATGACCTTTCAAGGTCCCTTCCAGTTCTATATGAGAGATATATCTCCATATATTTATTTAACCCCCCCCAAAGCAACCAGATTTTTTATGATTTTTCTGTGACCATTAGTGTCTTCTTGACAGTTCCTTTTGTGTCATTTAGGTTCATACATCCAAATGGGTGAATCCAACTTTGACTTAAACTCATTTTCAGACTACTATGATGAGTATGGGAACTTCACTAATTATACTGGCTCTGGCAATGTGTGTGAAATGGATGACCTCCATGCATTTGGTGCCCATCTCACCACCATTCTGTACTCTCTTGCTTTTGTTCTTAGCCTGCTGGGAAATAGTTTGGTGTTATGGATCCTAATGAAGTATGAAAGCCTTGTGTCTTTAACAAACATCTTCATCATGAACCTTTGCATCTCTGACCTGGTCTTCTCTTGCATGCTGCCCTTCTGGATCGTGTATCATTTGCATGGATGGATTTTTGGTGATTTCCTCTGCAAGGCTGTGAATACTGTTTTCTCCATCAGCTACTACAGTGGTATTATCTTTTTGACCATAATGACTATTCTCCGGTACCTGGCAGTGGTGAACCCCTTGTCGACCTTGAGTACTCAGACACACCAGTGTGGCATTCAGGTGAGCTTGGCCATTTGGGCTGCTAGCATATTAGTCGTGGTTCCTGAGATGATTTTCACCCAAGTGCAGATTGATCTGGATGGTTTCAGTACCTGCGATTACATTGACTTACATTGGAAAAAGGTAGAAATTTATCAGCGAAATGTCTTCTTTCTCTTTTCCTTTGCTGTTATTGTATTTTGTTACGTCAAGATACTGAAAATTCTGCTCAGAACAAGATCTCATAGGAAGCACAGAACTGTGAGACTCATCTTTACCATTGTGGTAGCTTTTTTCCTGAGTTGGGCACCTTACAATATATTCTGTTTCCTGCAAACTTTGCCAGCTCATTACATCTTTCTGAACTGTGAGATTCAAAAGAACATTGCATATGCCTTCTACATCAGCCGCAAAATTGCCTTTTCCCACTGCTGCCTCAACCCTGTGCTCTATGTATTTGTTGGAGTCAAATTCAGAAGGCATTTGATGCACCTGTGCAATTACCTCTGGCCATGCAACAATGGGAAAATCTCCAGCCCCAGGATTTATTCTCATGGCAAATTCCACTATGAAGATGCTTCCATTTACTGAAGGCTGCTCTGCAGTGCTAAGCATGAGTGAAATATCCAGATTTTAAAGCCATTAACAGTTGATTTTAGAGGCATTCACCTGAAAGACACACAAATTTATTCTTTGTGAATATTTGAGATGTGGAAAAATAATAGAAAATGTATTTCCCTGGGGAGGGGTAACCATCTATTTTATTTGCAAATATCACCTCTAGGCTTTTCTAGTTAAGGGCCAGTTTCTGCTCTCACTTACATTCCTGCAATTCCATCGTATCCAATACCATTGAAGCGGAGTAAATGAGAGCAGAACTCACCCACTCTCTCTATCTGGGATTAAGCCAGGTCTTATTAGTTTGACAGTAGCTACATAAGTTAGAATACCTGATGTTTTCAAAGTAAACTTTTCACTGTTGCTGTGTACAAAGCTACTAATATTGTAAGCTTAACACAAACCCATTTTCTGATCCTCAATAGAAAGGAATTAAGTTAATGAGCATGTTAATACTTTCTTAATTCTTGTAAAGTCATAGTACAGAGTGAAGAATCGGTCTGCTTCATTTCTTGTTTTGGTAGTGATATCTCAATAGATATTTTCCTTTATTTGTAAAAGAAATGTATTTTCTTTAGAAAGCTAGAACAGTAGGACTTAATGTAAATGCTTGTTTTGCAGTTCCAGCTGGTTTTTAAAATACTTCATCTATGTACAGAAGTGTTTGAATCCCTGAAAAGCAGGCCCAGTCAAAGTTAGGCATGCACATATCTTTGAAAAAAGAACGAGGAGTACTTGTGGCACCTTAGAGACTAACAAATTTATTTGAGCATAAGCTTTCGTGAGCTAAAACTCACTTCATCGGATGCATGCAGTGGAAAATACAGTAGGAAGATGTATATACACAGAGAACATGAAAAAATGGGTGTTGCCATACCAACTGTAATGAGAGTAATTAAGGTGAGCTATTATCAGCAGGAGAAAAAAAAACTTTTGTAGTGATAATCAGGATGGCACATTTCCAATAGTTGACAAGAAGGTGTGAGTAACAGTGTGTGTGGGGGGGAATTAGCATGGGGGAATAGATTTTACTTTGTGTAATGACCCATCCACTCCCAGTCTTTATTCAAGCCTAATTTAATGGTGGCCAGTTTGCAAATTAATTCCAATTCTGCAGTTTCTCGTTGGAGTCTGTGTTTGAAGTTTTTTTGTTGGAGTATTGCGACTTTGAGGTCTGTAATTGAGTGACCAGGGAGGTTGAAGTGTTCTCCAACTGGTTTTTGAATGTTATAATTTTTGACGTCTGATTTCTGACCATTTATTCCTTTGCGTAGAGACTGTCTGGTTTGGCCAATATACATGGCAGAGGGGCATTGCTAGCATATATCACATTGGTAGATGTGCAGGTGAACAAGCCTCTGATAGTGTGGCTGATGTGATTAGGTCCTATGATGGTGTTCCCTGAATAGATATGTGGACAGAGTTGGCAACAGGCTTTGTTGCAAGGATAGGTTCCTGAGTTAGTGTTTTTGTTGTGTGGTGTGTGGTTGCTGGTGAGTATTTGCTTCAGGTTGGGGAGCTGTCTGTAAGTGAGGACTGGCCTGTCTCCCAAGATCTGTGAGAGTGAGGGATCGTCCTTCAGGATAGGTTGTAGATCTTTGATGATGCGCTGGAGAGGTTTTAGTTGGGGGCTGAAGTTGATGGCTAGTGGTGTTCTGTTACTTTCTTTGTTGGGCCTGTCCTGTGTATATATATCTTCCTACTGCATTTTCACTGCATGCATCCGATGAAGTGGGTTTTAGCCCACGAAAGCTTATGCTCAAATAAATCTGTTAGTCTCTAAGGTGCCACAAGTACTCATTCTTTTTGCTGATACAGACTAACACGGCTACCACTCTGAAATCTGTCTCATATCTTTGAGTATACCAGCTTATGCATACAAATACGAGATGTGCCTATGCAACTTGGGTATTTGCATCTTCATCTAGCCAAGTTAGGCACCTACCTATGTGTGCAAATACCCGATTGGTGTGTGAGCTTTTTGATATTTACATTTAGGCATATGCAAACACTTGCATGCACACAACTTTGACAATCTAGCTCTTAATGTGTGAGACTCATAGACTTTAAGGCCAGAAGGCACCATCGTGATCATCCAGTCTGACCTCCTGCAACAATCATTTTAAATGCAAATATATTTTTAAATTGTTGTTAATTCCATTGGCTTGTTTTTATTACGTATTTTCAATACAAAATTATATATTATTGCAATGGGATTATTGAGATGTTAAACACATAAGTCAAGAAGTATTAACTGAAGATTTTCACGAGAACTGACACTCTGCCACGTTTTCAACCTGTATTTTTCCTCCAAGCCATGAGTGTTACCTTTGTTGCATACTCACAACATAACTGCATTACAGATGCTCTGGAAACCAGTGCTTGCAATTTCTTAACCTTGGTGTAGAATCTCAAACATAACGTTGAATTTATGTAGTTCTTTGCAATGGACCCTGAACTAGTTCTTGATTTCATTAGGTAACCCCCTTTCCTAAGCAACCACTTTACAGTGTTCCCATGTAGTCCCCACTACAGTTTAGTCTGATCTGTAGTTAAAGTTGACCTTTAGTAGGCAACCGATTCGGGGTAGTTGTTTTAAGAAAAGTTTCACTGTACATTTTTAGTCTCTGCCTGAATTCAGCTACCAGAACTAAATTCTCAATCTTCCCACCACACATTTGAGTTACTCTGGGGAAATCCATCCATCCCATTAAACATGAATGAGTTTATCCTTTCAGTACAGCTAACACTTTTGGGATGATAAGCCTTTCCATTGTCTTTAGCTGAGGCATCTTGGCTTGGGATGGAGGATTCCAGCCAAAGGAACTCATCAAAAGACCACTGAAATCAAGGAGATTCTTTCCACTGACTTCAATAGACTTTAAATCAGGGCAAAAATGCCTTCAGCTATGCAGATGAAGATTACCCAAAGGAAAATGGGTCTGATTCAGGAGTACCTCCAGGAATCATTCCATTGACTTCAACAAAGCTACACCAGTGTAAACAAGAATAAAATAAGGCCCTGTGTGTCTGCATCATTTAAAAGATTTTGAAAACTTAACTATGACAGGTGCTATGAGGCACCCTTTATAATTCTTGTTTTGGTTTTATTTCATACTCTATATAAGGCCGGACAATATAATAAAAGGATAAGATTAACCATGTGGATTGTTTTTTTATTTGTTTTTTTGTTTTTGTTTTTTAGCTTTAAACAGTTTAATTACATTTGTTTGATTTTTAACTTGTGTGTATTTTGGTTAGGATATCTGTATTTCTGAAAATGGAGTATGTAAAGAAAATTGAATTTTACTAATGCAGAATAACATGTAACATTTAGTATTTTTTGTCTTCGATTAATTCCTATTAAAACTGTACCTGAAGTATTCGCAGTTTGTCATGTGATTGTGAGCTCTCTTGGGAAGGAAATATTTTCTTTGTTACTTGTCTGTACAATGCCTACCTCACTGGGGCCCTGGTCTGTAACTGGGGTTCTTAGACGCTACTATAATATAAAATATCTAGCTCTTATATAACAGTTTTTACACCCACAGATCTCAAAGTGCTTTACGAGGAGGTTAATATTATTACCCCTATTTTACAGATGGAAAAACCGAAGTAGTAGTGATTTGCCCAAGGTCACCCATGGGTTAATGACAGACCCAGGATTAAAACCCATCTACTAGGCTACACTGTCTTTCTATACCTAAATGTATTATCCAAGACAAGAATATGGACTATAAACCACTGTACCTAGTGTAGCTTCCTAATGCTCTTAATCTTCATTTTGCAAAATTATAGGACAGTGCTGAGGTTTGGGGCCTGCTCATTCTCTATTTGCAGTCAGTGGCAGTTTTGCTACTGACTTCAGTGGGAGCAAGATTAGGCCTATTGTATATATTCAGGGGTCAGTTTTCAAACTTGAAACATGGACAATCAGGGCCGGCTCTAGGATTTTTGCCGCCCAAAGCAAAAACAATGTTGGCCGCTCCCGCCCCCCATTCTTTAATTACCCCGCCTCAACTCCGCCCCTTCCCCAAATCCCCAGCCCTGCCTCCTCCCCCCAGGCTCTCAAGCCTAGGAGGGAGGGAGGGGGAGAAGCGGCGCCCGCTTGGAGTCTTCTCCGCTCCCAGGTTTGAGAGCCTGGGAGGGAGGGGGAGACTCCGAGTGGCCCCGGCGCGGGCGCCGCTTCTCCCCCTCCCTCCCAGGCTCTCCAGTCTGGGAGGGAGGGAGGGGGAGCAGCGGCGCGCGAAACAGCTGGTTCGCGCGCCGCAGCCGCTCAGGATCTCCCCCTCCCTCCCAGGTTTGAGAGCCTGGTTTGAGAGCCTGGGAGGGAGGGCGAGTAGCGGCGCGCGAATCAGCTGTTTCGCGCGCGGTGGCAGCAGCAGCAGAGGTGAGCTAGGGCGGCCGGAGCACATTTTTATGGGCGGCATTCTGGCGCCGGCCATGCCGCCCCTAAAAATGTGCCGCCCCAAGCACCAGCTTGTTTTGCTGGTGCCTAGAGCCGGCCCTGTGGACAATCCAGGCACCAAATAAAACAGCAGTGTTTAGGGACGATGAGCGTGGATGCTGTGCAAGAAACCTTAGATTATTTGTTTCATATCCTGTGTTTCGTTATATACCACTACAAGGAAGCATGAATTCTGGGTAGACCAAAGTGCTACCTATCTGAGCAAAGGTATGCACTGCTGACTCTAGGTTTGAGTGATGTGAGTACAGCAGCTGTATTTCTATTGGTAATTTGCATATAACTGGCTAAATTACATTATTAGTGTTCTCCAGTAGTTTATACATCAGAAAAGTAAAAGGAAAACTCTTTCAAATAATGGGCAGGGCCAAAGACCTTGGAACCACACTTCCATTCCCCTCTGTTCATTTGTTTGTGTGATCAATGGCTCACATGGATGTAGTGATACCTGAGAGTTCTGCTGCTGATACTCAAGCAATCTGAAGAGTAGCATGAGGGTAAAAAGGATCTTCATTGGTTGTATGTGAAAATAGGTGAAGGCAGGCCTTAAGGCAAATGCCATATAAATCTACAGAGGAAAAATGGCCCTTTGGAAATGCTCACTCCCATGCTGGGGCCATTGGAAAGTTTCCCTAGGCCTTTGCTAGCTAGGTGTTTTCATTTAAAAAACATTTTTTTTTAATTTAAAAACTTTTGTTTTAAAACCAGAGGGATGCACAAATGCACAAATGTTTTTCTGCACAAATGTCTATGTTGTCTAAGTGCCATTTTCCACCAAAAAAGTTTCAACAGTAATTTTTCGACCAGCTCTATTTACCATCTATTCTGACAATGACTCTGAAGTAACACATTCAGCATCAGTATTGCCTTGATTGTAGGACCAACTTTGCCACAGACCTGCTGTGTGACAAGTCACTTTGCCTCTTTATGCGGGAGATTCCCCATCTGTAAAATGGGTGGGAGAGGGAGGAGGAATGGTGTTCACCCAACTTAGCAAAGTGCTTCGAGAGCTGCAGATAAAAAGTTTCAGGTAAGAACTAGGTATGATCAGTTACTCCCTGCACCTAGAGGGTTAAAGAGAGGCAGGGACAAGGGACTCATGGGAGATGTAGGCCAGGGGAATCATGGGAGTTGTAGTAAAACCTCCTCAATGTAGTCCTATGTAATGGCTGCCTGGGCGGAGGTAATGTACTTTCTCCCCTCTGTGGAATATACTTATTTTTCCCTGTGTAAATACAGCCCCCCACCCCGCCCCCGAGGAGTGGCCTGGCTGAGGGGCGCGAGGCAGGGCCTGGCAGGAGAGGGGCTGGCCGGGCCGGGCCAGGCAGGCTCAGGTCTGTGGGACAGGAGAAGTCACTTAGTTTTGTTTTGACTTTGTCACTTGGCTGCTGGTGGTTTCTTGCCGACGTGCTGTGGGGGTGTTGCTGTTGCCTTTTGCAGGCAGGACACCCCCCCCCCCCCCCGGACTGCACATGCCCGAGCGCCTGTGTGTGGCGGGCATGCCTTCAATTCCGCAAAACTTTGCCCCTCTGCAACTTCCCAAACTCTGTCTCTCCCGGCCCTGTCAGTTTCAGTGCTCATTTCAGCGCCCTGCTTTTTCTCACCCCCCCCCCCCCCGGTTCCTATTTGTGACTCTCACAAGTTGGCACTTGGCAGGGGTGTGATATTGGTTCCCAGCAAGTTTCCAGCGTGTTGTGTAACAGGTAGATTTTGTTTTCATAGCCAGCTAACAATAAACAGCTTCTGGCGGAGCAGCTGACAGTCGTTTTTCATGCCTAGTTTAAACCTTGTCAGGAAGCAGAAAAACGACATGAAGATGTGTCACCCAGTCCATTAGCATGCAATATGCGGGATGCTACGTCAAAGCTCTCATGCTTTCCCCTGCCTTCCTCCCGTCCTCATTCTTCTGTCACTACCAACTCTCCTGTGCTGCCGCTTCTGTTGCCCTCTCGGTCCCCTTGTTCTAGGGTGACCAGATGTCACGATTTTATAGGGACAGTCCTGATTTTTGGGTCTTTTTATATAGGCTCCTATTACGCCCCCGTCCCGATTTTTCACATTTGCTGTCTGGTCACCCTACAAAACACGGAGGAGTCTTGCTCTCTTTCTGTCCCTGTGTGAGGCGCTCTCTGTAGTAGTCCAATACTGTAACCGATATTTGGATTGGAAGATCTTTACGGCAGGGAAGTGTTTTTACATGCCTGTGAAATGCTATTGACATCAGAAATAATAACAATGTCTATCTTTCTCCCAAATGGAATTGTGAAAAAGTTCTGTGTTTCTCCAAAGTGTAAACTTGTCTTTGATTGTTAATAATCTTCTCATTAGAGGAGAGTTCGGCAAATTTTCTGGAGGAGAAACTTATTTGGACATTTTGTAGAAAATGTGCACACCAATTCCCCCCCCCCCCTTCCCCTTATGAAATGCTGACATGTAAACATTCACTGCAGTCCTTATGTAGGCAAATTTACTGATGACAGTGAGGATTTTGTCTGCACAAAGCCAGCCTGGTCTCGCTCCAGAATGTCTGAGGATTTAGCTGCAGCGCTCCTGCTATTGTTTACCCTGTTGCACATACCTGTTAGACAGGTATAAAAAAAAGTGATAGCTTTATGAAATTATGATCTGTTTTTATTGGCATGCACTTTGCATTCTTCTTGACTAGAGAAACCCTGTTCTGGCCAGCTGGCATGTGGTGGAGTTATGCTGCATCTAAGAAAAGGAGAAAGGGCTGGTGAATTCATTGCACTTTTAATAACATATATGGAATTTAGTGCCTGATTCTCCTCTCACACTGTTTTAACAGCCATGTAACTCCATTAATTATCTTGTAGTTACTCCTTTCATACTGGTATAAATCTGAAGTATCAGGCCCTACATTTCTGATTCTAGAGCACAAAGAGTGGATACTTGAGTTCTTCAACTCTGATCCCACCTGTCACTTCACCACCACAGATTGTGATTAACTTTCAGTGCACAAAAATTGAATTTATGTTGTCCGTATAACATCATAGGTCCTGGTGAATTCTACTGTAGGTGGATTTATCTCATTAGACTGACCTCACACTTGGTAAAGCAACCCCCATCCTTTCATGTATTTATATCTGCTCCTGTATTTTTCACCTCATGCATCTGATGAAGTGGGTTCTAGCCCACGAAAGTTTATGCCCAAATAAATTCGTTAGTCTCTAAGGTGCCACAAGGACTCCTCGTTGTTTCTACTGTAGGAGTAGGGTGACCAGATGTCCCGATTTTATAGGGACAGTCCCAATATTTGAGGCTTTTTCTTATATAGGTGCCTATTACCTCCCACCTCCTGTTCCGATTTTTCACACTTTCTATCTGGTCACTCTATTTAGGAGTGTTCTTTAGTTCTGAAGCTACATAAATGGAAATGCAGTAGGGAAGATAAACTCTCTTGAAGGGGGCATTTATATTTTAACAGATTTAAGAACAATGTTTAATTACACAAACTGTATTACTGTGTACAAGATGTCCTTCTTGCAGTTTTCCAGAGATCCTTAAAGGGGCACCTTCACTTAAAAAAAAATCATAGTTCTGGTATGAAAAAACATTGCTTACTGTTGTTAAAAAGTAAGATTACTATGACTGAAAAAAAGATTAGAGAAAAATATATTTTCAAATGTTTCAGTTTGTTTACTTTATGCATTTGACAGCACTGAGTGTATAGTTGATTTCACATTTTCCTCTAGTCAGTTAGCCATGAAACCTGAATCTTATTTATACAGAAGCCCCTTTATACACCATTCTGACAGTGTAGAGTGGCCTTAAAGTGGGTGTAATACATTTATATTGCCTAAGAGGTGTAGAAAGGGGCCTCAATGTAAATGGGAATCTGGCCCATAGTGTGAAGTCTTACTCGCATACAGAAGTATTTTCAGGATCAGGGACTAACACGGAAACTCAGGAGAGTAGTCCATTAAAAATGCAAGCAAATGTGATTGTAAAACTACAGAATTTGCTAGGTGGACTCCAGGGCAAGGTAGTACCTAAAACTACTTTTAACTCGAGTAATTTTTTTATTAGATTTTTAAGCTGATAGCATCCTTTTAAAGGGACGTGGTTGGGTAACATTTTATGAACCTCCTAGTCTTTATCAACTAATACTCCTTAAAGTATTAGTTGATTAAAATGGAGAGAATTTTTCAAATCCAATGTGATTTTCACTATTATTTACTGTTTACGTTTCTCCTTTCTTGTACAATGAAACTCGACTAATTCTTCCAGATCTACTTTTGTTACTAGTCAGTTTTATTTTTAGGGTCATGTGCACTAACTCAGCTGTTTTTAGGCTGCAAAACCTGCAGATGAATAATTTTAAATCACAATTTTTTTTCAAAATATAACCAAAAAAAAACAAATTGCAAAACTCAGGGCAGGGCAGAGGAGGTGTTTACACAATCTAAAATTTGGTTGCTAAATGAGGGTCTCTAATATGATTTGTTCAGCTGCAACAGTGTTTGCAAACTTTTGTTACACCCACAATCTTATCTTGTGTCTTCTATTCTTTGATTTAATCTTTTTCACCCATTGCTATATGCTGTGGTTGCCATCTATCTGTCTAATCTAAGGTACTTATTGAACGCCAGTCACCGCAGGGTATAAGCACCAGGGTAACATCACTTATTGCTGCAAAATGCACGGGTTATGCAATGCCATGCTGCAGCGGCAGCAACTGAGCCTGCTTAGTTTACCAAAAGCAACTTCCTTTTTGACAGCTGGCAAACTGGATCAGTATCACATTGAACAACAGGATCGGGCTGGCTTAATACAGACTTCTGTTATCTATGTGTTTGTCTGTTCAAAAAGGATCGTGCTTGTAGATATCCCATAGCCAAATTACTTTTTAAAGTTCTTCATTTTGCAACCCAAACAAACAAAATGGAGGGCCAAAACAGGCTCTCTACTGTAAAATGGTACCATGGGAGCACTCGGTCAGTACTTCCTGGGGCATCACCACAAACCGATGGAGCTGTGGAGATGTGAAAGTAGAACATGAGGCGTGCTCATCCCCTAGCCCTTGTGATGGCATGACTCACTCAGTGGGAACAATTCAGGTTTTCTCTGCATATCTATCCGTTCTTGATTTAATTCAACTGCTTTCTACCTGCCCCACTCATACTCTGCGATGGTTTCCACATGCAGAGCCCAAACCTAATCTTTTCACTATAATTTAGTACTGATTCCATTGGGAGTTCAGTATAGCTAAAGGAGTAAGGGCGAGGGCCCATAATGTCTTGCCCGCTGCAATCATCCTGGTGGTATAGGTGATGTAAGGCTGCATGCCCATCTGCCAATATTTGAAAACTATAAATAGGGACACTCCCACCCCTTTTAGCACCACTGATATTCGCTGGATCACAAGAGATTTTCGGAGGGACAGCATGTGGAAAGAGGAAATGTTTGGGTAAAAATCATAATAAGGACAGCTCTCCTAAATAGAGGCAATGGTTATTAATATTTATTAGCACCTATTATATTGTATTAAGTCTCCAAAAGTACATGAGATTCCTCGCACAAGGGAATAGGTCCAAAATCTCAAAAATGACTAATGATTTTGGGTGCCTCATTTTTTTTGAAGCCCAACTTTACACACCTGAAAGGGGCCTGATTTTTTGGAAAGTGATGAGGACCTGCCCTCTGGAAATCAGTCCTCTTTAATATGTTTCAGGTTGGGCACCACAAATCACTAGGCACTTTAAAAATGTAGGCCATATATTTTATCTTTCTAGCTAGGTATCTTGATGGCCTCCATCACTAGAATAGCTCCAGGGACATGGTTCCTGCCTTGGGGTATATCTACACAGCAGCTGGGACATGTGATTCCCAGCACGGGCAGATAGACACATGCTAGCTCTGCTCAAGCTAGTGTGCTAACAATAGCCATGTGGCTGCAGTGGCATGGGCAGTGGCTCGGGCTGCCTGCTTGACCCTCTGGATATATACTTGGGTGACTAGCCTGAGCCTCCATCTGTGTTGCTGTGGCCACACTGCTATTTTTAGGTGCTAGCTCGAGCAGAGCTAGCATGTGCACATCCACTTGTGCTGGGAATCGCACATCCTTTGGGAGCTTGCAAGCTGATTTCAGACATAACTCAATGAAGGAGGTATCAGAACACATGCTGGGAGAAAAGGGAGGAAGAGCAGGTTTTCTGGTAATGGGATTGCATAGTTACTCAGCAAAGATTTGCGCTCATCATGGCAGTATAAAGAAAAAATCATTCAATTTTTTGTAGGTAAATGTCTTTGACTTGACATGCAGGCGTCATGGTAGAGGTGGGTCTGAAGGAGGGATGAGGAGAAGGAAATGGCCTTGCACAGCAGCTCTGGAAGGCTTCCATGCAAAGGGGGCAGTGTAGAAAAAGGTGTAGAGATGGTGGTTTGAGAAGGTGTTGAGGTTACATCACTGGCAGAGTAGCAGGGGATGGCATGTCAGAAGAAACAAGGTCAGATAAGTATGCTAAGAGTGATATCACTGTATTTTCTTTCCGCAAAAGAGCCTTCTTCTCTTTTAACTGACTGCTTCCTCAAGTGTGCAGTCTCTCTCACAGTGAAATCTCCTATGAAACAGTGGTCTCTTTGTGAGATAAGCACATGTCCACCTCTGCCTCTCCGTTTGCATGAAATGGTCATTACACCTCAGCATTGTTGATGCGAAGAGCATTACGGGCAAAACACTGCACCCCCAAATCATGGCAGCATCCTTATAGTGCATCAACTCTGTTCTGTTTGTTTTTTGTTTTGAGAGCTTTTAACTTGCATCTTAGTTTGAGTGTCAGGCCTGTTTGTTCCAGTGTTGCAGAGTAAAAATGGGTTCTTTTTTTTTTTCTACGTTTCAAATGCCCTTCCTGCCACTTCACTCCCCCACTGAGTGTAAAAAAATTGGCTTATAATAGAGTACATCCCACCTAATTCTTATTGAATCAGTTGTACACCTGTGCCTTTTGTTTAAAAACAAAAAATGCTCAAGTTATGTGGAAAAAAAAACAGTCTTCTGTGCAGGCACTAGGGTGACCAGATGTCCCGATTTTATAGGGACAGTCCCGATATTTGGGGCTTTGTCTTATATAGGCTCCTATTACACCCCATCCCGATTTTTCACACTTGCTTTCTGGTCACCCTAGCAGGCAGGTTAGCTAGTTTACATACATTTTTATATTTGAAACATTTAAAATGGAAAATGTTATACCCGTGGATGGATGCGTGGTTAGATATTCTGCAAAATCTCATTGATCTTGCTGAGACACAGCACTCATGCTGTAGTAGATCCATTCATGTGGTATCAGGCCCGGATGTAAGTGACAATACTATATCATGTCACTGTGTGGTGTTCTTATTCTGCAAAGTGTCTGCTCTCCCTGGAATGCAAGATCCTGGCCAATAGAATAGATGTAAAGTGTTCTAAGGTATTACCATATTATTCCTCTACCAAGATTTTGTATAACAATTATACTTTTGCATACTTCATCTGGTTACCATGCATTGATATGCTATGGTATTTCGCTTGCCATGATTTTTGTGTGTTCACTTTTTCTATAAAATCTTTTTTTTTTCAATAAAATAAGTGATACTACCTGCCCTACTATACTGCCCTAGAATGAGAGGGCAGGAGGGGGAGGATGTATGCAAAATCCAGAATGGTTTTCAGCTCACCCTCTCATAGCAGGTTTGCCTATGCAATATTAAACAGGCATGAAAAGTACTGAAAACTTATTTTTATAACTGTGATTAGCAGATACAAGTGATTGAAATATGGAGGGAGAAGATTTGTTCAGTACGAAGGTAGATTTCACTTCTCAGAGTGGAATCACACTTTAAGGCTCTGGGAATTCTTCATTGACATTCAGACTTAGAATCATAGAATCATAGAATATCAGAGTTGGAAGGGACCTCAAGAGGTCATCTAGTCCAACCCCCTGCTCAAAGCAGGACCAATTCCCAGCTAAATCATCCCAGCCAGAGCTTTGTCAAGCCGGGCCTTAAAAACCTCCAAGGAAGGAGACTCCACCACTTCCCTAGGTAACGCTGGATACATTTGTTTCAGGATTTCCCTTTGGTTGAGCCATGCGCCCCAGACACCAGTGACCAGAACAGACAGTAGTGTAGGAGTTGCTATGGAAACCTCATGTGGGCACAAATTTTAGATTACAATTGGGCATTACTTTTCTTATATGTCTAATGTTTTAGGGTGAATGTATTTTAACTGTACAAACTAAGGCCCCAATCTCCCCCCCCCCCCCCATACACGCTTAGCTTTCTCCACACCAGTACTCCCACTGGCTTCAATGGGACTTCTCATACATGTAGAATGACACATGCGACTAATTATTTGCAGGATCAAGGCCTAAGACTGTCAGCAAAAGAATCCACTGTTGAGGTACAGACAGACACATCATTATAGAGAGTCACAGTGAGGGAGAAGGAATAATCATTTTAGTCATAAAATTACCTTCCTTCCTCACCAATTCCCCTGCTGAAGCACTTGACTTAAGGCTGACTCTCCATTCGGAATGTGCCACATTGAGTGTAGGTATTTTCTCACACATATTTATAACCTTGTTGAAGAAGATCTGATGATAAAGCATAATGGCCTTTTAAATGTTTGTGTGAAAGGGGTCATGTTACTCCCTCTGTATTACTCAAATTCTTAATCACAGCAAACAGCGGTCATTAGTTTTTGTGAGTGTAGGAGCTAAATGAGCCAGTAATGTACCAGTCATGATACTCTACAGACTGAGGCAGTATATCAGAAATATACATTGGAACTGTATGCTTCTTGTAGTGTCAGTGTAAATATTTAATTTTTTAAAAAAGTGTTAAAGTTTTCCTTAAGGTTATAGAAATGGCAAAAGTGTTTTTTTTTATTCTTCAGCATTGCAGTAAGATTTCTGCTCAGTGACTCTTCTGCACTTCTAGTAGCTCACTCATGCGTGCCTGTTGTTAGTGTATTTATGCAGGGGTCGCTAGATTTCTTGTGTCACCCTCCAAAAGTGCGCTTTGCAATTAGTGGTCCCTGTCTTCTATTATGGGACAAATCTTGCTCACTTTATTCAAGGGAGCAATACCTTTAAAATCAATGGGACTACAGCAGTAAGGGGAGTAGGATTGGGCCCTGGAGTATCTTCAGTTACCCGTTGTTTCCATACAGGGTGCTATCATAACCAGATGTTGAATACTTAAAGGTCGTATAATATTGGCAAAGAATGTGTGGTGAGGTACCTGTGTCTTGAGGTACCTGCTCCTATGAGGCTCTATGGCCAAAGCATAGACTATATAATAACATTAGCTTAAGATACTTCAGTGGATACTCTAGCAATAAACTTTGTCCAAGGGGGTTAACAGTATTATGTAATGAAAGCAGCCCATTCTGTATAATTTATGTAGTTAACTATATATCATGTCATTGATCTTTTGCAGGAGGTATTTGGGGAGGAGAATAAAGGAGATGTCTTCAGAGCATGGTTTTTCCATTCAAAAATATACTGTGAATTTCCATAGCTACTGTGCAACTAAACTCTAAGTGACCTATAATCATTGCTCTTCTTTGTTATTTTGTTTAATTCCCCTTTGGAGTAAATCTTTCCTCTCTCCAGTGGATGAGTCTGGGCTGATGCCCATCTGTTTCCCAGTTTAATCTCACAGCTCTTCTCCTCTACAAAGCAGATTTAATCACCCACACACTTGTATTTAAAAAGGGATGACAAGAAATGTGGCCTCCTCCCAGACTCACTGGGCACTGCCGCGTGAGTGTACAGAGAGAGCAATGAGGTTCTTTACCTCCTTCTTTGAAATCATGTGCCAGATTTCCAGCTAGTGTAAATGGGGGTCGTTCCATTCATTTCTATTAATGTCAGTGTCATGAGAGAGGAGCTAGCTAGCTCAGAGTTTTGCATAAATGTTGAAGTGACCAAAGCAGGTTGTGTAGGTCTTTTGTATACTTAAGTTATGATCTATTAATATTTCACCGATCCCACAATTGCTGCCCATTTCAGATAATTTTACACTTCTGCAACAAGACAGCGGTGTGGTGGGGTGTATCCTAAGCAACAGATGTGAGAATCTGGACGAAATACTATAGCCTGTGTAATGCAGAAGACCAGTTTAGACGATCAGAAAGGTCCTTCTGGCCTTTAAATCTCTCATAGATGTTTTCTGAAGCACCCACGGGGCCATCAATCTTTAGTGTATTTATTCTCACAACACCCCATTGTGGTAGGGAAATGCCATTTATCCCCATGTTATATAGATGCGGAATGAGGCAGAAGCAATTTATGTACAATCTTTCCTTGCAAAATCTGCCAGGGTTGAATCATCCCCTCTGCTTCTGTGAGCAGCAGAGACTCAGAGCCCAGACATATCTCCACAACATCTTCCTCCAACCCCGCAGAGGCCTCTCGGTGCAGATCGGACTCTGAGAGGTGGGGAGCCAGGACTATGATAGGTACAATGCCTCCTGGAGGGCCACTCAGCCCAACTGAGTGCAGCCACAGTGCTATGCTATTAAAGATTGCACTGTATGCTGCCCCCTGCTGGGCTGTTGCACAGTAGCGGGTGCTGGGTCATAATGTAAACCAGGGGTGGGCAAACTTTGTGGCCTGAGGGCCACATCAGGGAATAGAAATTATATGGCAGGCCATAAATGCTCACAAAATTGGGGTTGGGGTGCTAGATGGGGTGAGGGCTCTGGTTAGGGGTGCAGGCTCTGGGGTGGACTGGGGTTGAGGAGTTTGGGGTGCAGGACGGTGCTTCAGGCTGGGATTGAGGGGTTTGGAGAGCGGAAGGAGGAGCAGGGCTGGTGCAGGTTCTGGCTGGGGGTGTGGGCTCTGGGGTGGGGCTGGGGATGAGGAGTTTGGGGTGCGGGACGGTGCTTCGGGCTGGTATTGAGGGGTTTGGAGAGCAGGAGGGGGATCAGGGCTGGGGGAGGGGGTTGGAGCATGGGGAGAGGCTCAGGGGTGCAGGCTCTGTACGGCGCTTACCTCAGGCGGCTCCCAGAAGCAGTGGCATTTCCCTTCTCCGGTTCCTGCTAGCGCTGGAGCGGGGCCATGCTGGCGCCAGACCTGCTAATGCTGGAGTGGGGCCATGCGGCTGCTTCGGGAGCCATATAGTGCGGCCCCTGACCCAGCGCCCCAACTGGAGCGCTGGAGCGGGGCAAGCCCCAGACCCCACTCCCCAGTAGGAGCTCGCGGGCTGGCTTAAAATGGCTCGTGGGCCGGATTCGGCCTATGGGCCGTAGTTTGCCCACCCCTGATGTAAACCCTCCTCTCTGCACCTTTTTTGGAGAGGTTTGTGCTGCTGTAGATGATGGTCTCATGCGGCCTTTGTGCTTCCTGAGCTCAGAGATTGTGATTATGCCTGGCCCCTGCATAGGGGCAGAAGAGGGGATTAGGCTCGCCACCTGTCCAGGTTTTCCCAGGATCATCCCTTTTTATGCGGTGGCTGTCCTGGGAAGTCGGTAAGGGTGCTCAGTGCCAAGGCTGGATGTAGCCTCCCAATTCAATGGGTGCCCTATACTTTAACCTGCTGAAGTGGCACACTGACCACACTGACCACTTACAGCAGCACCTTCCGCCCCAGCACCACAACTGTAAAGTGGCCTGATGAAGGGGGGAGGGCCCTGTGTTTGTTATATGATATGGGATAACTTCTCTAATGCAGGATGCTTTATCATCTTGTTGACCATAACCAAACTCAACCAGTGACCAAAAAAACATGGAGATGTTATTGTATGGAACCCCTAGTCAGAATTAGGGTAGGAATCATTACGTCATGAGGCTAAAGATAAGTAGCCTTAAAAGAAAGTGGGGGAGTTGGTTCTGATCCATCTTGAATTGATTTTTGCTGGTGTAACTCCAGTGAATTCAATGGAGTTACTCCTGGTTATCACCAGTGTGACATCA
Source organism: Malaclemys terrapin pileata (assembly GCF_027887155.1). Taxonomy (NCBI): domain Eukaryota; kingdom Metazoa; phylum Chordata; order Testudines; family Emydidae; genus Malaclemys; species Malaclemys terrapin. The sequence goes on along the minus strand of NC_071506.1, from coordinate 207,670,589 downwards.
GAATTAGACCCGGTGTTCCAGAATCTCAACAGGTGTCAATTGGTATAGCTCCATCAGTGCAACTGTTCCAGTTCACACCCGCTGAAGAGCTGGCTCCGTTTTTTGATTGTTGGTATTGCATCCAGTGTGTTGCCTTGAGAACAAGGGCTGCTTTTAAATTGCAAAGGTATATGTGTACTCTGAATATTATTATTGTTGAATTTTTATATAGCAGGATGTGCATGCTGGGGACTTCACAGAAACAAGTGTGCTCCGTAGGACAGGGAGATCTAGCCCAGCCTAATAACACGACCAATAGACATCAAAGCATGGCAGTGGAAAACAGTACATTGACTAAAGAGAGAACAATTTTAGCCTTTTATTTATTTGTCTGTCAGTCTCTTTGCTAAGGTTTATTTTAAATATCTTGACCTTGTGTCAAAAAGGCCAAGGACTTGGTTGTGACAGGTACACAGCCAAGCAGCACGTGGGCACATAAGATTTAAAGTGTCACCTCTATGACTTATCTGGTCTCTCCCAAAAACCCACTGGAGTATGTCTATATAGTTATATAAAGAATGCAGCTATTTAATCTTCTCACACCAGTGCTTAAAAAGACTGTGATCATCGCAGTTACATAAAATAACCCAACAGTTAAATATGCATTAAAACATATACAAGTGGGGCCAGATTTTCAACAGACTCAACATTTTGGGTGTTGAGCTCTTTTCAAAATCTGTCCGAAAGTGTCACAATGGGAGCTGCTGGGTGCCCAGAGCTTTTGAAAATCTGCCCCTTATTAGGTGCCTCAGTGGGAGCTGAGCTCTTTTGAAAATTTGTCCCCAATTGGGAGCACCGAGCACTTGAAAATTTGGCTCTTAATGTTTATCCATCTTTGTAAAATATTTTGAAATCTGTGGATGAGAAGTGCTACTCAAGGTTGTCAATTATTATTATTTATTATAAATTAACTTGCCATTGTGACTGGAGCAGAAAACTGAATAGGAACCCCCAAAAGGCCCTAACTATAGTGTCCTAGCCAGGGATGCTGTAACATACCTTAAAATAATGTGGCACCGGAAACTGTGAGTAGTAGAAGAGGGAGGAGACCAGGCAATTTTGAAAATAATCTGGAGGTTTGGGACTCAAGTAAAACAGTGAATTGACCATATCAGAATGGGAATATCCACTGACCCCAGAGGAGACAATCGGACCATACTCATTCTAGGACACTAAGGTTCATTCTTGGTACTCTGGCTAGTAAGGCTGCTGCTTTCTGGAGTGAAGGCAATGTGCTTGTAACAGTGTTCTGTGTTCCATATAGAAAAGGTACAGCATAGAGCTCCTGTAGGGACGTTCTCATGTTATCAGACCTTCGCTCAGGATCAGAGGATTAGCTATATAGAATCCTATCTTGGACTGGACAGTGAAACTAGCTTGTGTCATACTCCAATGGGGGGATGAAAATTTATCACAGTTTTTTTTTTTAATAATGGAGATATCCTATCTCCTAGAACTAGAAGGGACCTTGAAAGGTCATCGAGTCCAGCCCCCTGCCTTCACTAGCAGGACCAAGTACTGATTTTGCCCCCGATCCCTAAGTGGCCCCCTCAAGGACTGAACTCACAACCCTGGGTTTAGCAGGCCAATGCTCAAACCACTGAGCTACATTTGAAAAGGGGGGACAGGGAAGGTTACATTAAAAAGAAAATAGTAGTACAGGGTTACTAGGAAAAAAACTCACTATGGAAACATTATTAAATGGGCTTTAAAAATCCAAAGCACCACAGGTAAGTGTGTATATGTGTGTGCGTGTCTGCATGTGCTGTTTGTACCAGATTATATATAAATAGATTTTCTTCTTTCAGAATTGCAGATGCCACAAAGGAAACTAATCTCCACTAACTGAATGGTCATCAAGGATGTGAACTCTGCTCTTTTTTTCTAGCTGGGTGAAAAGTTTAACAGCGTGGGCTTGCACCTCCTTTGGTTTTCATGATGGCAGCAACTAGTGGAGAAAGCCAGCTACAGAGGATTATCAGAGATTTGCAAGGTATGGTGCCTGTTAGCAGATTAATTCTGTAGGCTGGGCTGCATTCCTCATGTTTTAATTGAAGGGGGGGAATGTTTGTCTGATATTTGTGTATGACACTGTAACAGGAAATTGTACTGTTCTGTATAGATGTGACTCTGATTTCAAATGTTACATAAAGTTTACTAAGCCTTTTTGTAGGATCTTAAATTATCTCTGTTTTACAAAGAAGAAAAAATTCTCTCTGGTTAGGATCTACTCTTTCTGTAAACAGTGCATTGGATATTTCTCTCAGTCACAAGTCAGGAGAAACGCCACTGAAGTCAACAGAACTAAACGGCTGTAAATAAGCACAGTTTGAGAATGGGGAGGATCAGCTCTGATTTCTTCCCCCCCCCCCCTTTTTTTTTAATGGCCACAATGGGTCATTCATAGTTCACTAAGACAAATACCTTGTTCACAATACCGTGCTGCAAACAGTGATGACAGGCCTCCATGGGAGGGGAAGAACGGGAAGGAGGATGAGTGGGGATTTTTCCTTGGTAATCAAATATGGGCATGAGGAAGAAGATCCAGGAAGGATGGTCTTACGGTTAAGGCACAGATTAGTTAGGAGACTGTTGTTCTTTTTCCAGTTTTGTCACAGATTTCTTGTGTAGCCTTGAGGAAGGGACGTAGGCCAAAATGTTCAAAACTGATCAATGGTTTTGGATGCCCACCTCTAGGCCTATTTTTCATAAGTACCAAGGACCCACAACAAGTTTGGCTTTCAAAAACTGAAGCACCTTAAATCAGTGGCCAGTATTCCTGTGCCTTGGTTTTCTCATCTGAAATATGAGGACAGTCGCGTAGCTCGCAGATGTTGTCAAGCCTTAATTCATTAATGTTCATCTAGCACAGGGGTTCTCAAACTTCATTGCACCGCGACCCCCTTTTGACAACAAAAATTACTACGCAATCCCAGAAGAGGGGACCAAAGCCTGAGCCCCACTGCCTCGGGCTGGGGGAGGCCAAAATCCAAGCCCCGCTGCCTTGGCAGGGAGAGCCAAAGCCAAAGCCTGAGCTCCATTGCCCTGGATGTGGGGCCACAGCGAAAGCCCAAGGGCTTCAGCCCTAGGAGGGGGGCCGGTAATCTGAGCCCCGCCACCCAGATATGATGCCATTGGGCTTTGGCCCCAGGCAACAGCAAATCTAATACCAGCCTTGGCGATTCCATTAAAATGAGGTCACGACCCACTTTGGGGTCCTGACCCACAGTTTGCGAACCCCTGATCTAGCAGATTGGCTCCTAAAATAGAAAGGGCGATATAAGGGCAAAGAACTGTATTGCTTTTTCTCTGTATGTGACTGTTCAAATGGTCAACAGCTGCAACGGAGATGAAATTTAATCTTTGTTTTATTTATTTATATAAATAAAATGAGCATCTTCAACCACTGTTGTTTTTGACAACTCAAGGGGAATAGAACATGATATATTAGAGCTGTTCCTTAAACCTGTCATTGCTTCCTTCTCCAAATAATCCTTTTCTCCTCCCCCTTTCTTTTTCAGATTAAAAATATAAATTGTTGAGGGGGGGAAGGCAGTCTTTTCACAGATTTAATAAACTACAGGAGGAGATTTAGGTAGGGAAGATGGTATTACACAATCTGGAGATTAGAGTTCTTGTATTGGAGACAACTTTTTGTTCCAGAAAGTGGAGGAAGTAACCCGGGGAACAGCCATTTTAAATTGATTCTGACCTACTGGGAGGAAATTGGTAGCGAATCTGAAGGTCGAAGGCAATTTGGGTGAAAGTGATCATGAAATGATTGATTTCATGATTCTTAGGAAAAGAAGGCGTGAGAACAGCAGAATAAAGACAATGGAGTTCAAAAAAGCAGACTTTAACAAATGGAGAGAACTAATAGGTAGGGTCCTATGGGAAGAAAATCTAAGGGAAAAAGAAGTTCAAATGAGCTTGTAGTTTCTCAAGGAGACAATATTCAAGGCACAGCTGGAAACTGTCCTGATGCGAAGGAAAGATAGGAAGAATGGTAAGAGGCCAATATAGCTCCATCAGGAGGTCTTTAATGACCTGAAAATCAAAACGGAATCCTACAAAAAATGGAAACATGAACCAGTTGCTAAGGAGGAGTACAAAAGAGCAGCACTCGTGTAGGAACAAAATCAGAAAGGCTAAGGCGCAAAATGATTTACACCTAACAAGGGACAGAAAAGGCAATAAGATGAGGTTCTATAAATACATTAGGAGCAAGAGAAAGACAAAAGCAAGTGTAGATCCTCTACTTAGTGTGGAAGGAGAGCCACTAACTGATGACATCAAGAAAGCTGAAGTGTTTAAGGCCTATTTTCCTTCAGCCTTCACTAGGAAGGTTAATGGTGATACTAAATACAATTAATATTAACAAGGGGGAAGGAATTCAAGCCAAAATAAGGGAAGAACAGATTCAAGAATGTTTAAATAAGTTAAATGTATTCAAGTTGGCGGGGCCTGATGACATTCATCCTAGGGTACTTAAGGAACTAGCTGAAGCAATATTGGAACTGTTAACCATTATCTTCAAGAAATCCTGGAGGACTAGTAAGTTCCCAGAAAACTGGAGAATGGCAACCACAGTATCTATCATTAAACAGGGAAACAGAGGACCCAGGGAATTATAGACCAGTCAGTGGAACTTCAATACCTGGAAAAATACTGGAACAAATTATTAAACAATCAATTTGTAAGCTCTTGGAGCATAATAGGGTTATAAGGAATAGCCAACATTCCAAATCAACCTAATTTTCTTCTTTGACAGGGTTATTGGCCTAGTGGATAGGGAGGAAGCAGTAGATGTCATATATCTTGATTTTAGTAAGATTTTTGACACAGACCCACATGTCATGCTCATAAACAAACTAGGGAAATATGGTCTAAAGGAAATTACTGTATGGTGGGTGCACAACTGGTTGAAAGACCGTACTCAAAGAGTAGTTATCAATGGTTCACTGTCAAACTGGGAGGATGTATCTAGTGGGGTCCTGCAGGGGTCAGTCCTGGTTCCAGTAGTAGTCAATCTTTTCATTAATGACTTGGTTAATGGTGTGGAGAGTATGCTTATAAAATCTGCAGATGAGCACCAAATCTTGAGGGATTGCAAGCACTTTGGAGGACATGGTTAGTATTCAAAACTAACTTGATACATTTTGGTCTGAATTCAACATGATGAAATTCAATGAAGATAAGTACAAAGTACTTCACTTAAGAAGGAAAAATCAAATGTACAACTACAAAATGAGGAATACCTGGTTGGATGGTAGTTCTGCTGAAAAGGATCTGGAGGTTATACGGGATCACAAACTGAATAAGAGTCAACAATGTGATACAGCTGCAAAAATGCCTAATATCATTCTGGAGTGTATTAACAGGCATGTTGTATGTAAGACACAGGAAATAATTGTCCTGTTCTACTTGGCACTGATGAGACCTCAGCTGGAGTAACTGGAGTGTCCAACTCTGGGCACCACATTTTAGAAAAGATGTGGACAAATTGGAGAAAGTCTAGAGGAGAGCAACAAAAATGAGAGAAGGTTTAGAAAACCTGCCATATGAGGAAAGGTTAAAAAACTGGGCATGGTTAGTCTTGAGAAAAGAAGCTTGAGGGGAGCCTAATACCAGTCTTCAAATATGTCTTCAAACAGTATCAGGCTGTTATAATAAGGATGGTGATCAATTTAATTGTTCTCTGTGTTCAATGAAGGTAGTGTGACAGATTTATTTTACCAATCTGCCTGAGGCTTCAGGTGATTAGGCTGAGGCCTCAGGATTATTAGGGGAGGAGATGAAGGAGCACACCAAGTGACTTAAGTTTTAAAGCTTTATTAATAAAATAACAGCGGTGAGTGCTGGGTGCTTCTCACGTTACTTAGAGGAAGAAAGAAAGCATTAGCGCCTGCACCCTAACCCACTTTCATACTTACACACGCACAACCCAAGACTGACCAAGCCTGGGTGTAACATAAGAAGAAGAGGGGGAAGGGTGGACGAGAGTTTTGTCCTGTGCACAGGCCGTCAAGGGTCCGCTGTTGATCTCTGATTTGCTTTAGCTTTTAGGAGGGTTTTATGTCCTGGGAGGTTTTGGGGGCGTTTTGTTTAGGGACCTCTGTCCCCCCGTGCTTTTTGTACTAGTTCAAACCAGCCTTTTGTGCCTTTCTTAGCTTTTCCAAAACACACCGGCTTTAGGGACGTGAAACTGTTGTTTTCCCCCTTGCTGGTCTTCACTGTCTCACTAGTTTTCGCAGCCCCTGCAGTTCTGTTTAGCTGAATTCTTTTTTTTTACGGCTGTTTGGGGTTGGAATCCAGGGCACCATCTTTCTTGGCGGGCAACTGAGAGTCGGTTGTGTGCCGTGGCCTTGGGCTGGAGTTAGCGTCTTATCTTTGGACCTAGGTGGAGCATCGAGTTAACCCATTTCCTTCTCCCTTCCTCCCTCTATAGCCTCTTGTAACCTGTAAAGAAACCTTTTCCTCCACACTTTCACCTTCAGCCCTTCCCACAATACACTTCAGGACATATACAAGCGCTAGCAACATACAATGCTAAACTGCTTACCCAGGGGTCCCCACTGGTGGGTGGGGCAGTTATATTGTGACAGTGGGACAAGAAACAATGGGCTTAATTTGTAGCAAGAGAGATTTAGGTTAGATATTAGGAAAAACTTTCTAACTATAAAGGGAGTTAAGCTCTGGAATAGGGTCCAAGGGAGGTTGTGGAATCCCCATCACTGGAGGTTTTTAAGAACAGATTGGACAAACACCTGTCGGGGATGGTCTAGATTTACTTGGTCCTGCCTCAGTGCAGAGGGTTGGACTTGATGACTTCTCAGGGTCCCTTCCAGCCCTACGTTTCTTTGATTCTATGATTAAGACCTTTCCACTTGAGAAAAGTGTGAGGGATTTTTAATGACCACAAATGGTTCAGGCTTTTGGTTCATGCCTCAGATGAAAGGAAAGGCAAAGCAAAGCCATGAGCTGAGACTCTGACTCTCTCTGACACAGTATGGAGACCCCACTTGAGTTCCAGTAAGAATGGATTTTGTTCCCTCCTTACATTTCACGCAGTAATGAATAAAGCTGGGCAAAAAACTTTTCAGTGAATAGTAAATTTACCAAAAAATATTTTTTTTCCGGGCACTGAAACTATTCACAAACTATGAATTTGGCCAATAATTTCAGCAGAAAAAAAATTGAACATTTTTTTCCCAAAAAGAAAATCCATTTTGAAAAGAAACATTTTAACTTTTTGTTTTGAAACATTACATTTTGAAATTTAGCTATCTTTATTTTTTAAAAATCTAAAAAACAATAACAAGGGATAAAAACTCCCAAAACAAAAAACTGAATAAATTAAATTTTGGATCAGAAAACACCCCGAAAATGAAATGAAACAAACAAAAAAAAATGTTGTTTAATTCTAGTTTTTCATTTCAGGGAATTTTTATCTAAAACTTTTTTTTTCTTCATTTTACTTTTGGTGAAGAAAACCTCAAAAATATCAGTTTTGGTTCAAAACAAATGGAATTTTTTTATTATTGGTTTGGTTTGGCCCCCAAACCGACAAATCGAGTATTTGGTCAGCCCTCCTTCATTACTAGAGCTGGAGACCGAAAGCCCAATTAGGCACTGAGAGGGAATGCAGAAACCTGTAAAATCAGCCATCTATGGTGCTCCTCGGAAACATAGCCCTTTGAGACAGCAGAGTCCACATACTTAATTATTACAGGATTAGTCTATTTATTTTCATTTGTGTATTGTAGCCAGCGCACTCTGAAACTTCCAGGAGGTAAATATGCTGAAGGAAGGAGATCTCTGCTCAGGGAGACGAGAAGCCCAGGTGGCTGCCCCCTGCTCCTGGCAGAGAGCAGGGAGGTGAGAAATGCAGGTGGCAATCCCTTGCTCCTGGCGGGGAGGCGAGAAGCCCAGGGGAGCAGGTGGGCTCCCAGAGGGGAGCTGTGCAGAGCTGAGAGTTCTCAGCCCCCCACAATGCCCCTCTTCAGTTGGTGAGGACACACACCACCAATCGAAGGAGGGTAGTGTGGACATCAGCCACGGCAGGCTGTAAAAGACCGAACATAGGTTGACTTCAGTTTGTAGAGTAGACATCCCCTAAAACACTCTGGCTGAAAAAGTGAATACACACACACAGAGTAAAGAGAGACAGCCCATTTATTTATTTCAAATGTTTGTGCATTCATCCCCAGACATCATCTATCTTTATTCACTTATTCTGGTGTCTTGTTTTAAAGATGCTGTGACAGAGTTAAGCAAAGAATTTCAAGAAGGAGGGGAACCAATCACCGATGACAGCATCAGTTTGCAAAAGTTTTCCTACAAGCTTGAGTACCTTTTACAGGTAAGTGACACAATCTCATGTAGGACCCTACCAAATTCATGGTCCATTTTGGTTAATTTCACCATCATAGGATTTAAAAAATCATACATTTAATTATTTCAGATATTTAAATCTGAAATCTCCCAGTGTTGTAAATGTAGGGGTCCTGACCCAAAATGGGTTGTGGGGGGGTCACTAGATTATTGAAGGGAGGGTTGTGGTATTGCCACCCTAACTTCTGTGCTGCTGCTGGTGGTGGCGCTGCCTTCAGAGCTGGTTGGCTGCAGAGTGTCAGCTGCTGGCCGGAAGCCCAGCTCTGAAGGCAGCACCGCTGCCCGTAGCAGTGGAGCAGAAGTAAGGGTGGCATGATATGGTATTGCCACCCTTACTTCTGCACTGCTGCTGGCGAGGTGCTGCCTTCAGAGCCGGGTGCCCAGCTAGCAGCCACTGCTCTCTGGCCACCCAGCTCTAAAGGCAGCGCAGAAGTAATGGTGGCAATACTGCAAGCCCCCTATAATAATCTTGCAGACCCCTTTTGGGTCGGGACCTCCAGTTTGAGAAATGTTGGTGTCCCCTGTGAAATCTGTATAGTACAGGGTAAAAGTACACAAAAGACCAGATTTCCCGGTCTGTGACGTGTTTTTCATGGCCATGAATTTAATAGAGCCCTAATCATATGGGAGAACTGGACTTTCCTTTATCTCTGTTGTTCTTTTACATTTAAGGTTCAGTATTGAATCTAGCTATTAATAAAAAAAAACAGAATGTATTAGAACTAAGTACAGTACAGACCTCTTTCCTTTTAGTTGTTGGGCTCCCGTATGTCAATACTTATTGCACCTATTACAATAGAAAGTAAATATGCATATATGAAAAAGCAGTGTATCATAACTAGTAGGTTGCTTTTGAGAACACAAGGAATTTTGCATTGTATGGGGAGCTTTTATAACTTGACTTTGAAATATGCCATTTTACATTATCACAGAAACTCTTTGGTAATAAGAATGATGACTTGTTTTAAGGGGAAAAAAAGTATTTCATAAATATAATTACCTGTATAATATATAGGTTTTTGCCAGCAAAAACATTACTTTGCTATGAAAAATAGTTTTATAACATTGAAAATATAATACAAAGAGTAAGCTTTTTTAATTGAAATGTCTGGGGGTTTTTTATCCTTGATCAAAAACCAAGTAAAAAGGGAAAGTTACTTTGCTGTGAATACCTTCAGTCTAGTTAGAGAGACAAGATGGGTGAGGTAATATCTCTTATTGGACCAATTTCTGTTGGTGAGAGAAACATGCTGAAGAGCTCTGTGTGGCTTGAAAGCTTGTTTCTCTCACCAACAGAAGTTGGTCCAATAAAAGATACTACTGTGACGGGTTGGATCACAGAAACCCCCTTGGGAGTTGCCACCCGATGTGCAAAGACTACCCCTGCTTCTGTTTTCCCTGCCAGCTCAGGACTCCAGCACCCTGTCTTGCTGAGCCAGACACTCCTGTTTGGCTCCAGACACAGATCCAGGGTCTGAATCACTTGTTCCAAAGCTGCAAGTTTACCTGAAAACAGCTCACAGTAGCGTGCTTGTTTTTAGCACTCAGATGCCCAACTTCCAATGGGGTCTAAACCCAGATAAATCCGTTTTACCCTGTATAAAGCTTATGCAGGGCAAACTCATAAATTGTTCGCCCTCTATAACACTGATAGAGAGATATGCACAGCTGTTTGCTCCCCCAGGTATTAATACATACTCTGAGTGAATTACTAAATAAAAAGTGATTTTATTAAATACAGACGGTAGGATTTAAGTGGTTCAAAGTAGTAACAGACAGAACAAAGTAAGTCACCAAGCAAAATAAAATAAAATGCGCAAATCTATGCCTAATCAAACTAAATACAGATAATCTCACCCTCAGAGATGCTTCAGTAAGTTTCTTAGACTGGACACCTTCCAGGCCTGGGCACAATTCTTTCCCCTGGTATAGCTCTTGTTGCAGCTCAGGTGGTAGCTAGGGGATTCTTCATGATGGCTTCTCCCCCTCTCTGTTCTCTTCCCCCCTTTATATATCTTTTGCATAAGGCGGGAACTTTTTGTTTCTCTGGGTTTCCACCCACCCTCACTGGAAAAGCACCAGGTTAAAGATGGATTCCAGTTCAATGAAAACCTTGAGAGCCTACAAGTCCATTCAGTCCTACTTCTTGTTCAGCCAATTGCTAAGACAAACAAGTTTGTTTACATTTACAGGAGAGAATGCTGCCCACTTCTTATTTACAATGTCACCTGAAAGTGAGAACAGGCATTCGCATGGCATTTTTATAGCTGGCATTGCAAGGTATTTACATGTCAGATATGCTAAACCAGGGGTCGGCAACCTACGGCACGCGTGCCAAACACGGCATGCGAGCCGATTTTGAATGGCACGTGGCTGCCTGCCGCGGTTCCGACCCCCAGCCACACTCAGCCCCCCCGCCCACCTCTCTCCCCTGCTGGGGCAGGAGGCAGAAGCTCTGTCCTGCAGCAGCCAAGCTCCCCCCACTCCTTCCCCCAGCCGTGGTGCAGCCTGCTTTCCTGCCCCTCCTCCTCTCCTTCCCTGCGCCGGCCCTTGCAAAGGAGGGGGAGGAATGGCAGCGTGCTCGCTGCTCTGCAAAAGCCCCGCAGCCCCGCTCTCCCGGCCGGAGCTCCAGCCAGCGCACGGCAGCCCCTTGCTAAAGCCAGCCCTGGGTAAAGGAGGCAGAGAAGAGGTAGGGACGGGCCTTGGGGCAGGGGGTGGAACAGGACATATCCCTTCCAGCCCCCTGCCATGAGCCTTCTGCCCTGCACCTCCACACACACCCCAGCCCTCTGCCCTCCCCCCCCAACACCCAGCCCTCTGCCCTGATCCAACCCACCCCCAGTCTTCTGCTTTGCACGCCCCCACACCCCCAGCCCTCTGCCCTGACCTCTGAAGCCCCCCACACCCCTAGCCTTCTGCCCTGCACCCCTCCACACCCCCAGCCCTCTGCCCTGACCTCTGAAGCCTCCACACCCCCTGCCTTCTGCCCTGCACCCCCCACACCCCTCCAGTCCTCTGCTCTGACCTCTGAAGCCCCCCACACCCCCAGCCCTCTGCCCTGACCTCTGAAGCCCCCCACACCCACCCTTCTGGGGGTGTGGGGGGCTTCAGACGTCAGGCGCCACTCAGCCCACTGCTGGTCTAGGTGAACAGAACGCCAGGTTGGCAGCGAGCTGAGCAGGCTGGTGGCGTAAGATCAGCATTTTAATTTAATTTTAAATGAAGCTTTTTAAATATTTTGAAAACCTTGTTTACTTTACATACAACAATAGTTTAGTTATATAATATATAGACTTATAGAGAGAGACCTTCTAAAAACGTTAAAATGTATTATCGGCATGCGAAACCTTAAATTAAAGTAAATAAATGAAGACTCGGCACACCGCTTCTGAAAGGTTGCCTACCCCTGTGCTAAACATTCATATGCCCCTTCATGCTTTGACCACCATTCCAAAGAACTGTAGACTTTGTATTCTGTGTTGTAATTGAAATCAGTATATTTGAAAATGAGAGACTATCCAAAAATATTTAAATAAATGGTATTCTATTATTGTTTAACAGTGCAATTATAACTGAAATTAATCACGGTTATTTTTGTATTTCGTGATTAATTTTTTTAGTGATTTGACAGCCCTAATTTAAATTTGTCTTTCGAACTGTAGAGCAGCATTTAAATCCATCAAATTGTATTGATATAGAATGATGTCTATTCCTTTCATTGATGTGCACACACATCTCCTATTAATTAAAATTAGGGTGACCAGATGTCCTAATATTATAGGGACAGTCCTGATATTCGGGGCTTTTTCTTATATGGGAACCTATTACCCCCCACACTCTGTCCTGATTTTTCATATTTGCTGTCTGGTCACCCTAGTTAAAATTAATAGCTGTGAATGTGAATATCAATGGGAGAGAAACGTAGAATAACTCTGTGTTTCAGTGTCTTCAGTTTTTCTACATGTTTATTCCTTTTGAAGTTTGACCAGAAAGAAAAGACCACACTGCTGGGGAACAGAAAAGACTACTGGGATTACTTCTGCGACTGTCTGGCTAAAGTCAAAGGAGCTAATGATGGGATCCGCTTTGTTAAGTCTATTTCAGAGGTAAGTAAAGCAGACTGATTAATCATCACAATAGGCAGTTCATGTTTCTGCATGTCCATTGGGAGAGCTACAGAACTCAAAAGAAAAGTAGGAGAAGGAATGGGACTTTTTTCTGTCCTTGCAGAATGTAAAACCAAAAGATAAGTGATGCCTATTGTTCATCAAATTTCTTAGGGCTAGATTGCACAATCATTATGCATGTTGGTGTGCTCTTCCTTGCAGGTGTAGTCCCATCGACCTCAGTCAAGTCCTGAATTATTTTAAATTACATTGGGCAGGAATGGTGTCCCTAGCCTTTGTTTGCCAGAAGCTGGGAATGAGTGATAGGGGATGGATCACTGGATGATTATCTCTTCTGTTCGTTCCCTCTGGGGCACCTGGCACTGGCCACTGTCAGAAGACAGGATACTGGGCTAGATGGACCTTTGGTCTGACCCAGTAGGGCCGTTCTTATGTTCTTATGTGTTTTCAGTTCTACTAGAAAAAGAAAACATTTGATAAATGGTGGGCAAGGTCTCTGTTTAGGGTTAATGCCTACGATTTAACAATGGGGATACAACAGAAATAAAACAAGGGGGCAGTTCCTGCCCTCATGTGCACAGGTTCCCTGAGGGCAGGATTTGATTGAATGCAAGAGGAAAAAGTAGTAAAGTTTTGCCATTCTTGTCACTTTCCTGTTGATCAATATGGTTGAATGGGAGTCCCTGAGTAGAGAATTTGGTTTTATGTCTATACTCACTTAATGCTTGCGCAGTGTGTTGAAGATATAAAATACCATGTGACTCTTGAGGATTAAGATTATTGTTATCGCTTAAGGTGAGCTGACATGAAAGGACTCAAAGTGAAATGGTTCTTATTGGGCTAAGCAAAGTACATGCTAGCAAGTAGCACAGTAATAAAGCCTAAATCCAATATCAACAGAGTAGCAAACCTTAATCTCTACATCTATTAGTCAGTGAGGTAAACACTGCAAGAAGTATTTAATGTTGATCCTTTCTGAGTCATTAGAGTAAATTTAAATCACCCGAATAAGGACTTTCCCCGTGGGTAAGTGGAGCATTGTTGTTGGCTCTGCTGATTGTTGTCCTGATGCCTGGTTTTGATGACTCCTAGGCTATTTTATTCCCAGGCTGCACTTGTTGATAAAGAAGTTTTCATCTATTCTGTCAGAACTTCCTGACAGCAGCCTTGACTGCTGTCATCATGCAACTTCTCAGGATGAGCAGAGAACCAGCCATGAGGCTAGCATGGCTGCCCCTAGCAGCCCCCTATGTTCCCCGTCCCACTTCTTTCTCCTCATCCCCTTCCTACAGTCTTCCATTTGGTTTCAGGGGAACCTCCTCTCCCCACCCAGCTTTCTGTCTTGGCTTTGGAGTATGAAACATTTCCCCAACCCCTCTTTCTCCAATCTCCTCTTTCAGCTCCAAATCCATCTTCTTCCCATGGTTCTTTAAATGAAAATTCCAGTGCATTTATATTGTACAGCTAGATGAACACCAGATTCTAATGCATCTTGTTTGGCTGCACCTATTTGGAGGGGCAGAGACACCAGAAACCTTCCACCTCCACGTGTACAGCCAGGCAAGAGCTTCCTCCAATGAGCTCGTTTGATGCATTGCTTTTTCCATCCCTATGGTACTTGTATTCGAATTTTGGTTTGACAGCAGAGACATAACTAGTTATAAATTCTGTCTCTTCTCTATCCACTGGATACCAAAATCTTCCTTGTTTGCCTTAAGATTTCTGTCCTTTTTTAAAAACTATGTAAGATGTTGTGATGTTCTCCTCTGGTGTTATTTGGACCAGTGATCTGCTTGGTCACTCCAATCCTTGACTCTGGGAACCAGCTTTACCCTGCTCTGCTGTGAGAACCCCCACTCCTGGGCTGTTCACGCACAGCCTCTGGCATATAAACTGCTCCCAGCTACTTGCAACCGAATGACACTAGCCAATATCTCTGGTCCCAGACACAACCCTAGGAACCTTCGTCTTGCAGTGTCCAGTTATGCCCGCTGGACGCTGCAAGCTTATAGGAGTTCGTCAATTTAACAAAGAAATTGATATGCACCAGGCTTGTTATCCCAAGGGGAGTCTCTGCCATGCTTCAAACCAAACGCACTGTTTCAGGTAGAATGAACAGATTTATTAACTATAAAGATAGATTTAAGTGATTATAAGTCAAAGCATAACAAGTCAGATTTGGTCAAATGAAATAAAAGCAAAACACATTCTAACTGATCTTAACACTTTCAATGCCCTTACAAACTTAGATGCTTCTCACCACAAGCTGGCTGGTTGCTCTTCAGCCAGGCTCTCCCCTTTGATCAGCACTTCACTCGCTTGGTGTGGTGTCTGTAGATGTAGGTGGAAGAGAGAGGAAGAGCATGGCAAATGTCTCTCCCTTTTATCATGTCCTTTCTTCCCGCTTGGCTTTGCGCCCCCCCTTCAGAGTCAGGTGAGCATTACCTCATTGCAGTCCCAAACTGACCAAAGGAAGGGGGGTGACTCCCTCGAGAGTCTAACAGATTATTTTGTTGCTGCCTAGGCCAGCATCCTTTGTTCCTGTGAGGCTGGGCTGGGTTTGTCCCATACCTGCCGTGGTGAGGTGTGAACTGCCCCTCTGTTCTTGGAGAGTTTTTGCCTGGGCTTATTTTAAGCCATGAGAATACATTTTCAGCCTCATAACTATATACATGAAATTATAACCTATAACCTTACTATAACATTACTGTAACAATTACTATAACATCACTATCACAACCATGCTCAGTGCATCATGAGCCTCCCGAAGACACCCAACATGACAAACTTTGCATTGGATGCCACACGATCATTTTATAAAGATGAACATGGGAGTGTAGGGTGCTCCCCCAAGATACAGAGCGTCACAGATGTCCTTAAGTTTCAGCATTTAAAAATACGTTTTATAGTCTTTAATTTCATAATAAACGCAGCTTCATGTAGTTTTTATGGTTTGACTGTGTCAGAAATTTCCTGTTTCACTTTCTATGGAGCCACAGAAATTTGCAGGTGGAATGATTTTTTAAAATCATTTTGTTTACTTGCAGTTTATGATTTAAAAAAAAATCAGTCAGCTGTTTCAGGTAACACGTTTATCAGATTGTGTTTTTGAAATGAAACCGCAGAAGTCAGAGGAGTGAACTCCGCTATTAAGATATTTGGGGAGGGTGTCCCTCAGGGTCACCCCTAATATCATTTCCTGGAGCCCAATTGCTATACATGTTCTTGGCATATGTGCGTAGAAACATTAATAGCTGGCTTGTCAATGTGCCATTTATATATGTTTATAATTGGTGCTTAAAGGTTATCTTCCTGTGGCTTGTTTTTCGCAGCTCAGAACATCTCTTGGTAAAGGAAGAGCATTTATACGTTACTCCTTAGTACACCAAAGGCTGGCAGACACCTTGCAACAATGTTTTATGAATACCAAAGTAACAAGGTAAATGCAAAAGTACTGTTGTGATGCATGGGTGATATCTAGAGATGAACAAACAGTGAAACATGGGACTGATTCAGTGCCGTGTGAAATAAATGGAAAACCTTCCATGTGGTTGGCTCAGAGGACTGATAATAGGGTATAAAGCAGGGGTGGGCAAACTACAGCGGCCCACGGGACCATCCTGCCCGGCCCTTGAGCTCCCTGCCGGGGAGGCTAGCCCCGGCCCCTCCCCCATAGTCACGCTGCCATGCGGGCAGTGCTCTGGGTGGCAGGGTTGCGCGCTCCTGCCGAGCAGCATGGCAGGGTGTCTGTCTCTGGCCAGGCAGCGCGGCTGCCAGACATGCTGCTCTGAGCGGCATGGTAAGGGAGCCGGGGCCAGGGGGTTGGATAAGGGGCAGGGGGATTCCAGGGGGTAGTCAGTGGACAGGGAGCGGGGGGCGGTTGGATGGGGTGGAGGTTCTGGGGAGTGGTCAGGGGATGGGGGAGGGGTTGGATAAGCGTGGGAATCCTGGGGGGCCTGTCAGGGGGCGGGAGTGTGGATAGGGGTCAGAGCAGTCAGGGGACTGGGAGCAGGGGGGCTAGGTAGGGGGTGGGGTCCCTGGGGCGGTTAGGGGTCGGGGGTCCCGGGAAGGGACAGTCAGGGGACAAGAAGTGGGGGGTTGGATGGGTTGTGGGTTCTGAGTGGGGCAGTCAGGGGGCGGGAAGTGGGAAGGGTTGGATGGGGGCAGAGGCCAGGCAGTTTTGGGAGGCACAGCCTTCCCTACCCAGCCCTCCATACAGTTTTGCAACCCCAATGTGGCCCTCGGGCCAAAAAAGTTTGCCCACCCCTGATATAAAGCCTGTGTAATCTAGGTCACTGTTTCACACCTGTCTTAGGTCAGTAAATATTGACAGTTGTTCAGTGGCCTATATGAAATGAGTTTCTGGTCCAAGTCCAGTTCCTCTTAGACCAGGGTCAATATTGCAAACTGCTTTTACAACTGGTCCTAGTCTGCACCTTTGTTAGTATTCTCAGGAGAGGGGTCAAGGAGCAAATGGGCATTGAAACTAAACTATCCTTTCATCTTTTAGAGGAGCGAGGGTTGAGGCAAAATAGCGGGGTTGTGTGGGGAAGCTTGCTTTGCTGCTGTCCCTTCTTACAATTTCGGAAGGTAGAGTAATGTAGCCTTCAGGGTTGTCAATATGGCACCTTTATAAAAGATAGAAAGTCACTGAAATTTAAAACATAACCACTTGCACTAGGACTTGTTTTTCTGTCCAAGTTTTTGCTTTTCCATACTTGTTGGTCAGAGCAAAGTAATGATGATAAACATCAGAGTTTAGCATCTATAACTTGGGGGACCCTACAAAAGGGGTTTTTGAACCTCGAGTTCATTATAAAGCAGAGTATTTTGTGCCTGGAACATTAAAAAACTATATGGTGTTTTGTGCATGGTACTTACACACCTTAAATTTTCCAACCTTTACAAGTGCTGGACATCTGGGTTCAGATATGGCCAAATTCATATGTGGACATGAATTTGGAGGTAGTGCACAGAGCCCCAAATGATAACTGTGTACATCACTAAGTATCACATGGTGTGGTACAATGTAACCTGTTGTTGTCTTTCTGGTCAAGAAAAACCAAAGACTGGAATAGCAAGAGTTTAGCAAGTCAGGATGGATATTCGTGGAGCTTTCACAGAAAAGCTTTCAGTTTTTATCTTCCTTTTCAATGTATCTAATTCTGACTGCTGCTACCATCACTTGTTGTCATGAGCATTCAATTTACTCACATTCAAAACATAAATGTGAGCTTACAGAGTACCATGTGAGTATCCATTATACGGCAAATCCTTCACCCTCTCCAGTTGCCTGCCCGAGCCCAGAGTAAAAATGTTTTGTGCAGGGTTTCTCCATAGGAGGAATCCATAAGCTTCATTAGCTCCTACTGCCACCAGGAGCTGCCCTCACTCCCCACAAAGAGGTTGGGGGGGGGGGCAGTGGAGCTGATTGATGTCTATTGCATTTGCAGTGAATCCTCATAATTTTTATGGGAAGTAACAAATAATGTTTCATTTTCTTGAGAATGTTGCAGGCGCTCCTCTTTTATGTATTACTCCGTGCCATTTGATTCTTCTTTTAGTGACTGGTACTATGCAAGAAGTCCATTTCTGAAGTCTAAAATGAGTTCTGACATTGTGGGTCAACTCTATGAGTTAACTGAGGTTCAGTTTGACTTGGCATCAAGAGGGCATGACTTAGATGCTGCTTGGCCAACATTTGCCAGGTAATGTAGTAAAACTTTGCTGTTTTCGATACAGTTAGAGCCATAACACACATTCTGTGACTTGCAAAAACTTCTGCAACTTTTCTATTTAATGTAAAAAGGAGGCATAAGCCTTCACCTTGTAACATCTCTGCAGCCAACCTGGACTTCATGGTCATTACTGGGCTGAATGCCAGCGGCTGATCTGATGCTCATTCAAGTCTGAGAGTTCTTCCACTGACTTCAGCAGGCATCAGCTCAGACCCCCCGGGGTCTGTTTACATCTTCACAGTGACGATGAGATGTTAACTTGGGTCCCTCTTTTCCAAAAGCTGTGTCCTCTACCAGCTGAACTAACCATGAATCTCTTTCATTTGAGCAGTAAGAGAACTCATGACACACACCTGTTTCAGCAGGCCTGCTTCTGCTTGAAAGAGGGTAATCCTGCATGTAGGGTTTGATCCAGCTCCACTTAGGTCTGTAGGAGTCTTCCCATTGATTTTAATGAATGTTGGATCAGGCCCCATGCATGCTAGCCAGTAGGACATTGCCATATCCATTGGTTATAACTAAAAGAATCCATAAAGTCAGAGCAGACAATTACGTGTGCGTGCGCGTTTAGCCATTATTAAAAGATTTCTTTTTTGTTTTTTCTTCCGGTCTACAGGAGGACATTGTCCTCACATGGCTCTTCAGCATATTTGTGGAAGCCTCCAAGTCGCAGTTCAAGCATAAGTAGTTTAGTGAGCAACTATTTGCAGGTAATTGAATGACAAAGAAGTGCATGCAATGTAGACCACATTTCCTTAACATCAAAGATCTTTAGGCCTGGGAGCTGTATAACACCTTGTGACTTTAGTGTGAAACTACAAAAAACCTACAATAAATATAAAGGAAAATTGTCCCATAGCTGTGTGAGGGGATGGATAGACCGTACACTGATGAAGAAGGTGCCAGAGAGGCCTTGTGTACCACCCATCTGTCCCTCTTAGTCAGGGGTGGTAGGAAGGAAGCCTTTAAAAAGGAGGAAACTGCAGGCAGCTGGCAGGAGAGATCACCCTGAGCAGAAAATTGCTGAAGTGACTCCTGACACCGCAAGGGAGCTTCCATCCAGGAGATCTCCACCCCCAACCCTGTGGGGAGTGCACCGAACCCTAGTATAGGCCTGACAGAGTGACCCTGATTCAATAGCCCAGGCAGCAGGTCTCCACGAAAACTGCGACACAGATAGCACTGAAACAAGAAGGTCCTGTTTGCCTTTTTCCCTTTCAGTTGGATCAAGGAAGAAGTTATTCTTGGGGTGCTGAGACATTTAATTTTCCTTTTATGTCCTCCATCAGAAGAGATTTAAGAAGGCCTGCAAAGGGTGGGGTCCCCTCTTTGCAAGGACTAGGAAACTGGGGCCTGTGTTTAAGCCACTGGGTGTGGCCAGGGTCTCCCATCACCTGGGAGAAAAACCTGAGAGGACTCTTTTTACAAGTTGATTAAACCTAACATTTAAGTCGTCTTTTAAAAAAAAAAAAAACGAAAAACAAACAAACCCCCAAAGCTTACAAAATCTCATGAATAGAAAGATTTTCATTAGTATCAATGAAAATAGCCTGCTTTCCTTTCGCAGTTTTGTGATTCCAACCACAACAGCACTGTGCTAGCATCTGAGAACCAGAAAGTGAAATTATCTAAGACCCCCAACACAGCAAAGCACTTTAACTATATATTAAAGTCAAAAATTTAAGCGTGTGCTTAAATGCATTGCTGAATCAGGGCCACAATACAAACTGGTGTAACATCACTGGCTAAAATGCATAATATACAAAGAGTAAATAAATAATGAAAAGAACTTTATTTTGTTCTGAGATGTCAGACGCTGGAGTGCTGAGCCCTAGAGAAATGCTTATAAATGAATAAAAATAATTAATAATCAAGGGGATTAACAGTAGCATGGATTAGGATTTTTTTAATATTGATTTTTATCTTGACAGCATCCCTTAAATATTCATTTTATTGTTACCACCACCACCAGGTATTAATCAACAAAAACAGTTAAGCTATCACTGAGTCCTGGAATATTCATAATCTTTCATGTATAAAAATACAGTTTCCAATTTAACTTTTCTGTTCTTCCCTTCCCGCCCTCTTAGACACAAGAGTTTCCAGGTAGCCCTGATGCAAATAACTCACTAAATGCTGAACACGTGGAGGGCTTTGAAGAGATGCGTGTGGAACTTGACCAGGGAGAGCTGAGGCAGAGGGAGCTGCAGGACCGGATTAATCAGCTAGAGAAGGAAAACCAGGAGCTGCAGGCAGCCGTCAGCCTTCAGAAAGAACAAGCGCAAGTAGAAAAGGAAAAGAGCAGCAACTTCAGAGAGGAGAACTCCAGACTGACAAAGACGATAGCGGAGTTACAGAAACAGTGTGAGGTTTCCCACTCCACTCAGAGCACTGTTCATGACCTACAAAAATGTGTGCAGGCATTAGAAGTGAATGCAGCCGAGCAGCAAAAGGAATACCACACAAGGCTTGAGCAAATGGAGTCGAGTAAGAAGGACTATGCCTCAGAACTGCAGCTCTTGAATCAGGAGCTGGAAACCACCAGGGCTTCGGTCAGCATGAAGGATCTCCGCATCAGTGAGCTCCAGACCAAGCTAAGTTCAACAGAGCAGCAGAATCTAGAGCTCATTGCAAAAGTCGATGCCGTCTTGGATGAAAAAGGACAACAAACCTCCACCCAGTATGAGACTACCCTAAAGATCCAGGAATTGCTGGAGAAACTTCACCAGGCAGAAAAGGAAAAAGCTGACATCCAGAAACTAAATAACGAACTTCTGTCTCAGGTAAAGACAGCGAGAGAGGAACTGCAGCTGAAAGAGGGGGCACAGAAAGAACTGGAATCCAGATTTAGTTGCCTCGCCACGGACTCCAAAAAAGAGAGTGAAAAACTGCTCATGAGCCTGGAAATGATGGCAAAGGAAATGGATACAGTTCAGGAGGCGCTGACTGTGAAAGGAAAGGAGGTGGCTGAACTCCAGATCCAGCTGAAGGGCTCACTGGCTCGTGTGGGGTCGCTGGAAAAAAATCTTGAAGAGACCAGAAGAGCAAAAGAGAACCTTCAGGAAGAGTGCAGCTGCAGGGAAGCTGTGCTGAAGCAGGAAGCCAGAACCTTGGCAGAGCAGCTTGAGCTGCGGAAGGATCATTTATCAAAGCTGAGTCAGAACGTGCACAGCCTAGAGGAGCAAAACCAAAAACTCCTCTCCAGCAACGATCACCTCCTCCAGAAGGTAAAGGACATGGAGGAGCTCGCAGGACAGCAAAGCTTGGCACTGAACGAAATTGGTGAAGAAAGCAAGAAACTGAAATCTGAGAATGCAAATCTGCACCAAACCGAGGAGAAGATGAAAGAGAAGCAGAAAAACCTGGAGGCATCTAAAGCCTCTTTGGAAGCTGAGCTGGCCAGGCTGAGGGCATCGGAGAAACAGCTCCAGAGTCAGATTGACGATGCCATGGTGTCGGTGGATGAAAAAGAAAAAAAGCTCCGGGAGCAGAACAAACAGTTGCATGAAGACTTGCAGAATGTCACAAGGCAAAATCAGATCCTGGAAGAGAGGCTACAGTCTCTGCATTCTGAATACCAAGAACTGAGGCAAAGAGAAGATACCATCAAGGAGTCTTTAGCTGAATTGCAAACAGAGCACAAGAGTGCCAAACAGCATGGTTTACGGATGGAAAAGATTCTGTTTTCCTTGAAGGAATGTGAAGAGTCTCTTAGGTCACAGGTTACAGAGAAAGATGTGACACTGCAAGGCATAGAGAGCCAATGCAAGCAGCTACAGGCAGAAATTGAGATGTACCGAAAAAAAGCGGAGTCTCTTGAGGTGGAAAAGCTAAGTATGGAAAAAACATGCCTTCATCAAATAAAATTGATTGAATCCCTTACTGGAGAGAAGGATTCAGTGGAGAAGGCCCAGCTGGAGCAGGCAGCATGTCAGGAGAAAGAGGCACAAGAGTTGGCTTCCAGGCTAGCCGTGTCTGAAAAGCAGCTGCACATCAACCAGAGTGAAGTGTCCAGGTTGCAGGCAGAAGTGATTGACCTTCGAGCCAAGCTTCAGCAGACAGCTGATGAGAGAGAGAGGGTGCAAGGCAAGCTGGATGTCACAGAGGCAGTTTTGGGGGAACAAAAGACACTGGTCCAGCAGCTGAAAGAGCAGAGTGAGTCACTCAACAGCAACCACGTGCAAGAGCTGGTACAGTGTAAAGAAAGAGAGGAAACTCTGAAAAAAGAGCGGGAAAGGGAAGCCCATCAAAAGGCTGAGCTGGAGAAGAATGTGCTGAGTCTCAGGGAAGAGCTGTCCAACATTAAGCAGTATTTGGAGACTGTTAAAATGGAAAATGTAGAAACCAATGACCTGCTCCACAGAACCAACACTGACATGGCTGAACTTGGTATTCAGATCTGTACCTTGACCTCTGAGAAGGGGGATGCAGAAGAGAAGTTGGCCCGGGTCACTAAGAAGCTCGGGGAATTGGGTGAGCAAGCAGCAAAGGAGCAGGAGAGGCTGCAACTTGACATCTCCACGCTCAGGCAGGAGAACCAAGGCCTGACAGAGAAACTAAAGGAGACTCAAGTATGTGTTGCCGCTGTTTCCAGCCTGCAAACACAGCTGGAGGTGGCAGCGAAACAGGCCCAACGCTCCCAAGAGACCAGCGAAGAAGAGCTGTCTGCAATAAAATTTCAAATGAGCACAGAGATTATAAATTATCAGACAAAATTCAAGGTAAATGAATATCATATTCTACATTCTACATGCTTGACAGTGTTCACTGACGTGGTAAGGAGGAGAAATTCCCTCCTCTGCAGGAATTACGGGGTGAAATGGCCTGCATTGTGGAGGTCGGATAATCGCAACAGTCCCTTCTGGCTTTAATCTAAGCACATATGAATTTAGGGGGGATTAGTCCCTAACGCCCACTGAGCCTTGCTCTGCAATGTGCTAAGCAACTTTGATTCCCCTTGATGTCTAACACTGAACCAGTTATATCCTCTTTACTACACTGGGTCAGCAGAACAAGGCTATGGATGTGTGAACCTCCTTTCTTTGCAGAATATTGAAAAGGTGGTTTTCAGACCCAATGGTTGCTCGACTTTCATGAATATTACTCATCAAATAACTATGAATATTTCAGCTTACGATTTGCCATTATTTAAAAGTACCTGTAATACAATGGGCCCAATACTGCAAGGTGCTGCATACCTCCTGCACAGGGCTGAGTGCCCTTAGTTCTCATCAATTCCCTGATAACAGTAACACCCATACTGGCACTCTCCCAAAATCCAGTTACAACCCAACATCCGCCCACTCGTGAAACCAAAATAAGATGCTCACAGTAGATTGTGCAGCTCTGATCAGATGAACCCTTTCTTCTCTATCCTTGTATGCAATGATCAGCAGTGAAATAGTTAATATTTGTAACATTGACATTGTCGTTAGGCTTTAGTATCAACATCTGTTGATATGAATAAGAGCAACTCACCCCTCTGTTAGAGGCACTGTTTCAGGCAGTCTGCAGACTCTGACAGATAGTACAGCACAGGTTACACTGAGTTCACACATCTATTTGAACATATGGGCTAGAGGCCCATGGTGGGATTTTCAGAAGTCTGAGTGTGGGCCTGGCTCCGCTGCTATTGCAATCAATGTTGATTTCAGTGAGATCAAAGTTAGAAATCCCAGCCTGAGTGGTAATTTTACTGTACAAGATACAGCCACCGAGATAAAAGTCTAGTTTCAGGAAGCGGTCACGAGCCACCCTGATTCAACTCTGGATCATGTGGGGAGAAATTCCTGAAAGATAAAGAACTGTGTGTCGGTTACTGCAGCTATGAGCCTAAGGCTGCCAGTTGATCAGACTTACACACTTCTGTGTAGGCTGAGATTCTTCTAACGTCGAAAAGTGGTGTGCGCCTACTTTCTTTGCCCACAGAGCATCTCCTAATTCCCAGAATGACTTGTGCTCCCTTTGTACTTTCAACACAACATTTACATGTCTAGCAAGTTGGGCCATTTTTGTTATGGCCCATAATAATTGCCTGAAAAACATCATCTGACTACCACAACGGGGGGACTTTTTCCATGAATTAGGCCCCAAGATTCCTGGGATGGTCATTTGAATTGGTCTGCCATCAGCCACGCAGAGGGCCAAATTTATCCCTGTTGTAACTCCATTATAATTAATGGATTAATTTGGCCCAGTATATTTTAATTGTCCATGCTGCATCAACAGGAAACTTTAAAACTGGGTGATGACTTTTATGTGAACTCTAACAAGTGCTTTATTGACTACACTAGGCTGTCAGTGAAGAATGCGAGAAAGTAAAAGAGCAGCTTGAGGAGCAGAAACGACAGCTGTGTGCTGCAGAGGAAGAGATTGCAGAGCTTCACGTAGGTGCTTAATCTGATTACAATAAAGAAATGTGCTAAAGTATTTGCATCAATAGTCACTTGTGTTAGAATTTACAAGGCAGGGGACTTACTTGTCTGGCAGCTGGCTGGGAGCATGAGAATGCACTTGAACAAATAATAGACATGCAGGTCAAAATTCTCAGACTAGGGGGAGATTTTCAAAGGCACAAATAGCAGTTAAATACTGAGGTTCTCACCCCCTGAACCAGATGACTTTTACTTAGGTGCCTAAATACAGATATAGGGGTGTACCCAAGTCTGAAAATGTTACCTCTAAAGTTTAGATAATAGAAGGTGCTTTTTCACTTCCTTTCATATTTAACTCTGTTTTAATGAAGAAGCCACAAACTTGACATCTTCCCCCTCATGATAATTTAGTTTCTTTTAAACTTTTTGTTTTCCTATTGAAGCACTTATTTCAGACTGTGAACTAGTTTTAAATACTGATGTGGTTTATTCTTTCATCATTGTGTTTGGGACTTTATTCTTTGATAAAGAGACAAAAGCCACTCAAAGCCCTTCTGCTGTGGCTAATAAGAATTACTGGCATGGTTTAATACTTTACAATTGATCCCTTATTCAATGTGACATAAGTAATCAATCCCCAGTACACAACTTATTAGTGTCTGATTATTCAATAATAATGTTTTAATTAATGGTTGGACTTCTTAAACTCCCCTATCAAAGCATTGTTTGGGTGACATAGTAACTAAGTTACAGTTGTAACAGTGATGTTTTTGTATGTTAAATAGAAATATTTCTATTCTTGTGCTAGGCTGTAAACACTGATCTGTCTAGCAAACTGGAGCGTGCAACAGAGCAATTGACTGAATATGAATCCACCAGGTTAAAAAAAGACGAGGAGGTGATGTCACTGAAAAAACACTTGGAGAGGTTAGCACTTTGGTTATTTCACTTGTACTGTTTGTAAGAAGCCAAATAGGAGATAAGTCATCATAGTGTGTACACCATATTGTTGTGTACAGTATATGAGGCAGGGGAGAGAATACATAAATATTGAGTAGGAAATGTTAAGTGGCCTTTCAGATGAAAAACATGGAAATTACACAGAATACAGCTTCCCTTTGTTCACTTAGCTGCTGTTCTATAGTCATCGCATTTCTTGTTTCCTTTGTGAAACTATTCTGCGTGTTGCTAGGCTTTGTAGCATGGGTTAGATGCAGCATTCAAAGTCCAGCAATGTTGACTGCTGTTTAAAAGAGGACTGGAACATTTGCACTGCATTTTACATGGAGGGTGTGTTTTAGTTTTGCCCCTCTGTGGTGTCTCAAGAGTAAAGTAAGAATTGCTGTTGAAGGGAACACACTGTGCAGCTCTTGCTCAGGCAGGTCTCCTATTGAGTTCAATGGGCATTTTGCCTGAGTAAGGACTTGGTGACAAATACTGGCGCTAAATGATTTTGCAGCACAGAGCTGGGAGTGCAAAGCCAGCCTGGCCTGACTCCAGGGCTCTGGATCTCTGCTTGGATCAAGAATGAGGGGAATCCTTTCAGGGATGTAACCATGTAACACCTACATGGCCACCAAACTCTGCCCCATGCCTTGAGGCAGGAGTCTGTGACTGTCTCATTGGGCTCTGTGATTGCAGCTCTGGGAGGGCAGGTCCCCCTGGTTATCAATCAGCTAGATGGGTCCAGAGGATAGTCAGCTACGGAATGGAGCTGTCAGCTGGAGAGTGCACAGTGTCCATCAGGGCAGTTCTCGCCATGGAGACTGCAGGTAGGGGTGGGAGGACACAGTACTCCCCAGGATGCTTCACACCCCAATAAAAGTACAGATATTGGGCCATATGCTCAGCTGGTATCAATCAGTGTTGCTCCATTGGGGCAATAGAAACAGCAAGTCTCAGAGCCAGGATCTGCAGTCTCAGGCTCGCTCGACGGCAGTAAAAATAGCTGTGTAGATGTTTGGGGTTGGATTGGAGCTTGGGCTCTGAAGCCTGGGGAGCGGGGTGGGTTTCAGAGCCCAAGCCCAAATGTCTACATGGCCATTCTGAGAGCTGTAGTATGAGCCCCATAAACCCGAGTCTGTAGACCTGGGCTCTGAGACGCGCTGCCGTGGGTTTCTGCTTACTCAGTAGATGTGCCCTCAAAGTCCTCATTTATATGGAGACTCTGCCCCTCAGCAACTTGATGAGCTCTGGTCATGGAGCAGATCTGCACTGAGCCTGACCTTGTGCAGAGCTGTTACCTGGAAGTAAGGAGCTAATGCTTATCTTGCTCCCATGTAAAAGAGAGTTGAGATATGGAGCCTGAATGAGGACTTCAGAATCGGGGCCCTTAATTCCTTTTTCAGATTTCTGTTTGTACCCACTCTAGTTTCTTACAACTAAGTGTGCACTAGTTTCTATTTTGTGGGCCAGATGCTCATCTGGTGTCAACTGAAGTAGTTCCATGTATAAATCAGTGTCCACTGATTTCAAAACTGAGTGTCTGATCTGGTGAGTTCATCCCTTGTGCCAACTGCGAGTCTATTGATTAAGTTAATTAGACTGTAGTCTGTCAAGTTTACCATTGAGACTGTGAGTAATTCTCTAGTTTTAAATTGCTCTATTGACTGAAATTAATACACCAGAAATCAAATCAAACCTCATTAAGTCTTTCACTCTGTCCACTTGAAATCTGAGACAAATTTGTCTGGATGAGACTCTCAAGTGAAGTCATATTAGCAGAGCTTATCAATAGTTCTTGAACTCAGTGGTAAAGGGTTTTTAGCTCCTTTGTAAATTTTTTTGTTTTGTGGTACTGCAAATTAATAGCATACTTAGTAGACCTTTTGTGAACATGTAAACCACTGATACGTTTATACTCTGGATTGTCCTCTGTGCCCAGTCTGCAGGGGATATGGGTCTTTACAGACTCAGCCAGAGAGCCTTGGCTCTTAGCTTGAGCTGTAGCAGTTCATGCTACCTGGTTCAATCCCTGGTGTGCAGCCAAGAGGGCAGCCATCACAAACACAACTGTGAAAAGGGAGCAGGAAATAGTACCCTCATCCCCAGAAGTTACTGATTGTCAAAGGTGCCCGCAGGTAATGTATCTATGCACAGCTTCCAAAGTGTCAAAAAACTAAAGCACGTTGTTCTATATAATATTGTGTTCACACTGAGAAAGACTTCACTAAAACTACAGATTTCGTCAAGATAAATGGCAGAAGGGACTTCTTTAAGAACAATTAATTTGCATTTAAACAGGACCCAAAAGGAAGTTGACAAAGCGAATGAGCAAGTCAAAGAGTACGGTGACAAACTCAACAAGGCGACAGCAGACAGAGACAGCAATGATCAGAAGTTGTTGGCCGAGCTAGACGATCTAACTAGAACAAAGCAATTCCTCGAAGAACGTTTGATAGAACTTCTCAGGTTGGTATTAAAAAAATAATTTATAGGTTCTATTGTGGAGGATTTTAAATGGTGCTGTGTGGAGAGATTAATCTTTTATTCCTGAACAGAAAATAAATGTAATGGCCAAATTCTGTGACACAACATTGGCAGTGAGGTTCAATGGTTAGGGCACATTATGAAAAGTAAAATAGACAAAATGTGATCTAGCTCTTTCTCTACTTGTATCTGTTTTGCAAAGTCCATGTCATTCTATATATAGCATATGTTTTTCCCCCTCCCTCGCCAAAACTGTTTCAATATTTTTTTCTAGCAAATATTTATCTCCAGTATCCATCACTTACAGAGAGCACCTGGCAGGCTGCCCTGGATAAGGGACTGGGCTGGGACCAAATTGTTATTCAGAGAACGATGCTGACTGGTGCATTGTGGGGAAATGGAGGGTGAAAAATATGAGAAAGGCTCCGCCCACTGCTCACCCATGCCTCATTCACTCGCGTGGTTGCGGGAGTAATAGCTCAGCAGCAACTGCCGTCCCACCTACATTCTGATCCATAATATGGGTAGCCCACGCAGGGAAGCAAGGAGTCATCTCACTCCCTTAATCCTCTGTCCTGGCCCAAAGTCTGGCCCACGATTGAGCCCAGTGTGATCAGCCTTTAAATAGCAAACCCAACAGGCAAACGCTCAGCTGGTTTAAATTGGTGCAGATTCATTAAAGTTAATGGGTGCTGACAAGTGTCACAACAGGAGCTGCTGGATGCATCCCTTTTGGAAATCTAGCCCTTGTTTAACTACTAAAGGAAAGCTTAGCAGCTTTGAAAATCTGGCCCCAAGTGACTTGCCCAAGGTCACACATGCGATCTGGTGCAGAGCTGTAAACTGAACCCAGCTCTCCTGAGTCCCAGTCCTGTGTCTTAACTACAGACCGGCCTTCCTCTTGAAGGAAGACTCCTGTAGGCTCTCTATGTCTAGCATAACAATTCTGGAGTGAAGAAGACAAATACAGATTGTGGTTTATGTTAAAAAATGGATGGTTTTGTCTGTCTGTCAGCAAGCCATAACGTGCAGACATAACTTGCAGACATGCAGCTACTTCGGTTAATGGTGTTAAATTGCCATTACAAAATAAACCATTTGTTAAATAGCAACCAAGTACTAACAGTGGTCTCACTTCTGATCTATGTATTCTTGTCTTCACGCAAAAGCTTGTGCGTGCTGCAGAAACCTCTCCACCTTTACTAGATGAAGAGTGAAAACCCAGTGCAGCTTTAGACATAAACTGTTCATCAGAGGATCCTTCTACAAAGAAGTTCCTTTAACTGTGTCATTCCTTTCCTGAGCCACTCTATCTTCCTGAATCTGGTTCAGGAGTAGGAGCTAATACTGGAGTTCTTGCCTCCTTTTAATCTGAGAAACCTATAGCAGATATTTCTCTTCCAAATATTGTCACAACTTTCAAAAGTTTATTAGCTCATAGTACACAGCCAGGGCATTAGCACATTCTTCTGATCAGGACGCACAGAAGCTTTTGGTATTGTTCAATCATACAAGAGAATGTGGATTTTCGTATTAATGTCTGTTTTCTTGGCCTTTCCAAGGAGTTATGATCTCAGCTGACACCTTTTTTTAAAGTGCAAGAAGACATAAATCTGTGAAATCACTGAAAAAAAATGAAGTCCTTTCTTTATTACTTTTCCTGCATCTGATGGTGTTGGTGACTAACAATACAGTAGGGTCAAGATAGGTAGCATTTCTTTCTCACTTCTTGATTCTTTCCAGAGGTCAGATTCACAGGCGATGCATAAATGAAGACTCCCTTATGCTAATTTAGAATCCCTTCGATCTCATTACAGCTATTTACAGGTGTGTAAGAGAGTCTAAATTAGTGTAACTTATATACTGAGAAACCAGAAGAAGATGTAATTGAGAGCAAAGTTTGGCTCACATACTTAGCCCTTGATATCACTTAACATTTTCAAAGAGTGTCTAACCATTAACTAATCGATCCTCATACACCCTGTGATGTACATAAGAATTACCATATTTTTCTACAGATTGGTAAACTGAGAAACAGGGATTAAATGACTTGACCAAGACCTCAGAGCAAGTTAGTGCCAGAGCTAAGACTATAACTCCTAACTCCTAGTCCTTCCCTTTGGCAAATATACAGTGCAACCTCCCTTGTAACTAGGGTGTAAGATTCTGCTTTTATGCCCAGCTGCAAAAAGTTGAACTAAGCTGTCAGGTAGTGATGGGTGTTGTGAGATGGTTAGCGCTGTGTTGTTAGCCTTTGTGGTTTGAAGTCTCACTTGACAGTTTACCTCAAGTGCTGCAAAACATTTTTTGCTGTTGTGGCACCTCCACGTCAGAAAGCCTAAATTCCACACGATTGTACCTAACCTTTGAGGGTGGACTAATGCGAGAGGGAGTCTCGACCACATCCTTTCAAAGGATGACAGAACACTTCAAGTGACATGCACACCCCCCCCACACCTGATCCCCAGGCGGAATTCTGGGTGGGTCAGCTGCAGGACAGCTCTCCTCACTCTCCCACAGAGCAAACCATGGCTTGCAGCTACAGTCTGATCCAGATGTGCTTCTGGGATATCTTTGATAGAACTCGCTGCAGTAAGGAGAATAATGTGTCTTCAACTGAAGCCTTCTAGGCATTGCTCATTGAGTGCAACTTAAAATTAAGTGCACACTTAAGTGCTTTCCTGAACTGGGGCCATGGTACTGATCCAGTATGGCAATTCTTATATTCTGAGGTTCTGTCTGCAAAGGCCAATCACACCTTTTGGTGGTGTATATACATTTGTAAATCCCGGTGTAACTTACTGTATTTTCTGGCGTATAAGACTACTTTTTAACCCAGGAAAATCTTCTCAAAAGTCGGGGGTCGTCTTATACGCCGGGTGTCGTCTTATAGGGCGGGTGCTGAAACTTCCGAGCCGGACTGGAGAATCTGCGGTCGCCGCATATGGTGGGGGGAGCTCAAAAACGGCCGCGGCCGCATCCCCGCCCGATGACGAGGTGAGGGGGCGCCTCACCGGGAAGGTGTAAGTGAAGGGCGGAGCAAGCTGCAGGCGTCCGGGACGCCCGGGGTATGGAAAAAAGAGATAGAGCGGTGCTGTGCCCAGAAAAACACGCCTCTTTCACCCGTCTGGCCCGCCCTTGTATCCTATTACCGTACCTCCTTCTCTGCCTCTCAGATCTCGCTCCTGAGGACTGCAGTGAAGCGGCGCAGGTGCGCATGTGCGAGATCTGAGAGGCAGAGAAGGAGGTAATAGGATACAAGGGCGGGCCAGACGGGTGAAAGAGGCGTGTTTGCGCTACCGCTCTGATAGTCTTGGAGACAGGGAGGGCTGGGCAGGCAGGGAGAGCTGACCAATCCAAGCAGGCTTTGTATACAACAACCAGCCAATCGCCGGTAAGGTACATCGCTTGCCGTGATTGGCTGGTTGTTGTATACTGGGTACCACATACAGTACAGCACCAGTATCTGTACCTGTTCATACAGTATAGCACCAGTACATACAGTACAGTATACAAATGTCCAACAGTCAAAACCCCATCATGGCTCCACCAGCAAGAAGAAAGAAATATGAAGCCAGTTTCAAACTTAAAGTTGTAAACTTTGCCATGGAACATAATAACTGCGCTGCTGCAAGACAATATGGAGTAACAGAAAAGATGGTTCGGGACTGGAAAGCAAATGAAAAAGCATTAAAGAGTATGCCAAGGGGTAAGTGTGCATTAAGAAGAGGCACTCCACATTGGCCAGAACTCGAAAAACATGTAGCAGACATGGTGAATGAGCATCGCCAAAATGGTTATGTAGTGACACGAAATAAAATACATTTGTTTGCACTTCAGTGGGCCAAATCTAACCCAGATCACAGCAACAGATTTAAGGCCACTGTATCCTGGTGTACTAGATTCATGGGAAGGCATAATATGGTACTGAGGCAAAAGATGAAAATTGCCCCAAAATTACCTGCAGATCTTGATAGCAAAGTAAATAGTTTCCATCGATACGTAATACAACAGCGCACTAAACATGGCTATGCGTTAAGTAGTATTGGAAATATGGATGAAACTCCAATGAATTTTGATATGGTTGGAAATAAAACTGTCCATAAAAAAGGTGAAAAAACAATTTTAATTAAAACAACAGGACATGAGAAGTCCAGTTTTACAGTGGTACTAGGATGCACAGCTGATGGCACCAAACTGAGACCAATGATTATTTTTAAAAGAAAAACAATGCCGAAATTCAAGTTCCCTGTTGGTTGTTTTGTACATGTGAATGAAAAAGGCTGGATGGATGAAGAAGGGGTAAAGCTATGGCTTGATAATGTATGGAGCAGGCGACCAGGTGGACTTATTCAAAAATGTAGTCTACTGGTGTGGGATATGTTCAGGGCTCATTTAACTCCCAGCACCAAGCAAATGCTTGCAAGACTAAACACAGATGCGGCAGTTATTCCTGCAGGATTGACATCGTTGGTACAGCCACTGGATGTGTGCCTAAACAAGCCATTTAAAGATCGCATTCAAGAACAGTGGAATGAATGGATGGTTAGCGGCGAAAAGTCATTCACAAAAGGAGGAAACATGCGTGCTCCACAGTTGGATGTTTTGTGCAAGTTTGTCATAAAAGCCTGGAATGATATTGATGCAGAAACAGTAATCAAGTCTTTCAAGAAGTGTGGCATATCAAATTCATTAGATGGTATGGAGGACGACTACTTGTGGCAAGATGAAGAGGAAGCCGAAGCTGAGACCACACCATCTGATACGGAATTCGATCCATACTATGACTACCTTACAAATGTATCACAAGATGTCATTGATGTACTTATGATATCAGATGACGAACAGGAGGATTTTGAAGGCTTTTAAAGGGAAACTGTCACGCCAGCAAAACCTGTAAAAATACCGTAGCTTGCAGTTATGATGGGCGTTGCTAACTGGCCAGGGACTTGCCCGGCACTTGCTCTCTCTCTCTTGTTTGTTATCTTCCTCCTATCATCATCAGTTCCAGTTTGGTTGACAGCTTAGAAAACAAACAGCATGGCAGCTCCCATGGGTTTATTGTCTTATCCTTCCTTTCAGCTTTAGAGTGAATTAGGAAAAGTTTAATCCACTTGCACTGTTTTATGTTTACATGTTTGATGACAAACAGCCTTATGTTTATAAGTGACAGTTTTCCTGCTAAGTACCTGCATGTCATAAGCATTTGAATTAAAATTACCATATTGAAATCAAATCTGATGTTTTTTTAATTTTTTTTTGGTGTGCGTTGGAAAAGGGGTAGTCTTATACGGCGAGTATATCCCAAACTCTATCTTTTAACTGGAAAAGTTGGGGGTCGTCTTATACGCCCAGTCGTCTTATACGCCGGAAAATACGGTAGTTAAAAGTGCAGGGAGTGAGCGATTTCAGATTTGTGTACTTCAGAGTTAAATAACAGCACTTTACGGTATAGAGTTTTCTTCCAGGAGCAGAGTTGAGATTAGTTAAAAACAAATAGTGATGTTTCTAAAATGGATTGCTCTTCTTTACACGTGTCTCCACAGGGATAAGGATGCCCTTTGGCAGAAATCAGATGCACTGGAATTTCAGCAGAAGCTCTGTGAAGAGCAAAGATGGCTCGGTGACACAGAAGTAAATCATTGCCTGAGCTGTCAGCGAGAGTTTACTTGGATGATGCGCCGACATCACTGCAGGTCAGTTTCTTGACCTATGACATGTTATTAAAAACGTGGAAATAAATATGATAGGTTCCATATAAAATATCCAGTGTTTCAATATTTTACACTGTTCCCAGTCATACATTGTTATAATATGTATATTATATGCTGTCCGCACTTGGTATATGTGCTTTTAAAAATTGTTCAGTATGATGGTACTATTATTATTTTATTACAGTACTGACCCAATCAGGATTGATGCTGCATTGAATTAGGTTCTATACAGACATAACTTTCACTACTAAAAGATATGTTGAGAAACAATGACTCTAAATAGCAAGATTTGATTTTGATGTGGCCTGTTCAAAAAATCTGACAGTTGATTGAATTATTTGCTGCAAATTTTAACCCTTTTCTATTTGTGAATTAATAGTTACATGTTCGTGATTTCTCCAGATATATTCACAAAGTTTGGATGAACAAATTTCAGGCAGTGGGGTGGCCTGTGACTGTTTCACTCTTTATTCATGATGTGTGATTAGTCACTTAATCAATGACATTTTAAAGTCGTGAATATCGGGTGGTGATTAGTTAGTAGCTAATAACTTACTTCTAGTATGATTTTTCAGATGAAGAATGATTTCTACTAATGTTTGTGAAGCTTGCAAACATTTTCACCAATACCCAGTGGTTGTCTGAATACTTATGAAAAACAGCTAGTATTAAAACCTAATGAATAGCAGCAAACTGAACTGAGGGCTTTTCATCAACAAACTCTTAACAAATCAATTAAAAAACTATTTGACTGATTCTTATAATGACCAAATATCCTTGTGTAGCTCTCTTTCTGACTCACAGAAATCAATATTTTATATTGCTGCTGCTTCCCTTTTTTGGAGGCTGTGCAGCTTATGCAGTGAAGGATTTAGGTTAGGGATGGTTTGAGTGAATATCGATACGTGGCCTGTTTTTACTCCCATTAAAATGGGTGTTTTGCCATTGACTTCAATAGGAACAAGATCAGGCCCATTGAAAATCACTAAATATGTGTTCTTTACTTCTTGTAGTGTTCTTTGTAAATTGTATTTTTAATTGTTTTTACCCTCTGGAAACTTCTGTTCCTGTGTAATTTATTTTTATTGAGACTATAAAGGAAAAATGTGCCCCTCTGAACATTCACGATCCAGTAAGTCTTTCTGAACCTTAAAAGGCAGAATTGTCTGCATTGTGATTTTTGCCATGTAACCTACAAAAAACTTCATACTTTCCCAGGGTACATGACCTTTATGACCAGAACCCCAAGCACTGTCAATGCACACCTTACCTAATTCTATTTTTAAGCCATCGGTGTAACATTCTCATACCTTTGCATTTGTTCTTTTTAATTTCTAGACTGTGCGGTCGCATTTTCTGCTATTACTGCTGTAACAACTACATGATGACCAAACACAGTGGCAAGAAGGAGCGTTGCTGTAGAGCTTGCTTCAATAAACCTAGGGTGATCGTGGATTACACGGATGACTTTGGATCCCGTGCCAGCCAAGAAGAACCACCAGCTCTGCTAAATTCACCAGTGTCTCCGACCCAGGAAGGTACAGGTTAGTTCTTTTCATGTGCAAATGTGAGATAAATGAGATTATTGGGCTTCCTGCAAGGATTCATGTGGTCAAATCCTGCTCAATTTACACTCTGTGCAACCCCAATGATGTTAATGGGGTGTAAGTCCAGGCGGAACTTGTCCCAGAGTAGTTGTGGAGCTTGTTAGTATATGTCAATATTGATAGATCGATACAAATAGCCATGTATATTTTAATGCAAGTGAGTCACCCTGGAGAGACCCTCTAGCACTTGCAGTATGTGAAAACTACTGTATAGGCAGAATAATGGTCCAGGTATATAAGCTCCGTTTAAAAAATAAAAACACTGATGCTGCCTGTTACGTTATGACTGCGTTTCTTTTGATGTACTTTTATGGCACAGTTACAAATGAAACCTCCAAACCACCAGATGATGCAGTGTTTGATATAATCACAGATGAGGAACTGTGCCAAGTGCAGGAATCTGACTCTGTCCATAACGAAAGTCAAGCTGAAGTAGAGGCTCTGGACCAGAGTGACACAGATCTGTGAGTAAAACACTGTTTAATTTAAAACTGGAGCCTCATTTTATGTTTTTCCTGTCCATAAAGAGAAAACAGACACTCTCAGTCATATTGAACTTCATTTTAGATTAAGAGAACAATACAGGGGAAAACCCATAGCAAAGTCAAATGTTTCTCTTATGACAAGCTTTATTGAACTGAACATAAAATGGCTGCCTGTCTCTGCAGACAGCAGAGTCTGTAGAGTTATAAAGATACAATACCCAGAAAACAAAGGAACAACAGTTATATAGCTACATCCCCCACACCTTTTTTTTTCCCCAAGAGAAAGTGGAAGCACACACATCATAGTGTAGATTTCAGTCACTTGTTCCATCTACTCCCGCATAAATCAGCAGTAGAGAGGAATTGATAGATTGTCTCTTTTAATTTACAAACTTAATGTTGCATTAATATATTTTATGCCTATTTCTAAATCAATTAAAAGTTTCATTTTGTTTGTCATTTGAATATTAAGAACAATATCCAAAGTAAAATATATTTTACCCCAAAAATAAATGTATACAATGGTATAGGCTGTCTGTTCGCTAATATTTCTTCCTGACAAAATTTTGAAGTCTAATTTTTATTTTTATATATTTCAAAAGAAAAAAAATGTATATTACCGTAACCCTTTACCCACATGTTGTTCCTTACTATCAGGGAAGAAAAATTGTAGTGACAAATGTTCTCAATGCCAGGTTAAAAGCAGCCCCAAAGTAACAAATCTGTGGTTCAAAAAACAGATCTAGATTGTTTTGCCCCATATTGCATAATTAGTCCCTGTGTAAACCACACTTCCTTGCTACGTGTGTCTAAGGTAGACTATACGTGCTTACTTATCTGGAACAAACTATGTTTAAATTCTGGCTTTTGTTTCTCAGCTAGTATACTATGCTATTTTGCTAATATACTATGCTATTTAATTACCCACCACCATAGCATCTATGTGCCTGCAATGTCTCAAAGGACCTTGAAGCATTTACAGATATGCGTGAATTAAGCCTTGCAACTCACCTGTGCGTTGGCATTGTCATCGTTTTACAAAGGGGAAAAGTGAGGTGATGCAAGTTTTCCCAAAGTCATATGATGACCTTCATCATGATTCAGCAAAATAGGATTGTAAGGCATCTTGAATTAGGAACCCAGCAGCTTTAGGAAAACCAAGCAATGGTACATAGATAGCATAATGGCCAACAAGGGTCAGGCTAGAGACTCTTGCCTACGTGCTCGGGGTATTACTGATCGCCATATTTGGGGTCGGGAAGGAATTTTCCTCCAGGGTAGATTGGCTGAGCCTCTGAAGGTTTTTCGCCTTCCTCTGCAGCATGGGGCAGGGATCACTAGCAGGAGGGTCTCTGCCGATTGAAGTCACTAAAACACAGGATTGGGGACTTCAACGGCAGAGTCCAGGGAAGGGTCTTGTGGCCTGCAGCATGCAGGGGGTCAGACCAGATGATCATAATGGTCCCTTCTGATCTTAAAGTCTATGAGTCTATGAGCTTTCACTCCTGTTAGCCGAGGGAGGCCAGCGATGCAAAATGTGAGCCCTTGGGAACACAACAGTGAGAGAGAGCACATGAGCTGTGAGGTTAGGATCGGGCTCTCTGGTCATCTTGCTGTCAGCCTCTTGCTGAGGAAGCCACCAAAACTGTAAGACCATTATTGAAGGCATCTGGATATATCATTAGAATTCTGCATACCCTGTGGCAGTGTTGTTATTCTATCTCCATCGTTCACAGTTTATTGATAAGAAAACTGGAAAATAGTCTTCTACTTTATCGCTTTCCATAGGCTAGTCAGAACCATTTATGTATTGTCCTTGATTCTTTAGTATCATGATCTTAAAGGGCCACAGGGTGGTTATCCCTTGAGCTCAGGGTTATTTCAGTCTCTCCTCTCTCTGTTTACTCAGCCCCTTACCTCTGCTTAGTCACCCTTTATGAGGTCAACAGACAAGGATGGTAGATCTCCCCTCCTACGTATAACTGGGATAGAGAGGGAGACAAAGATCTCCCCTTTGTCCCCTTCCTTCATGTGGGTATTGAGAAAGAGCCTGGCTAATGGCCCTTCTTCCAGTGTAAACCAGCAGAAAACAAGCTGAACTTCAGCCTGCTTTTAGCACAGATCAGCACACTGAAGTATTTATAGACCACATGGTCCCATGTGAAATTTGAGGTTCTCCTACAAACTGGAGGTCCTTCTTGGCCGTGGGTTCTGTAGGTACCCAGGACTAGCTCTTATTATATATATAAGATCTGCTGATCAGCTCCACCTATGTATTGCCTGCAAGGACGGGTACTAAATGTTAGTCAGATATAATGCATTTTGCTACCTGTGGGTCATATGTGAATGTTTTAATTATTCTGTGGTTTTGTGCTCAGAAAAGATACTAGAACATGCACCGACAGCACTGCCTTTTACAGCGCTAGAGATTTCAGAGCTACCTCTGTGGTGAGTGAGATACGTGCACCAGAAATGTAGGTGTCACAGTCAGGCCTTTGCAGCACAGCTCAGCAAACATAAACCCACAGAGCAAATAAATATGGGGGTTTTGAGGCAGGAAAGGCCAAATCTTTAGCTGGTGTAAATCTGTACCACTTCACTGACTTCAGTAGAGTTGTGTTGATTTATACCAGCTGGGAATCTGGCCCAAGCTGTTTATCAGCAGACTATCAGATAGAAAAGAGCAGAAATAATATACCAAAGATTTTCATTTTTAACCACTAACAAATTTTATGTCGCTGGGGTAACCATCAAAAAGAACTGTGACAAGGCGGTCAAACATTAGTGACATTTCAAAATGGATTGAAACTGTAGGTGGTGAAATACTGTCTCATAGAGTGTCTTGGAAACGTACATATATTTCAAACACTGTCTCATTATGCTGAGATTCTGTTGCAATCCCCTAAAATAATTAGTTCTGATATCATCTATATATTATTTTATCTTCATTTAAAAACTCTGTTCCTCAAATGCATAAAGATGAACAATCCCCATTATTTTTTATTTATTATTTGTTTAGTGGCAACATTTGTTAATTGTTTCACACTGTGCTGTATGATACAAAGAATAAAGACAGTTCCTACTCAGCAGAGTTTATACCTTTAGTTAACTGGCTTGTAAAAGCAGGTGTGGACATTCCCCAAATATTTGATCCAGAATTGAGCTCAGCCTAAAATGGACCACAAAATCTTATGTCGTGGTACAAGCATTTCTTTGTGGAGGGTCCACACTAGCCTTTACCAATATGTTAACTCCCTAGACTTTATAGGCAATCAGTTATCTTGAGGTTAAAAACCCTGGTACAGGCAAACCCTAAGTGTTTGCAAGGTCCTAAAAGATGAACACACTATTTCACCCAAAGAAAACAAAGGCCAAATTCATCCCTAGTGAAACTCCATTGAAATCAATGGAGTTAGCACCAATCCACCTCAGGGCTGGATTCACTTTTAAGGTATTTAGTTTAATATAGAAAGACAAATAAGGGCCTGATTCTCCACTTCATTACACAATGCGTGATGTCACTTTCATCTGGGGAATCACAGTGATGTAAAACCAGTGTAACTGTGGAAAATCAGACCCTCAATATTTTACTGGCCTGATGGGTGTATGCCTCTTCTGTAGTGCTGTATGGGACCTGATAGAGTTGGGCAGCGTTGCAAGTAGCTTTAGAAATGAATTTTCACACTGAAAATACCAAAGCATATAGATGAGAAATAATTTGCTTAACTAGTAGCTTTATGTATTTCCTTTTGCTATTATGCAAGATGTCTTTACTTGAGTGACAGCTTTCTCCTGTACAATGAATGGATGCCTGAAAATCTCCCTTGTCATGTGAAAGACAGCTATTCAGGTCTCAATCCTAACTGCAGACAGACCCTTGCAAAGTCAGGGGAGTTCTGCAGAGGGCAGGGGTCCACTCACATGCATCTAGTTGCAGAATCATTCTCAGGCAGGGCCTGTCTTTTAATGATATGTGTGCATAGTGCCTAGAGCAGTGGGGCTTGATCTCTGAATGAGGTCTTTAGGTGCCACTGCAAAACAAATACATTATTATCATGATGATGATGATGAATTATGTGCTAAATATCACCAGAATTCATCCTGCAGCAAAGGAAATCCCCACAAGGATAGGCAGAATGTTAAGGACTGTGTTTTTATTTGTCTTCATGTATGGGTTTTTGGTCCAATAGTCACATCCAAATAAATACAATATTGGGCCAGAACCATGCCCTAGGTTCCTGCTGGAAACAATCCACACCATCCATCACCTCTGTTCTGCCAGTGACCTGGAACTAGCCAGTGCAGCTGTGGGGGGAGGGGAAGCCGACCCAGCCGAAGGTTGAGCCAGGTTGGCTGTGAGAGATGCTGATTCAGCATCTTTCCTAGGCAGCCTCTGCAGACAACGCTGTGTGCAAACCAGGCTAGATTTTAAAGCTTCCTTACTCCAGCAGAGCAACCTAGGGAGGGGGAAGGTGGTGATACTGCCACAGCCTTACTCTGGTTGTGAATCTTTCTCCTACACCTTCCCCCCCGCTCCCGGTGTGATTGCCCTGCTCGGTGCTGGACATGCAAGTTGTGCCCAGAGAGGCGAATCTAGCCTGTTGCCTCTTGCAGCAGTGTAGAGCAAGAATTGTGGCTTACTTGTTTTTGTCTGCCCCTCTTTATTTTCTCTGCCTGCCTACCTGCCTTCTATTTGTTTTCTACTCTCCCTCCTAGTCACATTGATCCTGCCTCCGCAGGTCTTTCCTTGAAATGATCGTCAGTGTCATTTCATAATACTGAGATTCCTCCTTTCTCACTGTGCCTGTTGGTTCAGGTCACATTCAGCACCTAATACTAATGGTGCTTGGTAATGATTTCCAGAACTATTTCAAAGGATAAACCGCCTGTTGTGCCATCACAGCCTGATGCAAACAGGATTCAACTCCCTAGTTATAATTAGGAATGATGACCACTCTCTTGGTGTTATATTCTGCTCTCATTATGAATCTGGAGTAACTCCATTGAAATCTTAAGTGAGAAATCATAAGTTTAATATTCTGCCTGCCCCTAGCAGCTCAGGTTTTGTTCATTTGTGTTTTCTTTTTGTTTGTTTGTTTTTCTTTGTTTTCTTTTCTAACTTTTAAAATTTTTGATATGTGACAGTTTATATAGTGTGTCTACAGTGAAGGTGGGTTGGAGTTCAACACTATATTCGAGTCAACTGGGTACACATCTTGTGTTAAGTTTGATTTTCCCTTTAGCATATGGTAGATATCATAAGTAAAGTACTGCAGTGATAGGATCAGGTAGGGTTAGGTGATGTAGTGGTTAAAAACGTTTTGTCACCATCTCACATTGGTAGTATCTGGGAAACTACACCACTGCAAAAAATTGCTTATGAATTTTCATAGTGTAATCAAAGCCATGTAGGCATTTTTTCCCCCAATATTATCTTCAGCAAATGTCTGTTTGTAATTCAATTAAAAAGGACAGCAGACTTCATTGCTGACAGAACTGTAGTCACTCTTTTGAAAGGCCTGATTTTGTTCTTGGTATGAATCAGGAATTAAATCAATGTAAACCTGGGATAAGTGGGAACAGAGTAAGGCCCTGTGTCTTTAGATATTGTTTTGTTTGCGAAAACATTATAGGCTACTAATAATAAGATAAACTGTTGATTGTTCTGTTTACGGAGTGTATAGCCAAGTAAAAGTTAGTCAGGGATTATATTATTTAAGCACTCCAGGCATATGTTATAATTTAACAATTTGTTGTGCATCTTTATTCATGGTTTTATTTTTCTACTTTAAACATTTTCTTTTTTTTATAGAAAAGTTGTTGGTAGGGCTGAAGAAGTAAATAACAGACATCCTGTAAAAGCGGCTGAGAAACAGACAATGAAACATAGAAACCTATTTGTTTGTTAACACCTCTTTGACACTGGCATTTGTGGTTAAGACAGTGATCATTGTAAGGCCATGTCTATCCTACCATTATAACTTCTTTTTAACCAATTCATGACAATTTTTCCTCACCTGATTACACAACCATGACTGACTTGTGCCCACACAGCTGCTTTATTCAAAACACAACCATATATCTGCACCCTCCACACTCCCTAGCTTAGTTTGTATCGCTGTTTTCTCACTGCATTCTGGGAAAATCTGAGCAGCTGTCTCATAGGGAATAGAGCATAGGGTACATGCACAAAGTAGGGCATCAGTAGCATGGTAGGGAAGTGCATTCTGGGATGCACAGAGACTTAGGAGGAAGGACGGGATGTTTATATGGATCACAAGACTGTCTAGAGTTACAACAGTTAATGCTAATGTACGGGGAGACTTTGGCAAACCAGTAAAGTGCCTAAAACCACTATGGCTTTTTGTTAAAAAGCAACCTAGTCAGCAAGCTGTAAATTGGCCATTCAGCAAACTCAGCTTGACCAAGGCAGGAGGGGAGGGGATTTTGGGGTGCCACAGAAGGGGCAGCTTGACCCCACGTCCTTCCTGATAAGAATTGTGTTGAAGTTGCTGATACATGCATTTTAAAAGAGCAGGAATGTCTATTGGGGTCTCAGAGCTGCAGACTCTGGAAAAACCCACACCTGGTTAATCAATAATCAGAAGGAACCTCTTGCTTGAAACTGAAAGAACCCCGGGTAACACTAAAAGAGTACTGGAAAGGTTTAAAACCTCATGCTTCAGGGTGTATATTAGGAGACCTTCATGGGAACAGATTATCCCACATCTGCCTACTATAGGGTTTATTGGGCCTTCCTCTGGAACCCCGCCACTGTTGGAGACAGGATACTCAACTAAATGGATCACGGGTCTGATCCAGTCTGTGGAGTCCAATATTTCTATGTAGGAAGTGGGACCAGCCAAATTGGCTACACTGGCATTGTTATGGGGTGATATGTACTGTTGTGTGTGGCAGAATCAAGTGTTTTATGCTTCGAGTTTTTTTGTTAGAGAGACTTGATATTTGTTTGAAGACAGATTATTATTCTGCTGTGACCACAGACATCTCACTCTGCCTTTAAAGGCAAACCGGGACTCGGAGGGATCAAAGAAAGGGAAAACACAGACAAAAACAAAAAAAGAATCACATGAAACCACAATGGGAAGATTGAGCATTTAAACAAATTACATTTTAATATAAAAAGTCAGGTTAGAAGTCACAACAAAGTACAACTTTTCTCTTAGCCTCTTTAAAACAAAGCTCTTAAATGTCTTTTCTGCTTACAAACATCACTCCTGGGAAACTAACTTGTGCAGAGGGCCGATACACTAGCTTTCCTTCGCTGCAACCCTGAGTTCAAACCCAGCCTTAGATCACACACAAAAGAGTTTGATGATCTCATCCTTAACCCTTTATGTATGCCCATCATAAAACTATTGCAGAGTTTCACCCAGTTACCAGTCTTTGCTCAGGAATAGCAGGAGTGCTACAATGTCAGAACTGAGATGCATTGAATGTGTTGGGAAGCTTACACGGAGCCTGCTTGTACTATATCAGTCTAATGTGACTGTTACATAAGCCCTTTCAGGAGCGTGAGTACAATTAACAAAGCTGAGACCCTCTGCGGTTTTTATAATGGATACATGCTTGTTGCTTCTACATTGGGTGAGGCAGTACAAGTTTTCGAGCCCTCCTCTTCAGTGGTTTGCCATTGCTTCACGATACCTTGGCGCTTAACACATCTGATGTTCTTAATGATTTTCTGGAAGTTCTTCCTGAACTTCACCCCAATAAAGAAATACAGAACGGGGTTGAGACAGCCATGGAGATAAGCAATTGCTTCTGTTATGACCACCGCAGAGTCGAAATTGTAGTCCAGGTTGAATTCCACATGTATATTGCGTATGAGTATCAATAAATTGTAGGGTAACTGAGTAAGAATGAACACCACTACTATAGAAAATATTATTTTTAAGGATTTGTGCTTTTGGAAACTCCTGGCATGAAATAAAGTTTTGATAATTATTGAGTAGCAGATAATCATGGTTAGCATGGGGATAAAGAATCCAAGGGTCATTTGGAGTACTTTAAAAACCAACTCTATGAGATGTGAAGGGTATATTGCATGACAGACTGACTTATCGTAGTTCGATTGTCTACTGTATTTAAATTGTGGCATTGCAAATGCTAGTGAAATCACCCAAACTAACATGCAGATGACTTTCCCCCAAACCATTCTTTTGGCTTGACACATGTGGGCTTTTGTGGCTTGGGCAATAGCAATAAACCTGTCAATAGTTATACAAGTGAGCGTTAACATTGAAGTGTACAGATTCAAAGTGTACAGGCCCCGTATAATTTTACACATCAAGGAGCCAAAAATCCACTCATGAGCAGCAGAATATGCCCAGAATGGCAAGGTGGAAAGGAAAAGCAAGTCTGCTGTAGCCAAGCTCACTAAAAATACATCCGTCAATGTCTTCAGTTTCTCACAGAAAATGTATATGATAAGGACCAAAGAATTTCCTATCAGCCCAAAGGCGAAAGCTAATGCATACATACAGGGCAGAAAGATTTTGCTGGCCTGGAGAAAATGTTCATTTTCATTGTAATCGTTGCACGT
Organism: Malaclemys terrapin pileata; assembly: GCF_027887155.1. Lineage (NCBI taxonomy): Eukaryota > Metazoa > Chordata > Testudines > Emydidae > Malaclemys > Malaclemys terrapin. The sequence goes on along the minus strand of NC_071506.1, from coordinate 207,626,116 downwards.
GAGGTTAAGGTCTGGGTAATAACATTCTGGAAGCTCCATGTAGTCTTCTTTTTAAAGGCTACCTGTAATCACACACATCCGAAATTATTTTCTCAACAAGTAAAACAATTATTATAACATATTTAGAGGAAGGGACAATGTTACTAAGCTGTTATCTAAAAGCAAAGAAATAATTGTTGTGGTGAAAACCAACATATATTTATTTGTCTGATAGAAATCACATTATCTTTGTGGTGTGGTATAATCTGAACACTGTTTGCTCCAGACAGAATAGCTGTTGAACCTGCATGTCCTGAAAGTAGATGCATCATTTTTAGCACAGATTTACACTGACTGGGACTGAGAGGTTTAATATTTCAAATGCCTCAAATTTCAGAGTAGTTTGGATCAGGACTTTGGTGTAGGCCAGGGGTCGGCAACGTTTGGCACGCAGCTCGCCAGGGTAGGCACCCTAGCGGGCCGGCCCAGTTTATTTACCTGTTGATGTGGCAGGTTCAGCCAATCACGGCCCCCACTGGTCACGGTTTGCCGTCCCAGGCCAATGGGGGCGGCCGGAAGCGGCGCGGGCGAGGGATGTGCTGGCCGCGGCTTCCCACCGCCCCCATTGCCCAGGATGGCGAACCGCGGCCAGTGGGGGCCACGATTGGCCGAACCTGCCGCGTCAGCAGGTAAATAAACTGGCCCGGCCCGCTAGGGTGCTTACCCTGGCGAGCCGCGTGCCAAACGTGCCGACCCCTGGTGTAGGCCCTTCTCTAAAATTAGGGTTTGAGTCCTACTGTGTTTGATGATGACATACCTCAGCACAAGAGTGTCAACCCCTGTTAGAAAGTGTCACTCAGATCCCCCTTCCTCCCCAACACTGATTGTGACAATGGACTGTACCATCTTGAATTCAGGGAAAGAAAACCCCTTTCATCTACCATTTGAGCTTTGATGGGGGACATCTCTTCCTTATCCTGATTTTAATGTATAGTTTTCAACCATATCCACAGTTTTCACATAAATGGCCACTTGTCCGTCAAATCCCAGCTACACCCATGCTATAGGTATCACTAGAGCCCTGCAAATCCACGGATATTTGCTTTATATCCGCGGGTATCTGCATCCGCAGAGGCGGATATCCGCAGATGATTTTTGCGGATGGTGGGTCGGATGTGGATACAATATTGTATCCGCGCAGAGCTCTGGTAATCACTTCTTCCAGAGCTGGTTAGATTGTGAGCTCTACAAGGCAGGCGGCCTGTCTTGCTATGTGTGTGGACATGGCATGCTGTGGCTACAACCAGGACACAAATAATAATAACAAATAAATCCCAACAGATTCCCAAATAAACTCTGCTGCTATTTTTCATGGGATCATATTATTAATTTGTGAATATTCAGATGTTTGCAAATTCTGATGGTTTAAGAGGTTTTAACGTGAATATTTTTTCACCCCAGAACTGCATTATTCATTATTTGCCATTTGTTTTTCCCCTGCTCAAAAGTTTTAGGCGTCCATTTAGAAAGCAGAAACAATAGCGTCTAGTTTTGGTGACCCATCACACAGCCCAAACAGTAGAACTATTCACGAAGTGAGATCCTACTCCACATGACTAAGAATAGAAGAATCTGGCCCCCACTGAGAGTAATATTCAGTGTGAATTTAGCTCTCTTCTCGGTTCATGAAACATTTGTGACTGATTTTCTGCAAATGTATTCATTATTCACACTAGAAAGTTTTGGCCCAAACAATTTGCAGCCTATGGTGTTTGTAAACAGTGCAGGTCAATTATTCCTGCCATGTGATTGGTCACTTGACATTGTTTCTTCTTCCTGAGTGGATGACTAAAACTTTTTCAAGTCAATTGTAAAGCCATTGTCAGATGCTCTCTTGAAACTCAAATGGCAGATTTCAATGAGAATACTCATGCAGCAAAGTATTTCTAAATATAAGTTAACATAAGATTAGCAGAATTCAACCTGGAATGATTTGATCTTCTGGATTTGTTCAAAGGCATCTATTATTTAAATAATAACATACAAACCATGTGATTAACTGGTGCTACCCATAAGCTTTGGATGTGTGTTGAGGCCAGAAAGCAAAGTCAAAAGGGTCTTCAGCCATTAGAGAAGTGTGGGGAATCCTTGTGTGACTTCTTGAAGAGTTATTGGCTTTTTATACAATGATTTATGTTATCCTTTCAAATTATGTATTTTTTAAATTTAATAATAACCCCCCCTCATAAAAGAGTTGTTACATATCCAGATATATTGGGACAGTGGGGAGGGGGATGATAATCAGCAAAATAAAATCATGGCCAACAAACCATGACAAATATATATTGAAACAAACTGATAAGCCTTATTTCAGGCACAGTTGATGATCCAGTTGATGTTTCAATACCCTCTCAAGGAAGAAAGTTTTTTTTTCCTGTGAGCTGAAGCAAAATAATGTATACATATTCAATGATATAATGTGACAACATAACGTATTGTAGGTAGCCACATTACAAATATTACAGTACCCTAATGTGGCTAAGGAAAGAGTCTCATTTGAAAGGTATTTTTCAACTGAAATGTCTCTGCTTTTGAAGGCTCAGAGCATTATTTTTAAGTTAAAGAATTTCTCTCTATACATGCCACAAGATAGAACATTGATCCTCTTTATAGCCTAAAATATTTAATGTCTAAAAACTCTTTTCTGCAATTAAGCTGTGTTTTTCTAAATTCTGATGACTTTGTGTTTTTTGGATAGGATAGTCAAAAGCGCTCAACACTGACCCAGTTCTGCTCCCATCTAAGTAAATGGGAGTTTTACTAGTGATTTAAGAGGAAGAAGAGTTGCACCAAATTTTGAAACACACACACATATATATGAGTGTGTGTTTCAAAATCTGGTCTTAATAATATAATAAAAATATGAATTAGGGCATAATTTCTCATATACACTTGGCAGATCTTGGCTCAAATTATTCTTGCTTCCCTCCATGTGCTGGATCCCCATTGACATCTGTAATCTGCACATATAGGGAGAACAGAATATTGGAGAAGAGATTTTAAGAAGATCTGAGAATTGCATTTGGCCTTTAGAAGGGCCATAAGTTCATGCATTTCCTAGTTAGTTAGTTTTGCTGAGGAGTATGAGTCATGATTCTGCATATAAATTGGATAATTAACATCATCAATCAGATAAGAAAGGATTAACTGAGGTAATCAATGGTGACCTTTAAATAATTTTTTAAAAATTGGTGATTTTGACTTTTGTAATGTCGAAAGAAGACCCGAAAGTCCCCTCTGCCCTTTCCGGCTCTTGTTCTCTGAAAGAAAAAAGACTCTCTTCTTTCTGCTTATTTTTACTCAGGGAGAACCCAGAATGACTCTGGCAACCACAAAAAAGAGCCCATGCCTGAGAATATGCTGATCTGACAAAACCAAACATTCACCTTGGGGCTGAGATCAAGCATGGAAAATTTCAGGCCCAAATCACTTTTTCCGAGGAATTTATGAGCTACTGAGAAAGGGAGGTGAAAAAAAGAAACCCACTTTGTAATCTTAACTAATGTGTTTCCCACCTGCTGGTGATGTAATATTAAGTTATTAAAGGTGGATGTTTTAAAAGTTAATACTTCATTATCATTACAGAAGAGAACAATGCCTGAAATACTGGGCCAGATCCTCGACTGGTATAAATTGGCGTAACTCCTCTGAAGTCAGAAGAGCTATCATGTTTAATACCCAACTGACTATCTGGCCCATTCAACCCACTAAAACTCAGATAAGTCAGTGGTTCTTTCTTTTCCCATGTGGTGGCAACTTATAAAAGAAAAAAGGATAAATAACTTGATTATTGAAAAGAAAGTTATGATTTATTCTTGATATATTTTCACAAATATATATGATAGAATTTTAATCAATAGCTCTTAAGTTGCATACTTTTAAAAAAAAATAGTACTTTTTACTCAATTAAGCTGTTATCCACAAGGCACATAGTCTCAAATATTGGAACTGCTACCTTTCATCAGACCATTGATCCAGCTGTACCAATTAAAAAAAAAAAAGTGATCCTGGCAGTAACCATCCTGGCAAGTGTAACCTCTATTCTTAGTGAGATAATGAAAGAAATATTAAGGGGGCAGTGGGGAGTTATTGAAAATCTTGAGGATAATGGAACTGTCCAGGAGCACTGTAGGTTTATAAATGAATGTGATTGTTTTTTGGGACAGATTTACAAAAGTACTGCATTAAGCAGATGTGATATATTTGGATTTTAAAAGTCTGGAAGCTTACTTAAAACTTGAATTCGAATTGGCTTGGATAGGAACAAATGATATGGACTGAAAATGATTGAAATACTGTAAGCTTTAAGTAGTGGTCAATGGCAGTGTAGTCCTCAGGGATCAATGGAGGGATCTGGTACATATTAATGAACTGGAAAAGGGAAGAAAAAATGCAGGGCCAGATCATATCACTCTGTTCTGTGCATGGAATAGACCTTCTGTGCATGGATCTCACCTCTCCTATCAAGAAAACAGGGTAAGTCATCTCCATTACCTCCACTTCTCACCACCATCTGGGACCCCTTGAAAATCCATGAACGGGGAAGTCTAATAGGTCTTTTTGATCTCTAACTTCTATTTTTCTAGTCCGCTATCCTGCTTCAGCAAAAGAAGTGGGGTGGAGGGAACCATAATACATCTGGCCAGTTGCTCAGTTCCTCCCTAGCAGGGATCCAGGAACAATAACACCATCCAGCTATTTAAATAGTTCTTACCCTGAAACAGAAAATGCTCAATGATTTTTCTGGTCAGGAATACTCTGAACTCAGTTGACCCTTTGGCATATAGGGGTGTAATTTTCACCCACTGATACCAGTGATGGATTAGCTGTATTCTTAAAGTATATACCCCCTGTGATTCTAGGGCGGGGCAGCTTTAAACTGCATCGGCATATTTTCTGGGTGCCTTGGCCACACAGTCTGGTTGGTCATTCTCATCCACTTCCTGACATGATCACTACATGTTTTCCAGCAGAGTGAGACTAAATTGTGCCTCATTCAGCATGGAAAAAAACCCCAACAAAACAAAAACAAAAAAATCCACCACCTGTTATGTGATCGATTTAAATACATATTTCCAATAAACATGCTTATTTGCCCCCATTATAAAGACCAAAATGACTCAACAGGGCTTTTTCTAGTACCCTGTTATTTCTGTGGCTTTAAAATCTCTCTCTCAAGCATAGTCATTACTACCAGGGGCTTTTGAGATCTGAACTATTACTGTGGTCACTATGATCAGATGAAGGTGTTTAGAAGGATGTTATTAAAAACACCTCCATCAAACATCTGTATCCAAAACATTTGTTTGATTCAAAGTGTTATTTAAAAAAACAACATTAGAATATATTTAAAAGGGATACCAAAGTTGAAATATTTTACACAGATTTGAAAGAACCTATCTGTTCTGATATAATTTCCATTTTAGAGCTAGGGGATGCCTCCAGAAGTAATATAATCTTTCGAACCAGTGGGTTTTTAAGAGACGTAAGATAGCCTATATTTTGTTCTACCCTCCATATATGTTCCTCTTCCAATTTGAAGTAAGAGAAAATAGTCACTTACTGGAAGACGCTGTATGGTGCTGGAGAGTGTTGTCACCTACGTTTCAAAGGAAGTCTGAAGACGGCAGTGACTCTACATATTTATCGTTTTATCCGTCTGCGATGTTTCCTGTTGGGGTTCTGGGTTTTTTTGTGTTGTTGTTTTTTTTACACCAAAAATAGCAGTTTATGACACTCCTGTTAAAATTACATTTTTATCTCCAAGTAGATCTTTCTCGGGTAAATGATATTGCCTAAAGTTGACTATACAATACATCTAAAAAGACTTGCTGAAAATATCTGACCTTCCAGGCCACAAATGCAAGTTCCACTGAAGATCAGGGATTCTTGCATATTGATTTTTTTTTTTAAATCATTTGCAGGACAGTTTCTCCCATTTCTTCCAGTTACCAATTTCCACCATCTGTACATAGTTCATGACAGTTAATCATAAGTATGCAATATTCCAAATTTCATGTGTGTTGGTTAGTTTTGAGTGGACATGCAGATCACATAGGAGTGTTCTTATTCTTTAGTTGGCACATTTAGATACTATGCTGATGCACGCTACAACTGGTTAAAAAAATGTTTTCCAATTTTTCATCAAAATTCAGCTGGGGAAGGAGAGGGGAAGACACATAATTTTCAATTAAATCTTCTGTGATAATTTCATCCCATTTTTTGACCATTTCTAATGGGCACTATAGAAAATGCTACAATAGTGTTATGCAGGAAGTTGCTAATGACAGCAAATGAGTCTTTGATCCTGAAACAGACACAGACCTTGTTAGTCAATGGGTATGCCAAGCCCTCCTTCAGGCCCAATGGAAGGAACCATTAAGCCTCCTTTATGTAATAAAGACAGCTGAAAACAGTGGAAGAGCTGCCCAAGGTACATGGCAGGACAGCAATAAGCCATGTGGGCTAAGGAGTTTCCCTAATTGTAAAGACAGGAACTAGACGTTTGAGTTTGCAGTCTTTCTTGGAGAAGGCTGAGAGAATCAGATATGAGAAGGACTCTGAGAGGAAGCAGATCAATGGAGCCTCTTGGGGCACATTCAGGGCCGGTGTAACCACTAGGTGAACTAGGCGGCCGCCTAGGGCAGCAAGATTTGGGGGCACCAAAAAGCGGTGCCCAAAAATTTTTTTTACACTCTTGCTTAGGGGCAGGTACCTGTCAGTCTCCAGCGCTTGGGCCACGCCAGCAGCCTCTTCACCTTGGAGTCTCCCCCGCTTGCCCGGGCGCCACTCCTCCTCTCAGGCTCCCCGGCCGCGGCCGCCCAAGATCATGCGGGCAGGGGCGCCGCCGTGGAGGAGACGCAAGGGGCCAGGCTTGGCTGGGGCCCTGCACCTGCCGGCTGAGAGCAGTGGGAACCGGGTGCTGCTCGGTGGGAGCCGGGCGGCCCGAGCCCAGGGTGGCGGCAGCCTCCACAGCAGCAGGGGCAGGCGGGGAGCATAGCCCGCCATGGGGTGGGAGAGGCCGCGCTGCTGCTGCTGCTGTTTTCTGGCCCTGCTGTGTGGCGCAGGAAAAGGACGGCTATATTGTGTACAATCTTCATAAATAAACAAGGTTCTACCAAGAGTATACCTGACTTGTGTCACAGTTCAGTGTGAGCCATACCTTTGACCTCCCTCTCCACCCCCCGGTACAATTTCAAATGATAGTCCCAGCAACTACACTTCTTTCAGGGTGGAATCCCATGATTCAACCCACTTCCAGACTTTTCAGCAGCCTTGTTTAACTATTATGTTTCCTTAGCAGGACCAACTGGGTTTGGTACCTGTTTGAGACCTCCCTTCAGGAGATAAGATCAGTATGAAAATACAGTGTGACTCAGAACAGCTGCCTCAGAACAAAGCATTATTTATTTATCCATTGGAACATAGCAACCAGAGAAAAGGGGTTAAAACAACAAAAGACCTACATGCATATTGTCTTCTTCTTTGAGTAGTGTCCCTATAGGTGCTCCACTGTAAGCGTCCCTTACGGGTGCTGTAGGTGTGTGTGTGTCCCCACACTGTCAATCAGAGAATTTCAATAACAATCCATCCCGCCTACACCTGCATGGCTCTTCTCCAGCTAGGAGACCAGCCAGCATGTGCAGGCATTCCCTCCTCAGTTCCTTGTCAACCACCCTAGGCTAGAGCTGGAGCTAAGAACTGGCCATTCACAGATCATTAACTCCCTTAGTTTTGCAAATTTTTGCTTCTCTTGAAGCCTCTTTTCTTTTATTATTTATTTGTTTTAAGCCGGCAGTGCTGGGGGGAGGAGGGGAGGAGAAAAAGGAAAGAAGAAAATACTAGAAAAGGTTTGCCTCCTGCAAACCTAGTGGGGAGACCCCCTTAGACAAGGGTATGCCTGGCTCCCCAGGCTTCAAAAAGTGTCTTAGCTGCAAAGATTCCATCCCAGTAAGAGATGGACATTCACAGTGTATTCGCTGCCTCAGGGAAAGTACAATCCACAAAAGTGTGATTGGTGCCAGCAGTTAAAACCAAAGTCCAGGAAGGACAGAGAGTTAAGGCAAAAACTCCTGCTCATGGGCTCAGCCCTGCAACCCCTGGAGTCCCGGTGTGAGAATTATCACCACAACCTTTTATGTTGAAAGCAGGTGATCCCAAAGAGATGAGCCACTCACTAAAGACCTCTAAGAAAAGTCTGTGAGGCCCTCTAGCGAGCCCAGATCAAGCCGGAAACAATCTGTGGCTCCTTCAGTATCTTTGGTACTGATGGTGCCAAAGCTGCCTAGAGTCGGTACCCAGCGCACGCATGGTATCAAGCCAACAAAGCCAGTCAGCCACCCAAACACGCGATGCTCACGGGCGAGGAGTTCCGGTACAGTGGGGGCATGAGAAACATAGATGTTCCACCCCAGGGAAGGCTACATTGACTAGGTGGTCGGCAGCGGCACCAACCTCGGTGCGCCTGGCACCAATGGACCCCTCAGCACTGACAGCTATCGGCACCGATACCAGTACCACCTGCACCAACAGACTACAGGTGCGCATCAGATCTCTCAGTCTCTGATGCATCGGTCTCGCCCTTTCTCGTTACCGGGGCTCCAGTACCAAGCTCACCGGGAGTAGTGGACACAATGGCATCCCTATGCCATGCCCCGCCTCTCTCCTCTTCAGACTCTGGGAGTGAGAGGACTTGGGTTCTGCTTGTTCCACCCACCATACGGGTCGCAATCTCACCATGGGCACCAAGCATACTAGCTCGGCCCTCAACCTCCATGGTTTGGGCAGCCATAGTGTCAGCTGCCAGCACACTACCCACAATGGCCGTACTGGGACCTCTGGAAAAACCCAGTGGCAACAAGCCCCCTGGCGAGGTATATCGGCAGACAAGGAGGCAACCTCCTTCACCAGCACCTTCAAAGGTGTCGGACCCTCCTGAGCTATTGGGGGAAGGAATGGAAACAAAAGCAGAAAAAGGGGATGTTTCTCCAGCTCATCACCTACTGAGGCGGTGATGCCCCCTTCCCACGCCCCCGTTGGCGGATGACTTTAAATCATTCCAGGACCTAGCCCAAAGAGTCGCTGAAGCCCAGCAAGTGCAGCTGCATGAAGTAACTGAACCCCATTGTAAACTGGTGGGCATTCTCCACTCTTCGACCTCTACCAAATTGTCCTTCCCAGTTAACAAGGTGCTCCTAGACCCTGCTAGGGTCATATGGCAGACCCCTGCATCTGTCCCGCCAACATGCAAATGGGTGGACAAAAAGTACTAAGTGCCAGTAAAGGGCACAGAATTTTTGTTTTCCAACTGTCTTCAAATTCCATCATTGTGGATGCAGTTAATTCTAGGGGTCACCAGTGCCAACTTAAATCCACCCCCTATGACCATGATGGGAAGTGCTTGGACCTGTTTGGCAGGACAGCCTATTCTTCAGCCACCCTTCAGTTCCAGGTAGCAAATTACCAGGCCTTGTTGGCCAAGTGTGACTATCAGAACTATGCAAAGTTAAATTCCTTTATTGACCAACTCCCAGATGCTTACAAGGACCAGTTCATGGCTATCATTAATGAGGCCATGGACAGCTGGTGGCAAAAAAATCTCTCCAATACACACTGGACACAGCAGCACACTCAGTTTCCACAGCTGTGGTTCTAGGAGGTTCTCTTGGCTCCATTTGTCTGGCTTCTCTAAGAAGGTCCAACCTACAGTAGAGGACCTCCCCTTTTGAGGGAATGAAGTTGTTCACCGAGAAGACAGATGCGCCTCTTCACACGTTAAACGATTCTTGGGTGACTCTTCAGTCCCTGGGGATATACACACCAGCCTACAAGAGGAAATATAGCCCTCAGCCACAGTTCAAGTCCCGGTCATCACAGTAAACATCTCAATACCAATTGAAGAGATTGTACGAGCCGCAGAAAAAGAAATACAGATTCTCTAAGCATAAACAATCGGGGCCACAACAGTCTTCGTCTCAACTCTCAACTTCAAAGCGACAGTTTTAATGGGTTGGTTGAGGTGCTCGTAGAACACTCTTCTTGTCACCACATTCTGGGAAAGCCCACTCCTCCTTTTGGAGACCGCCTTTCTCCATTCCACAGCACCTGGGAACAGATAACCTCCAACAAGTAGGTGCTGGAAATCATCTGGAGTTGATATGCCATCCACTTCTCCTCCCTTCCACCTCTCAAACACCCTTCCCCATCCCTCTTCAGGAACCCTTCTCATGAAAATCTGCTACATTACACCAAGGAGATGGTTCATCTCTTAAGAGCTATAGATCCCATGCCCATACATTTCAGGGGCAAAGGTTTTAACTCTTGTTACTTCCTGATACCGAAGAAAATGGGAGGCTGGAGACCCACACTGGACCTCAGAAAGCTCAACAGATATGTGAAAACACAGAAATTAAAGATGGTCACTCTATCAACGATCATCCCGACTTTAGAAGAAGAAGCCTGATTCTCAGCCCTCAACCTGCAAGATGCTTTCACGTCTCCATCATATTGAGGCACAGGTGTTACCTCAGATTCACACTGGGCCAGGACCACTACCAGTACAGAATACTCCATTTTGGCATTTCATTGGCCCCCACGGTATTCTCTACGGTCCTTTTGGTAGTGGTGGCCCACCTACGCTCTCAAGATATCATGATTTTTCCTTACCTGGACAATTGCCTTCTCAGGGCATGATCCTTCATGGAGGCCAACGAGACACTCAAGCCACACATCATCTGTTTTTGAGTCTGAACCTACAGATCAACGAACAAAAATAGACCTCAACACCAGTTCAAAGGCTAGAGTTCATAGGCGCCAACCTCAACTCTATTCAGGCAAGGGCACTCCTGCCACATTATGGATTTCTCAGTCTCTCATTGTTGATAGAGACAGTACAATCCAGCCCTCAAATCTTGGCTAGTCATTGCCTTCAACTTCTGGGGCACATGGCCATGGGTATTTCAGTCATTGCTTATGCCAGGTTACACATGAGATGCCTCCAAGCATGATTTGGTTCAGTGTACAGACCAAACAGACAATAAAAAGAAGCTCCTATCGGTGCCCTCTAGAGTCAAACAATCCTTAGACTGGTGGAAGGACCCAGTGAATGTTTGCACGGGGATCCCATTTGCTTAGTCTTCCCCATCCCTTCCCCTGACCACTGACGCAGCCCTCATGGGTTGGGGAGCTCATCTCAATGGTCGCACAGTGCAGGGCAAATAGTCTCCATTAGAGACATGCCTCCACATCAACCTGCTTGAGCTCTGAGCAGTACGAAATGCGTGCGCTCACTTCCTCCTACTGATCAGACACACAAACGAAGGTCATGATGGACAACGTGGCCTGCATGTACTATATAAACTGGCAGGGAGGTGCCAAGTCTCATTTCCTGTGCACAGAAGCATGGAAATTATGGAACTGGTGCATCTCCCACAACATCCTAATATCAGCAGTCTACCTACCAGGAGTACACAACACCATAGCCGACAGTCTCAGCCGCAAATTCCCGTTCAACCATAAATGGGAAATAGAGCTGACGACTCTACATGGCATATTCTAGCAATTGAGGACACAGGTAATAGATTTATTTGTTACTTACCAGAAAAAGAAATGTCTGCGGTACTGCTCCAGAGCAGGGATTGTATGTCACTCCAAGGGAGACGTTCTCCTCCTTCCTTGGGACAAGGGCTTTCCTTACGCCTTTCCCTGTTCCCTCTATTGCTGAAGGTCCTCTTGAAGATAAAAAGAGAAAAAGCAAGCACCATTCTGATTGCCCCCACCTGACACAGACAGACGTGCCCCCACCTGGCCCAGACAGATGTGGTACCCAGTCACAGATAGCTTTATGTCCACCGATGACCCTGCCAATCACGCCCTACCTCCTGTCACAGAACGAGGGTCACACCTCCACCCGAGTCTCCAGGTTCTGCATCTCAAAGCCTGGCTTCTTCATGTGTTCCAGCACATAGCAGCATCTTGTTCTGAGAAGGTACAAGAAGTACTATTGCACAGTAGAAAGGATGCTACTTGTCACACATAACTACAGAAATGGAAGAGATTCCAGATATGGTGCCAGCCCATGGGTGTCACCCCTGATTCAGCCAACCTACTGGTGGTCCTTGACTACCTGTTATCCTTAAAGAAGCTGGGTATCTCTGTTAGCTCGCTGAAGGTTCACTTGACATCAATCACAACCTTCCACCAGCAGGTGGAAGGCCATTCAATCTTCTCCCACCCAACTATGAAGAGGCTCCTTAAAGAAAACCTCTTCCCATGACCCAGGGCTTCCACTACACAACTCAACCTACTGTTAAAGGGCCTAACTAGACCACTATTTGAACCCTTGGCCACTTGTTTGTTAATTTGCTTTTCCATGAAGATGGCATTCCTCATTGCCATTACCTCTGCCAGAAGGATAGGGGATATAGCTGCCTTGATGGCACATTCCCCATTTACTGTGTTCTTCCCTGGCAAGGTCACACTCAGACCACATCCAGAGTTCACTCCAAAAGTGACTTCTACATTTCACATGAATCAACTTATTCAGCTCCCAACATTTTATCCAAAACTTCGTATGGATAATTGAGAGGTCATCCTCCATATGCTAGATGAGAGAAGAGACTTTTATTTGGACAGGACAGAGTTCTTTAGAAAATCTCCAAGACACTTCCTGTCCATTGTGGATAGATCGAAGGGTGCAGCGATCTCAGCTCAGTGACTCTGCCAGTGGGCCTCTGGCTGTATTAAATTCTGCTATCAATTGTGGGGGTAACCCCCCCATCCTCAATACACATGCATTCCACTAGGTCAGTTTCCTTCTCGATTGCCTTTTCCAATCTAGGTGGGCATCTGCACATAACTTTGCAGATCACTATGTCATACTGGGGGATTCGGCTTCAGACGCTCAATTCGGGGCTTCAGTACTGTCATCTATATCAGACACGACTCTGAAGTTCCAGCCTCCAGCAGTGGGAGCTGCTCGGGAGTCACCTACAGTGAAGCACTCACAGGGACACTACTCGAAGAAGTTACTCACCCTGTGCAGTAATGATGGTTCTTCAAGATGTGTGTCCCTATGGATGCTCCATGACCCACCCACCTCCCCTCTGTTTCAGAGTTCCACTATTGACTCTGCCGTAGAGAAGGAACTGAGGCGGGAATGCCTGGGCATGCCGGCTGGGCTCCTGGCTGGAGGGGAGCCGTGCATGTGCAGGTGGGATGGACTACTATTGAAATTCTCTGATCGAGAGAACGGAGGCGCGCACAGACCTACAGTGGAGCACCTATAAGGATACTTACAGTGGAGCACCCATAGGGACAGATATCTAAAAGAACCAGCATTACTGCACAAGGTGAGTAACTTCTTTCCTAAAGCTTAGCATTTCCCTTGAGGTAGGTAGGTCCCACTTATCCCACGTACCCCCCTGCTTCAGGTTTCCATCTGCTTATGTACAGACCCTGCCCCTCTTTCTTTGCTTCTGGGGATGCTCTTTTAACAGTTCTCAAGTTCTTTAAGATTTTCTTCCCCTCTCCGAAACTGAGAGATTGCTATGCTCTTCTAGAGACCAGACTTCAAAGGTTTTGACCGCTGTACTGTCAGTTGAGCACCAGTGATCAGGCTATCTAAACCACTCGACTTTGATTCTGCAAATATGGATAAACCACTTAAGACTGTTTGAACTCCTCATTAATCTTTGGCAAGCAACACCCTAACCATCTAACAGAGTCCTGTAATATTCATAAAAACAATACAGGTATCTCTCACCTTCTTCACAAGTTGTTTCATCAATTTCTCCTCCTAATGGAAACAGTTTTACAAGGCCCCAAATATTGACTAACACTCAGACAAAAAGGGGCAACAATAGATTGATGAATACACATAAATCTTAGAGTCAGGTTTCTGGTACAAATAGTTGCATTTTGAAGCTCAAATACTTTTTTCATTAATACCAAGTGTAACAGTCAGATCTCGTTCAGATTAGATAAAACGGTGTATATATTTGAAGGTACAGCAAAAAAAGCAGAAAACAAAATTTTTTAAACAATAACTGCTTAATGGGACATCCGCGGAAAGATCGTTCAAGCTAATTTATCAACTTAGCTACATGAATAGGCCAATTAACCTGATTCAAACCAGGTCTGAAACCTGCTTGCTATCTAACAGCCAAAGATCTCTCTCCCTGAGATCGCGTGTGTGGGGGTGTGCTTCCCCTGGGAGGAAATATTTCCCCACACCGCTGTTGGCCCTATTTCATGTATGAGGTACCATGCCTCTGGGATTCCTTAGGGAACCCATTCCTGAGTGACTTGTGATAAATCCTTTTACAAGTGGAAAACACACTATTAACAATATCAAAACATCTACTGTTCTATCAAAAACAAAGGGCAATTCACCACTCTGCACAGTTTCAGTCACTGTCTAGATAAATCATGATTGTAATCTGTTTTCTCCTTTGACTCGTGAATCACATTTCCACAAATCACCTTTGATCATCTACTCTAAGAAGCATCTCAGCAAAAACAGCATGGAAATTGCTGACTGCTCAATGTTATCTGCTATAGTCTAGTGACTGTCCTCTGTCGGTTTGTCTGTATGGTACTGAAGTGTGACTGAATGGCTGCTGAACCTCAGGACCTCCACTGAAAATAAGATGTGTGTCCATGAAGCTGTCCCAGTAAGAAAAAAATTAATATTATTGTATTGATACAGTAGCATTGATCAATTCACAGAGTGTTTAGTCTTGCTGTCATTAATACCTTCATGCTAGGAATTGTGCTCTTTATTCAATGAACGAATGAACGAACAGCTTACTGAAGGATTGTGGCTTTAAGCCACTGTCCATGTTGTCAGTGTTGAGCGACAGTGGCACACTGGCAGCTACTCCCTCCTGCAAGTTCTTGGCTCTGCAATGGTTCATGACCTCTGGGCTAAAGTTTTAATGCTGCTAGAAGCTGACAGCTCTAATCATTCTCCAGTGGACCCAATCAAACACAAGGGTCCTCCTTGGCCTCATTGCTCACTGCATAGAGAACGATTGTAATAAACAAATGTCCTGAACCATCAGCAAGGCCCCTTGTCTTAGGAGCCTACATTTTGTACCACTGCCTTTTACCCCACAAAATCCACTTTCCATTACAGCCCGTCATCAGAATAATGAACCATACTTTGCATTTATAGAATACTTCACGGGCCAGGTCCAGTATAAGTTTCACCTCCCTGTGCCAGGCTAGCCCCATGTGCTGGAGGAGGACTTCAGCCCACATTGCTACTGTCTGCCCTCCATCAGGGTTTCAGGGTTAGAGGGCAGCTTTGAAATCTGCCAGCATTTCCATAGGAAACCCATGCACAAGGGCTGCTGAGGAGATGTTCTGAATCTGTATATTCCCCAACTACCCTGGCCTCACCATTCTCTGGCCAGTGACAAATGCTTTTTAGGCTGTGCTGTTGTGTCATCAACACAATCTGCCTCCCCCCCAGCAAATGTTCTGTCTCTGGGGCTTTATTCATGGGAACAAACTGACTTCTGGCCTAGGCAGGATTTAACCCTGCACCTTCAAAACACAGTTCAGAGCCTGAGTTCAGACTAGAACCCCAAAGTTGCTTATTTGAAACTCTTCACTGCTTCTCTGAACCTCCAGTACACAATATTTGGTTGGAAATGAAGCTTGAACGGGCTTTGTTCCTCCTTCAAATCCCTCCTTAAAACTTTCCTTTGCCATGGTGTCTACAAAAAACTTGGCAATGTTTTCGCAGCTGATATGCTGAGACTACTGCCTATCAAGCTGACTAGGATTGTATCTTTGTTTCTTTGTGCTTCCCCATCTGCCTGTATCCACTTGTTGCTTCTTGTCTTATACTTTGATTGTAAACTCTTTGGGGCAGGAACCATTTTTTGTTCTGTGTCTGGACAGCACCTAGTACAATGGTGTCCTGGTCCAAGACTTGAGCTCCCAGGCACTGCCACATACAAATAATAACTAATAATTGAGGCCCTACTTCATTTGTGATATTGCAGAAATGGTGGATCCCGCAATATTAGGCTTCCACTGAAATTTTTATTTTAATTAGCTTACTTTGCACAGTCTACAATTTTGCATATATTTTGAGTATGCAATTAGTACTGCACTAACATTCAGAGCCTATAAAATGTAAAAAGCTTAAGTGACTGGACTTGATTTCTACAGCAGTTGTGTTATAGCGTGACCAGATGTCCCGATTTTATAGGGACAGTCCTGATTTTTGGGTCTTTTTCTTATATAGGCTCCTATTATCCCCCACCCCCTGTCCTGATTTTTCACATTTGCTGTCTGGTCACCCTATTGTGTTAAGACTTTTAGTCTTCTGAATTTTATATTGTACCAGTCAGGTTTTTTTTTTTAAATGAATGTAATATAGTTGTTGCATAATGTCTGGTTATCAAAAAAATTAACATAATACTTGAGTGTTTATATTGTTCCAGCCAGGGATGCCAGAATGGGGGGGCCATGGCCCTCCCACTCTCTGGTCAGGTGGAGGGTCTGCGGCTCCCTGGCCTGGCTCTGGCTTTTGGCTTGGCCAGGGTCAGGACCTCAGGGGGAAGAGAAGAGGCAAGGGAGGGGCCATGGAGGGAGCAGGGTACCCTGCACTCCCCCACTTTTGGGATGGCTCTACCACCCCTGCCAGCAAATTTTTCTTAAACAAATAGGTCTGCTCTGGCTTTTCCAAATTAACACTATTAATAAAGGTCCATTATTACTTTCCCGTGATTTTCTATGTCTTGTCCACAACTCAGCCGCAATTATTTGAAGATCATACCACTATTCAAGTAGGGCCTTACTAATAATAATCATGTCAGGTAAATTCCCTTTGGACAAGAAATTCTGTGAGTTCGACTGGGAGTATTTCATAGCTTCTTCTTCCAGATGGAAGCTCAGATGTTTGTGAAAATGGAAAATGATGTGGGGGGGGGAGTTAGACAAGCAAGTTTTATTCAACTTTGGCTTCTGAAATTAGCAAAAACTCAGTTGTTTCCTATTTTGTTCAACTGGGGCACTAAAATGCTATCATAATATTTCTAGTTTAATTTCGGGGGTGGTTGTGAAAAATATTTTCCATTCTTTAGTTTTTTATTCTTCTTAGTCATGTCACTTGATCCATTCTGCTTTTAAAAGAAAGAAAAGCAAAACAATCTGAACACTCTTATATGGCTGAGAACGAGTTATGTGCATCATGAAAACGGTAGGAACAACCTTGCTCAATGAGCGATGGACTGCCACCTAGTGAGGTTAGATAAATATACAGAATTATGTTCTGTAAATTAATGGAACACCACTGACCTCTATAGGCCACATTCTTCACTGGTATAACTCTGGTGTTCTCAATGGAGTGCTACCAGCGATGAATTTGGACAATTGGCTTCAGTGGAGTAGCATCACAGTAACTGAGGTGAGAAGTTGACCAATGAGTGACAAATATAGTGGGAAAGGTGTCAAGTCAGGTGTAAGCTGTCAGAAAATGAGTAAACATGGCATAGTGTACCTGGCACTGATTTGATGCTCAGAGGGTGGGCAGAGTTAGTTGCACTTACCAGTTAAATTGCATAGCAAGTTGAGGAGAGGGCCAAGTGAGACAGTGTACAAAGCCAGCAGCCACAAATAGCAAGGACCTCAACGGAATAGTAAAAAGTGTGTGTTTGGTCAGGGGATGGAACATGCCATCACATGTTGCCCCCGTGGTTTAATTTATAGTCCAAGAGGCCAGTAAAGAGTGTGGGATTAATGGATTCATTAGGGAACTTTAATCCCATGGCACAAATCCTGACAGCAGAGTCTGAGCCACTTACAGCAAAGCCAAAAGAATGATTTTTGCTGTGGCAAATTGTTTAAGGATGTCTATGCTGTATAACTAGAAGTAACGGGAGGAGCCTGAGCAAAGGAAAACTTAAGCTGAGTAAAATGGAAAATAGCCTAGAAGGAGGTGGTGGAAGCCACATTCCTTGATCTCATTAAAACTGGACTGGGCAAAGTATTATAGAATATATTGTAGGGAAAAGTGTTACATTGGCTGAGAGCTGGACTAGCCGACCTAATAGATCTTTTCCATCTCTAATTTACTTAGCCACAGCTTTGGAGGGGGCAGCAGTAGGCCAAGGAACTACAGGAAAAGATGAATCATAATTCTACAGTTGACAAGCTGTCATAACTATAAAGGGAAGGGTAACAGCTGTCCTGTGTACAGTACTATAAAATCCCTCCTGGCCAGAGACTCCAAAATCCTTTTCCCTGTAAAGGGTTAAGAAGCTCAGGTAACCTGGCTGGCATCTGACCTAAAGGACCAATAAGGGGACAAGATACTTTCAAATCTTGGGGGTGGGGGGGGAGGCTTTTGTTTGTGTTCTTTGTTTGGTTGTGTGTTCGTTCTCGGGACTGAGAGGGACCAGACATCAATCCAGGTTCTCCACATCTTTCTAAACAAGTCTCTCCTATTTCAAACTTGTAAGTAAATAGCCAGGCAAGGCGTGTTAGTTTTCCTTTGTTTTCTCAACTTGTAAATGTACCTTTTACTAGAGTGTTTATCTTTGTTTGCTGTACTTTGAACCTAAGACTAGAGGGGAGTCCTCTGAGCTCTTTAAGTTTGATTACCCTGTAAGGTTAATTTCCATACTGATTTTACAGAGATGATTTTTACCTTTTTCTTTAATTAAAAGCCTTTTTTTTTAAGAACCTGACTGATTTTTCCTTGTTTTTAAGATCCAAGGGGTTTGGATCTTGATTCACCAGGAGGTGGGAGGAAGGAGGGGGGATGGTTAATTTCTCCTTGTTTTAAGATCCAAGGGGTTTGGATCTGTATTCACCAGGGAATTGGTGAAAGGTTTCTCTGGGCTTCCCAGGGAGGGAATCTAATTGGGAAATGGTGGCAGCGGAACCAGAGCTAAGCTGGTAGTTAAGCTTAGAAGTTTTCATGCAGGCCCCTACATTTGTACCCTAAAGTTCAAAGTGGGGATCCAGCCTTGACACAAGCCATTATGAGTTAATGTAACTTGCTTGTATAATGCATGCTGTTTGTAACACACTGGGGTGTCGGTGTGACCTACTGGTTGGAACAGGAGTCTGGGCTAGTGATTGGAGAAGAATCAGAAAGCAGAACCAGAGGTGTGGTCAGGGGACAAGCCAGTGATCAGATCCAGGAATCAGGAGTTCTGAGGAAGGCAGGGACTAGGGCAGGACCAGGAACAGGCACTGGTTAGAACAAGGGCTGGTACAAGAAGCAGGTCTGGCACAGCTGCAGGCATGGAACGCATTGAGCAGACACTGTGCTGCTGTTGCTATCAAGCTTAAATAGGGATCTGTTGGCTCTTCTATCCAATCAGGGAGCACAGTCACTTAGTGATGGTTCATTGGGCCCAACCAAGCTCATTGGGTTGCTAGACGACCGTGCAAGGAGTCACCTGAGTTCCTGACAGTGTTGCCCCTCTAATGTTTAATCCGTAGTGAAGCTAAAAGCCTACTGCCGCTTCCCACTAATGGAGTTCCTTCTTTAAAGTGGTGGATGTCTGTGCATTGGTGAAGGTGACACATTCATACCCGCTGATGACCTGTGGTGGGGTTTGTTGCACTTAGCTGCTTTCTCTGCACTGCTGCTAGCCTTAACCCCCATTATCCCCCTTATCGTAAAGTGCTATAGAATTTCATAGAAAATGAACTCCAGCACATGGGCTAGACCCATGTGCTGGAGAGGGAAATCAGACCACATTGCTGCTGTCTGCCCTCCGTCAAGGGTTCAGGGTTAGAGAGCGGCTTTGAAATCTGCCAGCAGCTCTGCAGGAAACCCATGCACAAAGGCTGCTGAAGGGATCCACTGAATCTGTGTATTCCCCAACGGCCCTGGACTCACCTACTCTCTGAACAATGGCAACCACTTTTGAGGTGTGCTGGCCCCCTGAATTGGGGAGTTTGTCGTCACCACAGTGTTCTCACCCTTCTGCAGACTTTGTATCTCAGGTGCTTTATTCATGGAAACAAGCTGACTTCTGGCCTCAGCAGGATTTAACCCTGCACCTTCAAAGCACAGTACACATAGACTTATGTGTATTAGGGTTGCCAACTTTCTAATCGCTCAAAACCGAACACCCTAGTCCTGCACCTTCCCCGAGGCCCCGCCCCCGTTCACTACATTCCCCCACCCTCCATGGTTCACTCTCCTCCACCCTCACTCACTTTCATTGGGCTGGGGCAGGGGGTTGGGGTGCTGGAGCAGGTGAGGGCTATTATCTGGGGGTGTGGGCTCCGGGGTGGGGCCAGAAATGAGGGTTTCAGGGTGTGGGAGGGGGTTCTGGGATGGGGCAGGGAGTTGGGATGCTGGAGGGGATGAGGGCTCCGCCTGAGGGTGCAGGCTCTGGGATGGGGTTGGGGATGAGGGGCTTGGGGTGCAGGAGAGGGTCTCCAGGCTGGGTGTGGGGCAGAGGGATTTAGAATGTGGGAGGGGGCTGTGGGTTGAGGCAGGAGGCTGTAGGTTGAGGCAGGGGGTACGGGCTCTGGCCTGGGGGTGCGGGCTCTGGCCTGGGGCTGGGGATGACGGGTTTGGGGTGCAGGATGGGGGGTAGGGCCGAGGGATTTGGAGTATGGGAGCAAGCTGTAGGTTGAGGCAGGGGGTTGGGGTTTATGGGGGTGTGAGGGCTCTGGGCTGGGGGTGCTGGCTTCGGGCTGGGGATGAGGGGTTAGGGGTACAGGAGGGGGCTCCAGGCTGGGGCCGAGGGATTCGGAGTGCGGGAGGGAGCTATGGGCTGGGGCAGGGGGTTGAGGTGCAGGGGGGGTGCAGGTTCTGGGCTGGGGGTGCGGGCTCTGGGCTGTGGCCGGGGATGAGGGGCTTGGGGTACAGGGGGGGCTCAGGATTGGAGCATGGGCTTACCTTGGGCGGCTCCTGGTCAGTGGCACAGCAGGGCTAATACAGGCTCCCTGCCTGTTCTGGCACTGTGCTGCACCCCGGAAGTGACCAGCAGGTCCGGGGCCTCGGCAGGGGAGACAAGAGGCTCTGCGCCTGACCCGCAGGTACCACCTCCCCAGTTTCCACTGGCCAGAAACTGGCCAATGGGAGTGTGGAGCTGATGCTCGAGGCAGGAGCAGTGCGCAAAGCCCCGTGGGCCCCCCGCCTAGGAGCCGGACCTGCTGGTCGCTTCCGGGGCACAGCGCGGTGCCAGGACAGGTAGGGACTAGCCTGCCTCAGATCTGCAGCACCGCCGACTGAACTTTTAATAGCCCAGTTGGTGGTGCTGACCGGAGCCGCCAGGGTCCCTTTTCAACTGGGTGTTCCTGTCGAAAACCAGACACCCGCTCACCCTAATGTGTATACTGGTAAATGCCGTGTCTTCCACTAAATATATAAGTATCTTGGAGACCTTGTCCGCTTTGTTGTTGTGCTCAGTCTTGTTTAGGGGTGTGCAGACAATGGTCTGGATTCTGTCACCCAACTGTACCTTGATTGATTTCAGTGAAATCATATCTAGGTGCACATTACCATAAGTGAGAGAAGAATCTGGCCTGTTCAATATAGTTCATCATTTTACCCCTCACTATGGATTTTCTCACTCTTACTGAGGGGAAGAAGGCCTTGGAAGTAAGGGATAGTTTTGGGACAAGGTTTGAGCTTGATTCCTGGATCTGTCCAGACTTCCTGGCAAGTCACTTCAATCTGTCTGTGCCTCAGTTTCCCATTCCTAAAAATGGAGGTAGGCAAAGGGTAGGAGAAAGGAATAATTGCTATCTTCTCTATTTACTCTTTGGGGCAGGAACTGTCCCTTACTGTATGTGTGAACAGTGGCTAGCACAATGGTGCTGCAGTCTTGATCCAGGCCTCTAGATGGTGCTGTGTTAAAGTAGTTAAGATAATCAAGTTTGGCCCACAGTAAATAAAATGAGCCCACTGCTGGAGGCGTGCGTGCAAGGGGTACTACGGTGATTACTTTTCTCTGCATTGTGCTGTTTCAGAGAATAATTAATAAGTTTTTTTCCTTCTTGCCACAGAAACAGCACATATAATTCTTCGACCTTGGATGACTCAGAAGAATTGCAAGTGGCCCAAGATGCTGAGATATGTTTGCTGAAGTCAGGAGAACTGATGTAAGCAGAACAGCTTCATTACTGCCCGGTTTAAAGAATAACTGCCAAATCGGTATCTAGGATATCATCTTGGTCAATTCTCATTGACCTCAGGGGGAGCAGTCCGTATGCATCTGAGGGCAGGACTTGGCCCTAAGAACAGCATCATGGGGATATACCTCGGTTAAATAGTGTGTGTGGGGGGGGGGTGATAAGGAGAGAATCAGCTTGCCCTCCTGCCTGCCCATCAGTTTGGGGCCAGGAAAATCTTCCCTTCCACTATTGCTAGAGTTCAGGGGGGACTGAGACCTGTAAACAGAAATTGGAGAGAGGCTTTTAGCACTTCGATACCTGGAGGAAGACATTTCTCAATGCTCAATTAATCTTCTGTGTTTGGTGAGCCTTTGGGGGAGCGGCTTATTTCCCATCAGCCACCTCTACCCAAAATGATTCTGGCATATCTACTGCTGTCTATGGCTTCTGTCCTGATGAATACGTATATGCCACAATAGGAGTAAATCTTCAAAAAAGCCCCAACCCAGCCTGCACTTGTGTGCCCACAATCCCCTGCACACACAACTCGAGTGCTAACATTTACACACAATGGCAATAGAGTGTGTCACTTGCACAGCAGCTAATAGAATTGATATGCACAAAACCCATCATTCTTATCCCCACCCGTAGATGCCCCTTTTTGAAAATTTGGCTCAGCTGTGAGAAAGGTTTATACTTTGACTACAAGAAGGTGATTTGGTCTGTGCTGGGATTTTGTTGTGGTCTTTCTGAGAGCCCAAACAATGGCAGCTGTAACAAAATACACACCCAAACAACAGATTGAGGGGTGGGGGAAAGAAATGTCATTAGCTACTTAAACTCTGTCAGAAGACCCTTAATTTTAGTAGTTGTTTCACCTTAGGTAAGAACTAACATTATGAATAAAGCTAAACATTTCTCCTTGGTCTGGGAACAGTAGTTATCATTAAAACTCAGCATTTGCCAACGGATGGCTGAGATACCACAGTGATCCCCATACTGAGAGTTGGAAATAACTATGGGAATTGTGTGGTATCTGCTGGCAAGTGCTGATTTTTGATGGTGGACAATGAATTTATTACAGTGTATCATAATACCAGAGATCACGGTTAGCTCTTTGCTTAGATGATTTCTCTTGATTCTAAATAATGATATATCAAACCAACTCCAATGGAAATACTGTGGACTTGATCCTCCTCAGCTGGTTAATTGGTGAAGCTTCATTGCAGACCATGAGCTGAGGATCTAATTATATAGATGTGAAATATATCACTATAGAGAGGCAATCTGACAAAATGTTAAAGGGCTAAACCTCCCAAGGTCCTGAAGAGAATTCAGTTTTAATGTTAGGTTCCAAAGTTGGTACTTATGTAGTTTGCTTGTTCACTGACGATGTGAGCTTCAGGGTTAATTACCCCAAAAGCCCCAGGACAGAGCACAATGTGACATTTAGTAGAATGGCTGCTCATAGTCACTTGCTCTGTAAATCTCCCTAAACATCCATTTCTCGGTATGAATGATGTTAGTATGGTAAGTACTTGTGGCACCTTAGAGACTAACAAATTTATTAGAGCATAAGCTTTCGTGGACTACAGCCCACTTCTTCGGATGCATATAGAATGGAACATATATTGAGGAGATATATATACACACATACAGAGAGCATAAACAGGTGGGAGTTGTCTTACCAACTCTGAGAGGCCAATTAATTAAGAGAAAAAAAACTTTTGATTAATTACTCTTAATTAATTGGCCTCTCAGAGTTGGTAAGACAACTCCCACCTGTTTATGCTCTCTGTATGTGTGTATATATATCTCCTCAATATATGTTCCATTCTATATGCATCCGAAGAAGTGGGCTGTAGTCCACGAAAGCTTATGCTCTAATAAATTTGTTAGTCTCTAAGGTGCCATAAGTACTCCTGTTCTTCTTTTTGCGGATACAGACTAACACGGCTGCTACTCTGAAACCTGTCAGCATGGTAAGTGACATTGGCTTACAGATAAAGGAGACAGCAGAGGGCAGCAGTCTTTTTCATGACATCTTTTATTACAAACATTAAGTTGTATACTTGCTGATCAAGAGAAACAACAGTGTAAAGTGAGACTGAAGTCACGTATCTGTACCACGCTCAATATTACTTCTTTTTAACTACACTGGAATAAATGAATGAGTGAAGTCGCTGAATGCCAGCAGCAATAGAAAGCACTAGGCTGTGATCATCTGGTCCTTGCTTTCATCCAAAGTTGTATAGCTGCATCTTCTAGACATGCCCCAAAGTCACCGAGGAGTCTGCAGGAAGTAGGTCAGACAAAGGAAAATAAAATATCAATGCCCACTGTTCAGATGTCTTCACAATCTAATTTGATCCTCTCCAATGGTTATGTTTGTCTTTCAGGATAAAATTACCCCTTACAGTTGAAGAGATTTTAAATTTTGGGGAAGACAACAGGGAGCTGTTCATTAAGTCCAGCACCTACAGCACCATCCCTATAACCGTGACAGAGACTGGCCTTACAATCAGCTGGGTGTTTTCATCAGACCCAAAGAGCATAGCATTCAGCGTTGTCTACCAAGAATCAGAAGAAGCAATGCTGGATCAGTGCAAAGTAAGGCAGTTGTTTCAGGATGGGATTTTTTTCCTCACTGACCTACCTCAGGAATTGCATTTCACCACATGAGGTGAATGAGTTTGTCTGGAGGAACCAGCAAGCTTACTTACCATGGCCCCAACAAATGTCACTGGAAGTTGCATCGCTGTAGTAACAAATATGAAAGTGTCAAAATGTCTCATCAGGAAAACTGTTCCTTGTCCAAAGTCCATTGACCTGTTGCGGTGGGAAGAAGTACACCTTTAATTATTTAGCGTTGCCTGGGGAAATAGGGTGACATTGCACTGACTGGCACTTTAGCTTCTGATGTTTGTATTTAAAGTTAAATCACTGTCACTAAGCTAACCAATCGGCTCTTTCAGCTCCAACCTCAAAATCTGTGTAGTGTTTAGTTTTTTTCCTTACATTTAATGCAAAAGACAAATATTATTTGTAAATAGCATAGGGCTCAATCCGGCAGGACTCTTAAACACAGACCATCCGTTGAAAGATGAAGTAGTCAATGGGGCTACTCACAGATTTAAGATTAAGCGTGTGCTTCGGTGCATTGCTGGATATGACCCAAAGTGCTCAACATTTTGCAGGATCAGTGCAGAAAGCCCCACAGTACATTCCTGATTCACACTGCATGTGTCTTTTATAGGAAAAAAGGGGTGGTGTTAACCCTTGTTAAGCTAACTAACCTGTGTTAAAATTGTAGTGAAAACAAAGCAGTTATAGTTTTAACCCATGTTGCTGGGAAGACCTAAGGTTTCCCATGACCAGCTAACACTGATTAAGGTCATGTCTATACGTACAGCACTGCAGCACATCTGGTGAAGGCATTCTATGCTGATGGGAGAGAGCTCCCTCCACCTCCACGAGCAACATAAGCTACGTCGGCAGGAGAAGCTCTCCCGCCGATGTAGCACTGTGCACATGACCACTTATATCGGTGTGATTTATGTCACACGGGGGGGTGGTTTATTCATGTCCCTGAGCGACATATGTTTTGCCGACACAGGCTGTAGTGTAGACATGGCCGAAAACTATAACTGACTTTTCTTGAGGACTTTAACACAGATTAAAAATACACTTTTTTTCCTAGCTAAGACAAGTCCAATAATTGTCCCATGGCCTTCAAAAGGGTCACTAGCACAAGTTGCAAAGCCAAAGCCATATTTCTTACATCACTTGTATACCCTCCCTCACCAGATAAACAGAGCACAAACATGAAGAGAAGAAAGAGTGAGAAGAAAAAAATTGTTACTTTATAAACTGCCGGTATGCCTCAACCCTGCTGTGGAGGGTGATAGGAAAGATAGCTGGTCTCCTTGCTCTTCCAGTCCCTGGCTTCTCCACTAAGGGCTTGTCTACACTTCCAGCTGTGCAGCACCGGGGCAGCTGTGCCGCTGTAGCACTTAGTGAAGACGCTAGCTAGGCCAATAGGCGAGCTTCTTGCGTCGGCATAGGTACTCCACCTCCCCTAAAGGCGGTAGCTATGTTGACGTGAGAAACCCTCCCATCGACCTAGTGCTGTCTACATCACAAGTTCGGTTAGTATAACTGCGTCGCTCTGAGGTGCGGATTTTCCACACCCCTGAGCGACAGTTATACTGACATATGTTGGTAGTATAGACCAGTGGTTCTCAAAGCCAGTCCGCCACTTGTTCAGGGAAAGCCTCTGGTGGGCTGGGCCGGTTTGTTTACCTGCCGCGTCCGCATGTTCGGCCAATCGCGGCTCCCACTGGCTGCAGTTCGTGCGGGCCGAGGGATGTGCTGGCCGCTCTTCCTGCAGCCCCCATTGGCCTGGAGCGGCGAACCACAGCCACTGGGAGCCACGATCACAGGGAGACAGTTTAAATATGACCTGACATTCACTCACAAGAACAGATAATGCAAACCAAGAGAAATACATAAACACAAGGAGGCCCTCTTGTTGCCCCCTAGGAAGGTGTAAGACCAAATATCTCTTCCAAACCTAGAGTAGAGGTAGAGCTTTGAAACCAAGTTCTGTTTTGATTTTTCAATTCCAGGTACTCATTCCTATGACCCGCTGCAACTCTCATAAGGAAACTATCAGAGGACAGGTGAAAGCGAGAAACTGTGGTATCTACATACTGATATTTGACAACACCTTCTCTAGGTAGGTAGAGTCAGGGTAGAGATTGAAATAAGGAGTATTTCATCACTTGTAGACTTTAATAGACTGGCTATTAAGAAAAAGAGGTCAAAAATTGGTTCAGTGGCCTGAGTTTCAGATTTTATTAAAGATCGTTTCCCGTGATTCTGTAACATTGTTCCATCCTTTGATGCTCTTGATCTCTGAGATGGTAAATAACAGAAACTTACCACATGATTATTTACAGCCAGTTCAGAGTCAGGATTGTCTTCTTGTAGTTAATGCTCCTACTGCATCCAATCCTGCAATCCTAACTCACGCAAAACTTCTTGAAGTCCAATGGATGTTTTGCCTGAGTAAGGATTGCAGGGTTTGACCAGCTATTATGATCTTACTTTTACTTGAGTTAGACTAACATAATCTTCTGTTTGTTTTGTACAGGTTTATCTCGAAAAAAGTATTTTATCACTTGACTGTTGAACAACCTGTGATCTATGATGGAAGTGATTTTCCATAGCCTTGAATATATGGTGTCCTTTTTTAATTATATTTTTAAGAAACACTATTATTTATATGTATGTAAGCACTAAAAAGATTGTTGTTTGAACACCTCCTTAAGCTATGCAGTAGTTACAAAACAAAGCACTTACAGTGTGTTTACACAAAAGAAAGAAACCCTTCACAGGAACACTAATGGCTCGGTACTGTGTAGAGATTGCTCAAAAGCCATGTTGTTTTGTAGAACTGGTCAAAAAAAAATGTCTTCAACCTTTTTTCAATGAAAATTTGGTTTTTGACCAAATTAAAATTTTTGATGTTTTTGTCAAAGAAAACAAAAAATAGTTGGCTGAAAACTGAAAAATATTATTTTGTTGAAAAGCTTATATTTTTTTCTTGGAAAATTTTGATAAAAATAAAAATAAAAAATTGAAATTTTCAGTTGGGGGAAAAAACATTTTCTGACCAGCTCATAATTATAAAAAACTATAAAAAAAATGCAACTATGCAAAACTCTAGACATTACAGATATGTATCGTTAAAGGATCATTATTATCTTTTTCAGACTTATAAGCAATATACTTTTTAGATATTTAGTTTTGGTTTAAAATGTCTAACTGGGTTTTAAAAAACACTCTGACATTTAATGTCAATTACAAAAAAAAAAATGCTGCAACAGTTGTAAAATTAAGGATTATTTCTTCCAGTCTTGATCGCTCTTCTCTGTAAGTAGAGCCACTGAAATCAATGGGAGTTCTTGCAGAGTCAGGTACAGCGGCGGCTCCATGCACCAGCGCTCCAAGCGCGTGCCTGGGGCAGCAAGCCGTGGGGGGCGCTCTGCTGGTCCCTGCGAGTGCGGCAGTCAGGGAGCCTTCGGCGGCATGCCTGCGGGAGGTCTGCCGGTCCCACGGATTCGGCAGCAATTCAGCGGCGGGTACGCCAAAGCCGCGGGACTGGCGGACCTCCCGCAGGCATGCCGCTGAAGGCAGCCTGCCTGCCGTGCCTGTGGCGGCAAAAAAGCTAGAGCCGCCCCTGGTCAGGTACCTCTCTAAGTAACTTACAGTGGCAGAATCTGGTGTATAATTGGCAGAAAAAATCAGCAGCTCTAATGTGTGACACTAAAGAAAGGGAAACAGGCATGTTTCTTTTTTCTGCTTTGGCTTCTTTTAAGCCACAGTAATCGCACAAAAATAAAAACTCGAAGGATACAAATGACGAGAATGGTTCCTTTTTATAGACTGAGTGGAAGGTAGCAATTGTTGAGCCTCATCAGATTTGATCCAGTCTAGATAAGTCCACCCAAAACTGGATGCATATCCAAACCTAGTGAGGTCCTCCTCCTTCTCCCCTGTCCTCCTATCCTTCTCTCTCCTGCTTACCAGTTCAGCCAGGTCACTTTCCTTTGTCCTTCCCCTTATTCCTGCTTCCTCTACCCCAGTCTACCTCTTCCTCTGCTCCTTCCCTTCAAGTACAAATGATTTCCTCCCCATTTCCTGGCTAAATCTGGTGACTCCTATTACCATTCTCCATTGTCCATCCAGCCCTCATGCTTCACTTTCTCCATAGCCTCTCCCCTATATTTATCTCCCCAGAATAAACCAGTGGTTTGCAGTCTCTGCTGGGCCCAGAGTGGCTCCTGGATTCAAATCTTGTGCACTCATGAGCCAGACTGGTTAAAAGTTTTCAATCAAAACTGGTTTTGGTGGGATTTTTTTTTTTATTTTAAACAAAAATCTCCATAGAAAGTGTCTGCTTTCTGCACAAAATTTGAGGGGTTATTTGTGTTTTTGAGAGGTTTTTTTTGAATAAAAACTAGAAAAACAAAAGATTTTGGGGTCTCAGTTGAAAAGTGCTCAGTTTATCAACAGAAAGTTGAACTTTTTTTTTTAAGCGGGGGATGGACATTTTCCAACCAGATCTCCTCATGGGTCAGAGATATCTCAGAATGGACTGGATATCCCTCACCGAAGGAGCATGGGGAGCGTGGGACCATAAGAGATTTCAATGCAGCAATTGGTGAAAGCCCAGCAGAACCTGCCAGGAATCTGACAGCTCCCTTATGGGAATAGCAGCTGATGTAGGGGGCCCTGTGCGGAGTTAGAGGAGGGAAAAGAAACCTGGGGTTGGGAACAGAAAATAGTGGGAGTTTCCAAGTCTAGGCTGAAGGATCTGGCTGGTTGACTGTAGAGGACTTGGAAGGGGGAGAAGCAGGAGACAAATTTGGGTACAAAAGAGCATTGGATGGAGGTGTGAGGGCTCTTTATCAAAGGTTCAGTTCAGTTTGGAAGAAGGATTGAGGTTCAAATGGGTGTGTGTATTTTTCTGGTCCCGTACCTCAGCCCTAATGGATTCTATTTGATGGGGATAGCACTATTGCTGTGAAGGCACAGATTGTTCATGTTGATTGTAAGCACTGAGGTTCTGGTCACTTAACCAATAATGATAAAAGCACAGGACATTTCCTGGGGATCAATGATCATCTGAAAGGAGAGGAATCCGTGTCCCAAGGTACAGCTGAAGGCCAGTAATCCCTATTGCTGAGGTCATTGTTGCTATTGTAAAGGGCAATGAAAGGGGATGGATGTTGTTTATGGGCGATGCACTTTTTAATTGGTCAGTATAGGGTATTTTTAGACCATAAATGCCCTCGCTATGCCCCCAATCCAAAGCCCACTGAAATAAATGTAAATCCTCTCATTGAGTTCAACAGGCTTTGGATTGGGCCCTATGTTAACCTGCCAGGATTTTGACTCATCTCGAGACATTCCATTGAGTTGACAATCCAGTTCGTCTTTCTTATTATATCAGTACTACATGTAAACTGCCGTGGGAAGATGTGTCAAAGAAAGATGCAGGGTCCTTTTCTTTGTAGGAACAGAGAGGTCAGAGACCATCACAACTAAGCTCTATACTGCTGCAAATACAATTAAATTTAAAAGATTCTAATCAAGATGGAAATGAGATTAAAGTGAGTAGCACATAAGCAATAAACAAATTGTGCACTGGCCCCAATTTCATTATTTACCAGCATATTATTTTAGTGCTGAGGTTATGTTTTATTCTTATTTAGGCAATGAGAGTTTATTTAATGTTTAAAAGTAGAATACTATGTACCATACACTATGCAATATAATGGCTGTTTCCTGAAGTCTACTGCAATTTTCCTTAAACTTTTAGGTGTGATTTTAAAAGCATTTTGCTACTGTTTAGCTAGAATACTAATTTCACTAAGATATTTTTCTTAAAATGCCAAACTTAAGTTAAAGGGACACTGTCAAGTGTTAGGCCAAGCTGCGATCTATAATATATTATAAATAATCTGGTGAAGGGTGGCCTCTGGATTTACTTTTTTTACTTTACTCTCTGTCTCTTTTTTTAAATCTATCACTCTGTTGCAAAGATTTTTTTTTAAATGAGCTGTTCATGTAGGGCCCAGAGTAGCTCTGCTTCTGCAAAAAAAAGTATTGCAACCTCAAATATTTAAAAACATGAATCTGCCCCGCCACCCACAAATTTTGAGAGATTTATATGCCGATCATGAGATTTTTTTAAATAATAAATGTTGGACTTTTTATTTACCTTTTTCGCTTTTAAGTATTTAGGTTGCATTTGCATCACATTTTCAAACTTTTCTCTGCAAGCATCAGGGGTAGAAACTTACTTATTGAAAAAGGAACATTGAGATACTCCTGCAACACTAGGACTCCAGCAGCTGGGGCTTAGTGAAAAACACTAAAAACTGTAAGTGTTGGCAACAGTGAAAAACAGCAATCCAGCATCAAAAGCAACGTTTATTAACAGAACTCTCTTATCAGAGCTGTGCTGAGGTTGTCAATAAAGCTCTTAACACAAACATGGTAAGAAATTTAGCAGTTGCACGACATCAGAAATGCAGAGTTTTCTTTTGTTTTTTTTAAATGTTTTCCAATTGAAAAAGTTGAAAAAAGCCAATATCCCAGAGCTTCACTCTATGGGCTGTTATGCTGACTGGGGAGCAGTTGAGTATGCCCTGTGCTCTGGCCACATCCCGCACATCAAATGGAGATGTGGCTAAGAGGAGGTGGCAGCTCCACAAAAGCCACCTGGGCAATCCCCAGTGCTCCAGTAGGGTGGCTTTGGAGCCCCTCTGATCTCTGGAGCGCTGCAGAGGCAAAAAAACAACAACGCTGTTTTCAAGCCAATACAAGGGTTTTACAAATAACGTATTTAGAAACAGGAGATTTGTACTGTTAAAGTTCGATTAAATATTCCTAATTAATGTTTATGGTGCCGTTTAAACTGAACCGGAATCCAACCATGCAATCCAAAAGACTGGAGTGTTGCTACATATCAGGCCAAGGTGCTGTGCAAAGAGGATAGTGACAACCTGTTAACCTACCTGGTTTTCCATTCGTACATTAATAAATGGAGGCAAAGCAGCCCCTGATGGACTATACAGCAAACAGAAAACAAATAGTCCAGAAGGATGGTACAAGAACAGCCATCAGTCAAGTGTCATAAGCCGCAATTCAACAAAGTATTTACGCACATGCTTAACTTTGTAGTTACTGGGATGGCTCGTGTACTTAAAGAGAACCACATGCTCATGTGCTTTGCTGAAATTAGTCTTTTAAGAACTGATGATCAGCAGCAATGGAAATAAGACAAAAGACACATTTTACTCTGTAATTAAATGAAATTAAAAGTGAGTGGTAATTTTGTTACACAGACAGTACACATTATAGCACAGCAGAAGCCAATTACCCAACATCGCAATGCCCATTACTAGGCTCAAGGATTTACACATATTTAAGTGCAGTAACAGTAATGTGCAGTCAGGTGTTTTTTTCGGGGAGTCAGAGGATGTGGCTAATGATTCTCTCCCACCAGAGTTTTCTCTGCATAGGGTAGAATTTACTTCTTGTTTTTTCTCTTTTTGTTTTTTCATTGCTTGACAGTGTTCCTTTACATTTCTATAAGTGGTTCATGAAAACTTACTGACATGTATTGCATAAAAAGAGTTTCCAGCTTTGTAAAATGCTGAAGATGTAAAGCTGCAATACGTGACTTTGCTCGGTTTTGTTTTAAAATTGAACTTGCACTATAGTTTTAATAATGCTCAATGAAACTTACTGTAACTTCTTCAGAAATACCTTTTGGTCATAACTGCCAAAGAATTGCACAGTGGATTTGCACCAAGTTCAACTTAACTTTCACAGAGGAATAAAGCTTTTTTGAATATTCAAGTCTGTACATTTATGGGGATGTAGACGGCTTTGTACTGGAATATTTCTTGATGCTTTTTATTTTTACTCAGGAATTCAATAAATAAAATTCTATATCATTTAGAGTGAGCATCCTTGGTTTTTTAGCTCACAGATATAGCTTTGTCTTGAAGATGAGAAATTGAAATACTGCGCAATCAGCTTTTAAGGAAGAAAAAAATTAAGAAAAATCTTGAGGCTTGAATGCATCATGCCAATAAAGTAACTGGGTGAAATTCACACCTCTGCAAATGCTTACATGGTGCATAGACTTTGTGCTGGTTCTTTAAACAGAGGTGAATTTAACCAATAATGAGTTGCCTTTAATTCAGAGTATATACGGTAAGGACCCAGAAGTCAAATTTGTAGTGAGCAAATTGTTATTAGGGGGGTCTGTTCTTTGTTATCTCAATAAGACTAAATGCCCCTGGGCCATAATTAGCATTCATCGACACCCGGACAAATTGAGTCAATGGAAAACACAGATGTAATCGAGGTCAGAATTTGGCCCGAGCCTGGATCAACAAATTTGTGCTTGCAGGGCTCATGCCACTCTGCTAACAATAGCTATGTAAACATGGCAGTTTGGTCTGGAACTCCGATTCTGAAGGCCACAACTTCAAAGTGCTGCTACACAGCTATCTGTAGGGTGATTCCAAATCTGTTGACCCAGGCTTAGAGGCTCGCTGCTGGTGGCTCTGTAGATATACCCTGAAATGCACATTTATGCACCAATATTAAGTGGCTTGATTTTAAAAAGTGCTGAGCGCCCAGGAGCTTCCACTGAAGGTGCCCATATATGGAAGTAGGAACCTAACTTTAGACATCCACATTTGAAAATGTTGGCTTTATCCTACAATGAAATAATGGAGGGGATGACCATGGTACGTGGGATGGGGAGGGACATCAATTTGCATGGCACAAGTCTCTGTTCAAGTAGCGGGGGAAGGAACAGCATCGCCACAGATAGCAATACATGGATCATACATGGGATGGAAAACAATTGGGGCGCTCCTCAGAGATTTTCCCACTTCCTGAAAGGAATCTTGTCAGAGTGTTGTTTCAGGTGAGTGAGCCAGCAAACCTGGCTGTGACAGGTCAGTCTGTGCCAAATGAGGTCACGTGTTTGTTTAATTTTGTCTCTGCTGTGTAAGTTCTTATGAATCGAGCATGTGCTAAAACTACACAGGATGTAGCCTGGCTGCAGGGTGAAGCCTGTGAGAGAACCAAACAACAGTCAAGATGCAGAGAGCTGAAACTACACCACCCAGCGTATACATGATATTGGCCAAAGTCTGCCCTCATGTGCGCACAACTCACTGGGCCCCCTGTGAATGGTGCTGCATTTGGCCTATCAGATGGAAATGTTTCTTTCTGTAACACCAATTTTTAAGCAGCTCAGAGCGTACAGGATTTTGAAATTATTCTCTCTCTTTCCTATTCTGTCTCCTCAAAATTCTGTGCACAAAATCCTACTCAGAGTTATGTTCTGCTCTGTTACACTAGTGTAAATATAGCAAAGTTACACCAGCTTTCTTTTGCTGTAACTGAGAGCAGAAACTAGCTCATAATTCTTACCAGTCTTTATTCAGGCAAAAGTCCCAGTGAAATCAATTCAGAATTTGGGCTGACTAAGACTCAGAACACTCAAAAGCTTTATGTGTCAATTAACCCAGGAACATGGTTCACCAAATACCACACAGCAAAGGAGCCATTATTTCTATTAAGGAGACTTGAGACTTCAAAGGGCTGACAAAAAAAGTAATACTGAAAGTGACATACAACCAGGTTGGGGTATTTTGAAGTTCAGTTTTTCACTTTTTTCCCACACTGGGGGATATGTGAAGAACAGTGGTGAAGAGCTAATAAGTGCCTCATGGGTAATTATCTACATAGTTTGCTCTGCTGGTGTAGATTTTTTTGATTGGCAGATGTTAATGTGGTTTTCTTGCTGTTTGAGAAGTGTGTGCACTGTCTATCATACGTCAAGATTCCACTGCTTTAGCCAAAGCCTGAACTCACTGTGGTTTTCACAGCTGAGCTAAAAAGGCAGGGCAAGCAGCACCCTGCTCACAAGGTGAGTCCTAGGAGCTGTTGACTGGAGTTGGAGCTGGAACCAGTGTCAGAGAAGGCCATTTGTCCTGGACATCAAGTCAGTGCGTAAGGTTTGCTCATTTACTGTTCAAGGCTAAGGATTTAATTAGCATAAAAGATTTTAGACCTAAGGATAATGGTAATGTTTAATATATATATATATATATGTGTATATATATATATATGTACACACACATACACAAATGGAATGAGATTGTTGTCTCAATAACAATTAATAGCACAGCTAGTGATAATACAGTGAGGGATTGGATGATGGATTACATCCAATCCCTTTTCTTTGAAGAAACAGACTTCAAAGAGAAACAACAGAACTAAAATTCATTTGCAAATTCAACACCATTAATCTAGGCTTGAATAGGGACTGGGAGTGGCTGGCTCATTACAGAAGCAGCTTTTCCTATCCTGGAATTGACACCTCCTCATCTATTGTTGGGAGTGGACTACATCCACCCCGATTGAATTGGTCCTGTCAAAACTGGTTCTCGACTTGTGAAGTAACTCCCTGCTCTCCATGTGTCAGTATATAATGCCTGCATCTGTAACTTTCACTCTATGCATCCGAAGAAGTGAGGTTTTTACCCACGAAAGCTTATGCCCAAATAAATCTGTTAGTCTTTAAGGTGCCACCAGACTCCTTGTTGTTTTAGTCTGATCTCTGTCACTCTGATGTAAATCTGCAGTATTTCGACTGATGCAACACCAGTCCAAGTCAAGTCAGAAAATGGCTGAGTGATTCCAGTGCAGTTACTCTGTATTTACACAATTTAAGCAAGAGGAGACAGGCCCAGAGGATTCTTTTTGGAATAAAAGTTCAAATAGAGCAAAAAGGTCACAAGAGTGATGTGTCTACTATGCAATTTTAGCCTTGTGCCTGTTTACCATAGACTCTGTTGGCTAGGTTCCTTGTTGCTCTCACTTTCCTCTGGGCACAGCAGAGAGGGGGAAGCCAGAACGTTGCCTGTTCTAAGTCTCTGATTATGGGTCTGGTTCTACCCTGACCCCATCCCTGTCTGAGGTAAACTGCACTGGCTGGCTATGGGACCATCTGTATTGCCAACTTGCAAGGTACATCAGCTATAGCCCTTCTTGCACCTATGCGCCCCGGCACATCAGCTATGCTGTGTGGTGCAGAGTTGTGATGAGACGGCATATTGGCTTTACATCCATAGGGAGCTGCCTGCACTGGGGGAATCCCCATAGGTCAGAGTTGATTAAGAGCTTTCTGACTATCACAAACATCCTGAGTTGAAGGAGAACATTTCTTGTGGGTGAAGGAGAGATGTCAGAATCTCGCTTCCAAGCAGTGAGTTATGGAACTATGACAGTCCAAGACATTCACTGATCCAATACCCACTGACATCAATGGAAAGGCTTCTCTTGACACCATAGGTGCTGGATCAAGCCCTAGCTGAGAGTACCCCAAAGGTAACAAAAGGGCACCAGACTTATCTAATTTGTTGTATTAATGGCATTATACCTCCAAATCCTCTGTGGGCCAAATCCACTGCTGGAGTAAATGACCACAATTCTGTTGAAGTCAATGGAGCTGTACCCATTTACACCAGAAGGAAATTGGCTCTATTTTCCCCCCAGAGATAGACCAAGATTGGGCTTCCGTTTCCGTGGGGCTTCCTGACGGTGAAATGTTTAGACTTTGGGTGTAGGCACATTTCAACAGTTTAAATACTAAAGATGCCACAATTTCATAGGTGGCCTTTGCTCTGCACTATCTGCACTCAAATGTATTGGGGTTATTGGGCATTACTCTGATCGACAGCCAACGGAGGGTATGGAATTTCCAGTTTCTGGTGATGGAAAATTTGCCCAGGTTATTGCAAAAATAATTTAAAATTCCACCTTCACTGTTTCTTATTTAATGATTTTGTCAGCACAAAACTAACCTGATGTTCCCCTGCAGGCCACTCAGAACTACTCGGCTAACCTGGATTATTATACTTGTTCTAGTTTTGTGTTGCCTCCGTACGACAACCCGTTTAACCACACAGATATCATTTGTGAAAAAAGTCACGCCCGGCAGTTTGCTCAAACTTTCCTGCCAGCATTTTTCGGCATTGTATTCTCCATCAGCACAGTGGGTAATGCCTTCGTCATCCTCGTCTTCTGTAAATACAGATACCGGAAGAGCATCACTGACAGATACCTGCTGCACCTGGCCATTGCTGATCTGCTCCTCGTTCTCACTCTCCCTTTCTGGGCAAAAGCAGCTTCACATGGCAGGATCTTTAAGAATGTCATGTGTAAAATTGTCAATAGCATGTACAAGATCAACTTCTACAGTTGTATGTTATTTCTAACATGCATTAGTTTTGACAGGTACATTACAATTGTCCAGGCCATGAAAGCTAAGAACGCTATGCCAAAAAGGCTTCTGCGCAGTAAACTAGTTTGCTTTGGTGTTTGGTTGATTGCAATAGTCTTATGCATCCCAGAAATAATATACAGTGAATCTAAGCAAGTTAATGATACAACTACATGCAAGATGGTACACCCTACCACAGTGACCCAAACCATCAAAGTTACTGTCCTAGCTTTGAAAATCACAATAGGATTCCTCCTTCCTCTCTTCGTCATGGTTACTTGTTATGCTTTTATAATTCATACCCTCCTTCAGGCCAAAAGATCCCAAAAGCACAAATCATTAAAGATCATCATCATTATTATCACAGCTTTCCTCCTCTCCCAATTGCCCTACAACAGCATTTTGCTGGTCAAAACCATCGATGCCTACTCCATGGTCATATCTGACTGCAAAACCTCTGATAACATTGACCTCGGATTCCAGATAACTCAGAGTATCGCCTTCCTTCACAGCTGCCTGAACCCCTTCCTCTATGTGTTTGTTGGGGAAAGATTCTGTAAAGCCTTCTGTACAATTCACTGCACTGATAAGAGCCGAGAACAGCTCTTCCGTATATGATAGCCAAGATGGGAGTTCAAAATGGTCTGCTTTGCTGGGGCCATCAAAAAGCAGGAGCTCTCTCACTTTGAGTATGCACCGAAATACCTCACTCTCACCCAACTTCTGCCAAGCTCCTTTCAAAGTTAATGGGAGTCTGGCTGGAGCAAGGAGTACTGGATGCAGTGCTCTGTAACTGATTCTTACCCTATGAAAGAAAAAGGAAAATCCCTCTCAACAAAGTGAATTAGCATCTTTATGAGGGGCTTGATCCAATGATGCTTCAAAATATTGAGCACTCTCAACTTCTGCTGAAGTCAGCAGGAGTTGAGGGCGTTCAGTGCCTCCCCCTCGAGCGCCAAGCACCTTCAAAGATCAAGCCCTACACTTCTGGCTGAAAGACAGTGACACCATTGAAAAGAGCCAGGGAAATAGTATAACGCTGACTGGAAGCAGAACTGCCGAAGGAGGGGATTTAAAAAAAATCTTGTTACAACTGTAAATATCCAACCCAGCTGTGGCAATGAACAATCTGAACCCACACGTGATTTCAGGGAATAATCACATGTGATCATGGAGCTCAGTTACTATAGCAATGGACATAACTAAGACATGGTGGCTGCTTCACACTATGGCCCATTCCCATCCAGGCCGATTGACTGAAGCCAGGGGAGGAGTCAGGCCAGTACTGTTTTCAATGGGAGTTGCAGGTGCTCAGTACCTGTCAGGATCAGGTCTTAATTGGTTGATGTTTGTATAATGCTTCATAAATAAAAAATGCTACAGATTGTTACGGTCATGTCACTGGCAGCTTTTCAAAGTCCCTTTTCTGTAACAGGTGAAAGTAGGGTTGCCAACTTTCTACTCACGCAAAACCGAACAACCTTGCTCTGCCCCCTGCCCCCTACCCAGCCCTTTCTCTGAGGCCCTTCCCCCCGCTCACTCCATGCCCCCTCCCTCTGTCGCTTGCTCTCTCCACCCTCACTCACTCATTTTCACCGGGCTGGCTCAGTGGCGGTTGTGGGGGCTCTGTCTCAGAGTACAGACTCTAGGGTGGGGCTGGGGGTGAGGAGTTTAGGGTGTAGGATGGGGAGACTCACCTACCTCAAGGCAGGGACAGAAATGAGCCATGAACATAGCATTGTTCCCCATCCTACCCCTAAACGCCTCACCCCCAGCCCCACCCTAGAGTCTGTACTCTAAGACAGAGCCCCTACAACTGCCCGTGAGCCAGCCCGGTGAAAATGATGCCCACAACAGCAAAGTTACATTAAATAGTGCTTGTTCCAAGAGGCCGTGACCCATGAAAATAAAGAAAAAATCTCTGTGTTTCTCATCTGTGCTGACTATAAAATCCCTCCTGATCTCATTAGTGGTGGGTAGTAATCCACCATCCAATCCCTCACTGTATTATCACTAGCTATGCTATTAATTTTTATTGATACAACAATCTCATTCCATGTGCGTTTATGTGTGTGTGTACATATATATATATATTAAACATTACCATTATCCTTAGGTCTAAAATCTTTTATGCTTGCCCTCAGCCCAAAAGTGAAGGTTTGAAGAAAATTTACTCAGCCTTTTTGTCATTAGACAAGGGTCAAAAAATAACACTTCTTTTGTGCATTATTTGGATACTTTTTTCACCCAACTCAGATAATTTTGTTCTAAAGGTAGTAATTTTGGAACTGATCTGGCAACCTTTTGTCATCATGGGGGTGCTACTTATGTGAATATTTGTAACTTCCAAGTAAGGTTTACAAATGGAGTCTTTGCATGTATAGCACTATAGCTTTGACAAGATCAGGTGAAAAAATAGATTACAAAATAACAGAATTTAAAGTCATGAAAAATATATGCTCTAGTAATTTTAATCATATAGAGCACCAGAGACATGCAGAATTCTGTAGCTCCCGGGCGTTCTGTGCATTGAAATATGTTCAGTAGATAGTTTTTATGATTATATCTATGCTGTGGTGCATTTAGTTGAATTTTTGACCCCATGCTTAGTTGAGGCTCACATCCGTAGATTCAGATTTCCTCTTTTTAAAAAACAAAGAAGGAAATTAAATGCTTAAAACTATATTAATGTCACAATGCAGATGGGAATTTTACAGTAGTAAAAGGAGGTAGATTGAAAGTCCCCATCCCTACAGAAATCAAAAATTAGTCATACTATACTGAAATGCTAAGGCATAAATAGTAACACCAGAGAGTGTCATATAAAAATAGTACATGTAAATGGGATGCTATTTTACAGTTTTGAGATGCATCATTGTAAATTCAGATAATTACACTGGAGCCGATGGAGTTATCTGGATTTATGCTGGCATAACTGAGGAGCAAAACACGGTGTCACAAAAAAAATCCTGCCTTGGGTGTGTGTAACATATTAGCCACAACTTTGCTATCATGTGCGGGAGAGTTATTGTTATTTCACGTAGCTTAATTTCAGATGTTCAGAGATATTTTAGATGTTGAAGATACTGACTCGTTTTTCTATAGCAAACCCTGAGACTGAGAGGTGACAAGCAGCAGAATGGCTGTTAAGTCAATCAGAGCCAACTACTTCATCATGATCAATTTGATCCTCTTTTGGATGCTTGTCTGCAATTCTGCAGTTTGAAAGAAAATACACAGTGAGAATCCTGTCAATCAAACAACTAGAAGTGTGATGTGACTCTTTCCAATTACTATCTGTCATTATCCGAGCCAAAATGTAACAATGTGTCCTCTCTCTGCTGCATTTTGTTTGTTCAAAAGTTTCTAAGCAAGTGGGAATCTCCCAAGTGAGCTGTAATTGACAAAATTATTTTCGGAGGGCTAGGTTTGAATCTCAATCACACTGGTGGTGATTCGTAGTAATCCCACTGAAACTGATGTGCACCAGGGATAATTGCGAGAAAAATGTGGCCATCCCAGGGGAGTCATTTAGCTCCTGATTGCCTTGTTTGCTCTTAGTATCGATTCCAAAATGTCACTGTAAATCCTTTTGGGATGTACAGGGGTAGCATGGCTGGGCTGACTGCAGCAGCCTTGGGCACCCCAGCAATTGCTTTTAACAGTAAATATTTTAAAGAAAACAGTAAAAAGTCATTACAAAACGATGAGTTAAAAACTGAATTTACTGCTCGCCAAGAGAGGTGGTGTGTCACAGAGACTCATCTCCACTGCAGCAGCGAGGCGGAGGTTCCACCTGTGCTAATTCATCTTTGATAGAGTTGTTGAGGCCCTGCTTGAAGTGGTGTTTCTGGGCAGCCTCATTCCAGTGGGGATCTGCAGCCAGACATCAGCGTCCCACTGCATATTTGGCGACAGACTAGAGGGCTTAGAGAGCAGCTTCTTCAGTACGTTCTCAATTAGGGCTATCGAAGACACCTGCCATTGCCTGTACAAAGTAGTCCAAGTGTTCAAAGTGAGGGCTGGAGCCCTCCAGGAGTGGGGATGCCCACATCAGGGCCTTTGTGGTGAGCAAATTAGTACCAATCCTACTGATCCGTGGGGTACAAATGTGGCTGTAACATGAACTGGAGATGACATTGGTTAAGGAACCTATGAAACGTGGCATAATAGCTGTTGAACTTGTCGGGTAGAAGCCGATTGGTCATTTAGAAAGTGGATGTGAGAATTGCAGGGACAGAAGACAATCCCTGGTATTGTACTGGGCCTGCAGGGCTGCATTCTGCTCACTGAATTCTGCGACCTGAGCCCGCAGTTCCCCAACAATGTCCAATAAGGCGGATTGGACTCCTGCAGTTGCCCTTCTGTAGGGGAGCTCCACGCTATGGGGTGAAGGCCCCTCCTATCGTCTACTGGCTGCTCAAACTGTTACACTCTGAGGTTTAGGCGTTGCAAAATAGTGGTCAGAACAGGAGTCTTGCCTAGTGGTCAGAGCAGAATCCAAGCGCAGATCAGGAGGTGTGGTCAGGGGACAAGCCAATGGTCAGAGACAGAAGTCGGGAGCCAGAACAGAACCAAAGGGCAGAGCAGGTGTCATAGTCAAGAGACTAGCCAGTGCTTTGAGCCAGGAATCAGGAGGTCTGAGGAAGGCAGGGACTAGGGCACGACCAGGGATAGGTACTGGTTAGAACAAGGGCTGGTACAAGAAGCGGGTCTGGCACAGCTGCAGGCATGGAACGCATTGAGCAGACACTGTGCTACCATTGCTATCAGACTTTAATAGAGATCTGTTGGCTCTTCTGTCCAATCTGGGAGTACAGTCACTCAGTAAGGGTTCATTGGGCCCAGCCAAGCTCATTGGGTTGCTAGGTGACTGTGCAAGGAGCCACCTGAGTTTCTGACAGTATTGCCCCTCTAGTGTTTAATCCATCGTGAAGCTAAAAGCCTACTACCACTACTCGCTAATGGAGTTCCTTCTTTAAAGTGGTGGATGTCTGTGCACTGGTGAAGTTGACACATTCAAGCCCTGTTGATGACCTGTGGTGGGGTTTGTTGCACTTAGCTGCTTTCTCTGCACTGCTGCTAGCCTTAACCCCATCATCCCCCTTATTGTAAAGTTGTATAGAATCTAGAAAATGAACTTTTCTAGAGCTGTTTGGAACTGGCCTATAGAGAGTTTGAGAGAATGAAATCCTTGCTAAGCAGCTAGGATGGATCAGAAAACCATAAAGAGAGATCATGCTCTATTACATTTTTTAAGTTTTTGCAGAAATTTCTATAATGCCCTGTTAGTTTCCTACATATTAAAATCTACAGGACTTTCCCATAAAAATGGCAGCATAACTGTAGCTTTAACTTACATGGGAACTGTCCATGAGTGCTCCATGACTTTCAATGACGAACATGGTGCAGACAGGCTGCTTTCAGACTCCTTTTCCTCTGCCTCTCCACAGCCCCCAACCCGGTATTTCACAGGCTACTCCAATATGTGAAATTGATGCAGAGGCTTTACTTCCCTTACTGCACCACTTTTTTGACAAACTTTGAGGTCTTCCACTCCACTCCCTGTAGCATGTAATGGAAAGAAGCATATGGGGGTGGGAGGGTTGAGTCTATGATAATTTGATGTTCAATATATTCCTGTTCCTGGTTCATTCACAATTTCCAATAGGTGCAGAAGTTTTGCTGTTTTATCATGAAGATATTTCTTGTAAAAGTATTCTGTCATGAACCAGCATTTTGAGTGATATTGTCAGAATAATGACACATTTATAGAACACTTTGCAGTCCAGATCCAGTATCAATTTCACTTCCCTCTGTCAGGGTAGGAGGGCAGCTTTGAAATCTGCCTGCAGCTCCACAGGAAACCCATGCACAAAGGCTGCTGAGGAGATGTACTGAATCTGTGTATTCCCCAACTACCCTGGTCTCACATGCTCTCTGGACAATGGCAACCACTTTTGAGGCTGTGCTGGCCCCCTGAAGTGGGAAAGTTGTTGTCACCACAATTTTCTCCCTCCCCCACTGGAGCAGACTTTCTATCTCACAGTCTTTAGTCATGGTTGACTACTTGCTTGCACAGGTTTTTATCCTACATCTTCAAAGCACAGTAAAAACGATCGCTAAGAAACTGGACATTAGAATGTTTTCATGACCATGTGCGTAGTAGGGAGAGGAGAGCTGTGGTGCAGGAATATCAAGACGAGTAAAGCTGGTATCAGTATAGACTTACCTGTCTGCTGGTAAATGCTGTGTCTTCCATTAAATATCTAAATATCTTGCAGCCCTTGTCCACTTTGTTGTTGTGCTTAGTCTTTTCTAGGGGTTCTCCTGTCACCCAACTGTAACTTGATTGATTTCTTGGTTCACAGTACCATCATTCAGAGAGGAATCTGACCTGTACAACACAGTTCATTATTTTACTCTCACTGTGAGTTTCCTCACTCTTACTCAGGGGAAACAGGTCTTGGAAGTAAGGCATTGGATATGGGACAAGGTTTGAGCTTGATTCCTGGAAGTGTCCAGATTTCCTGGTAAGTCACTTAAATTTCTCTGTGCCTCAGTTTCCATTTGTAAAAATAGAGATAGCAATGATTCCTTTCTCCTACTCTTTGCCTATCTTCTCTATTTGCACTGAAAGCTCTTTGGGGTAGGAACTGTCCCTTACTGTATGTATGTACAGTGACTGCAGTTTTGGTCTGGGCCTCTGGGTGGTGCTGTATTGCAAATAGTAAAGATGATCAAGTTTTCCCTCAGTAACTGTGTGCAAGTGATACTACTGTGATTACTTGTCTGTGTTGTGCTGTTTCAGAGAATATTTAATAACAGTTTTCTTCCCTTTTGCCATAGAAACAGCACATGTAATCCGTTGACCTTTGATCTTCTTTGATGACTCAGAGGAATTGCAAGTGGCCCAAGACGCTGAGATATGTTTGCTGAAGTCAGGAGAACTGATGTAAGCAGAATAGTTTCATTACCAGGGCCAGTTCCAGAGTTTTGGTCGCCCCAAGCAGCCAAAAAAAAAAAAAAAAAAAGCCGCGATCACTCCGAGCGGGAGTGAGGGACCATCTGCCGAATTGCCGCTGAATAGCTGGACGTGCCGCCCCTCTCCAGAGTGGCCGCCCCAAGCACCTGCTTGCCAGGCTGGTGCCTGGAGCCGGCCCTGTTCATTACTGCCTGGTTTAATGAATAAACCTCAAATTTGCATCTTGGATATGTGAGCACAACTCTCATTGACCTCAGTGGGAGAATAATGGGAATATACCTGGGTTACATGGTAGCTGTGAGAGATGATAAGGAGCAGGGCTTAAATTCATCCAGAGCTGTCCAGAGCGGAGCTCCAGTAAAGATTTTCAAACCTGTAGGGAGCCCCGGCTTCTCTCAGGTGGCAGAAGCCCCGAGCCCCGGCACGCCCCATAGAGCAGAAGCTCCTAGCCCTGGCGGCCCCTGTGGGGCTGGAGCCCTGAGCCACCATGCCCCCACCCTGTGGTGCTAAAGCCCTGAGCCCCTGCATTCCCCCCAGGGGGCTTAAACCC
The DNA here is from genome assembly GCF_027887155.1 of Malaclemys terrapin pileata. NCBI lineage: Eukaryota > Metazoa > Chordata > Testudines > Emydidae > Malaclemys > Malaclemys terrapin. The sequence goes on along the minus strand of NC_071506.1, from coordinate 207,581,548 downwards.
CAAGCTCCAGCACCCCCCCTCTCGCAGGGCTAAAACCCTCTTTCCTGCAGCTGAAGCCCAGAGTCCTGCTGCCCCGCAGAGCAGAAGCCCCTAGTCCCACCACCCCACAGCAGGGCAGAACCCCCAGGCTTCCCACCTCCCCCAGCCCAATGGCTGAAGCCCAGAGCCCTGAGAGCACCTCACCCCTCATGTGCTCTCGAGTTTTTATAGCATGTTAGAAGGGAGACTATGGGGGGCTCAGGAAATAATCTATGAGAATTTAAACCCTGATAAGGAGAGAATCAGCTTCCCTCTGTCTGCCCATCCGTTTGGGGCCAGGAAACCTTCCCTCCCACTATTGCTAGAGTTCAGGGGGGGACTGAGACCCTGTGAACAGAAATTCTGGAGAGAGGCCTTTAGCGCTTCAGTACCTGGAGGAAGATATTGCATTAGAGGCAGGGGGCAAGGCTCAATTCATCACCGGTGTTTGGTGAGCCTTTGGGGGAGGGGCTTATTTCCCATCAGCCACCTCTACCCAAAATGAATCTGTCATAGCTACTGCTGTCTATGACTTCTGTCCTGATGAATACATATATGCCACAATAGGAGTAAATCTTCAAAAGAGCCCCAACCCAGCCTGCACTTGTGTGCCCACAACCCCCTGCACACACACAACTCAAGTGCTAACATTTACACACAATGGCAATAAAGTGTGTCACTTGCACAGCAGCTATTAGAATTGATATGCACAAACCCCATCATTCTTATCCCCACCCATAGATGCCTCTTTTTGAATTTTGACTCAGCTGTGAGAAAGGTTTATACTTTGACTACAAGAAGGTGATTTGGCCTGTGCTGGGATTTTGTTGAGAGCCCAAGCAAAGGCAGCAGTAAAGAAAAAAAGCCAAACAACAGATTGAGGGGGAGGGTTAAAAATGTCATCAGCTTCTTAAAATTGAGGGTAATTGAGCGAGTTTGGTAGTTGTTTCATCTACAGTAACAACTAATGTTGTGAATAAAGCTAAACATTTCTCCTTGGCCTGGGTACAGTAGTTATTAAAATTCAGCATTTGCCATTTGTTACCAAACGGTAATCTCCAAGATACCACAGTCACCCCCATACTTAGAGTAGGAAATAACCATGGGAATGGTGTGATATCTGCTTCAAATGTTGCTTTTTGATGGCAAACAATGAATTCATTACAGTATAACATTATACCACAGATCACAGTTAGCTCCTTGCTCAGATGATTTCTCTTGATTCTAAACAGTGATATATCAGACCAACTCCAGTGGAGATACTGTGGACAAGACAATGAGCTGAGGATCTAAGTATATAGATGTGAAATATATCACTGTAGTGAAGCAGTCTGACAGTGTGTCAAATGTTACACAATACACCCCTGACCGACATAACTTTCCCTGGCAAAAGCGCCGGTGTGGACAAGTGCTATTTTGGCAGGAGAGGCTCAGCTGCCAACATAGCTACCACCAGTCGTTGGGGATGGTTAAATTATGCCGGTAGAACAGCTTTCTCCTGCCATCATCGAGCGGCTACACAGGAGACCTTACAGCAGCGCAGCTGTAGTGGTACAGCTGTTTCAATATAAAGTTTGTAGTGTAGATATAGCCATGTTGTGATATGCATAAGTAGGTCCCATGGATCCGGAAAGGTGTGTTGTTGTGGGGGTGTTGATCAGTGTAGCAGTGGAATATGTCTTCAGTTTTGCACCTGTTGTTCTGGCAGGGTTTGGTGCCACTTTGAGTTGGTGTGGCCTGGTCTGTGGGCAGCTGTTTCTCATGATGAGCTTAGAGAGGTTAGGGGTTTGTTTGAAGGCCCAAAAAGGAGGTTCAGGAAAGATTTCTTTCAGGATGGAGTTCCCCTTCAGTATGGGTTGTAGATGTTTGATGATACCCTCTATGGATTCCCTGATGGGGTGGTGGGTGACAACTAGGGGTGTGCAGTTGGAGTGGATTTTATATCTGTATTAAAGCAGATTCTCTCAGGGTATTTGGGTGGCCTGTTCCCTGATGTGATCTGCTTCTCAGGTGGTGTGTCCATGTTTGGTGAAGGCGTGTTAAGGTGTATATCCCAGACTTTCTGCTTGGAGCATATTCTGTGGTATCTGAGGGACAGCCAGTAAAGCTTACTTTTCTTACATTTTATAGGTGTCATTCTTTTTGTTTAATACACAGCTAGAGATAAGGATGTGTCAGTAATGAATGAATGTAGGCACCATTCAGCAAAACACTGAAGCACATGCTTATTAGGCTTCCAATAGTAACACTTGTACAAATGTTCTCCCTTCTCAATAGGGTGGCAACCACCAGCAAAAGGCTCAGAAATTCCAACTGTATTTCAGGAATAACTTCCATTTTAAATATATTTTGTTGTACACACACACACACGCGCGCACACACACACACACACACACCCTCTTGTTGCTCTGAGGAAGGTATACGTCTAAATATCTCTTCCAAACCTAGAGTAGAGGTAGAGCTTTGAAACCAAGTTCTGTTTTGATTTTTCAATTCCAGGTACTTCTTCCTATGACCGGATGCAACTCTCATAAGGAAACTATCAAAGGGCAGGTGAAAGTGAGAAATTGTTATATCTATGTACTGATATTTGCTAATACCTTCTCTAGTTAGGTAGAGTTTGAGTGTAGAGATTGAAATGAGTGTTTCATCACTTGTAGACATTGTTAGACTGGCTATTAAGAAAAAGGGGTTAAAAATTGGTTTAGTGGCCTGAGTTTCAGATTTTGTTAATGATAGTTTCCCGTGATTCTATAACATTGTTCCATCCTTCGATCCTCTTAAACTCTGAGAGGGTAATCAACAGAATTTACTGCATGATTATGTTCAGCCAATTGAGTCCAGATTGTCTTCTTGTAGTTAATGCCCCTACTGCATCCAATCCTGCAGTCCTAACTCACACAAAACTTCTCAAAGTCCAATGGATGTTTGCTTAAGTAAGGATTGCAGGATTTGACCAGCTATCATGATCTGATTTTTACCTGAGATAAACTAACACAATCTGCTGTTGTGGGGTTGTTGTTTTTTGTTTGTTTGTTTTTATTTGTACAGCTTTTATCTCAAAAAGAGTATTTTATCTCTTGACTGTTGAACGACCTGTGATCTATGATGGTAGTGATTTTCCATAGCTTTGAAAATATGCTGGTATTTTTAATTATATTTTTAAGAAACGCTATTATTCATATGTGTATGAAAGCACTGAAATTACCACTGCTTGAACACCTGTTAAAGCTATGCAGTAGTTATAAAACAAAGTATGTACAGTACTTTCTAAAAACAATAAAGAAACCTTCACAGGAACTCGTATGTTTCAATACTGTGCAGAGACTGCTCAAAAGCCAGCTTGTTCTATCAGTATGGTCAAAAACTATCCATTAAAAGAAAATTTCAACAAAAGTTGGGTTTTTTTACAAAATTTAAAATGTTTATGTTTTTGTCAAAAAAAAAAAAAATTTAATTGGCTGAAAACTAAAAAACATTTTATTGTTGTTGTTGAAAAGTTTGGATTTTCCCCCCTGAAAATATTTGATAAATATGAAAAAAAATCTCAAAATTTTCAATGGGGAAAACACATTTTCTGGTCAACTCAAAATTATAAGAAAATGCAACTATGCAATTCTTCACACTTTACAGATAGGTATCACTAAAAGATCATTTTTATCTTATTTCAGACTTATAAGCAAGAAATATACTTTTTTGAGATTCAGTTTAGATTTAAAATATTTAAGTGGGTTTTAAAAAATGGTCTGACTTGTAATACCAGTTCTTCTTCAAGTGCTTGTTCATATTGATTCCAATTAGGTGTGCACACACCGCGTGCACATTCGTCGGAAGATTTTCACCCTAGCAACACTTGGTGGGTCAGCTGAGGCGCCCCCTGGAGTGGCGATTTTATGGCACCGGATATATACCCCAGCCAGCCCAGCGCCCCCTCAGTTCCTTCTTACCGCCTGTGACGGTCGTTGGAACTGTGGAGCGCGGCTTAGCTGAACTCCTCTTCCCTAGCTTCTAGTGTAGTACTCGTTTATAGTTGTCAATAGTTTTAAAAGTAGTTGTTATTAGTTCTTTAGTAGTTGTTAATAGTTATTGTTCTTAGTGTAAATAGTTGGAGTTAAGGGGCTTCTCCCCTTCCCTCCCTCCCGGTACCCGGGCTGATGCCTAGGTCTCCGGGTTTCAAACTGTGCTCGGCCTGCCTTAAACCGATGCCTATGGTTGACCCCCCACGACTCTTGCTTGAAGTGCCTGGGTGTATCCCATCAATCCGATAAGTGCCACATTTATAAGCCATTTAAACCTCGGACTAAAAAGGAGCGGGACTTTAGCCTGAAGCAACTCCTTATGGAAGCAGCACTTAGCCTGATGTCCTCGGCTCCACGCTGAGACCCGGCGTCGACTTCGTCGGTTCAAAGTGCGCCTGCAGCACCGGCAGGGTCAGCACCACGTCTGGACACTGGCAAAGACTCCCGGCACCAGACGTCTCCAGCACCTCAACCAGCGTGGCATCGCTCGCTGTCCCCGGGTCCGAAGAAGCAGCACAAACAACCTGCTGCCCCCTGCAGTTGCTGGCACCGCCTGTGCCTCCCTCGGAGCCGCATCCCATGTTGGACCGTCCCGCAAAGGCACCAACCCTGGTACCGTTGACTCCGGCGCCACAAGGGCCATCGATTCCAGTGCACATGGTGCGTACCGTGATCGAGCTCAGGCTGCCGTCCACTCCGGAGACTGTCTGCACGGCATATGACCTGATTGCGCTCACCGAGCCGAGACTGTCACAGCCTTCGATACCGCTGGTACGGGCTGTTCTGTCAAAAGGAAAACCCTCCATGCTGCGTCCTCCGTCACAGAGTGAGACAGGACGGCATCGATCCCAGTCCCAATCCCGGTCACAGTCCCGATCCAGAGGCTGGTCCCGTTCACGGCACCGCTTGCAGTCCCGGCACCGATCACCATCTCGGCACCGGTCACACTCGCAGCGCCGCTCCGCCTTGTGAAGATCTACTTCCCGGTACGGTCGGTACCGGTCCAGCTCCTGACATCGATCCTGACACCGGTCCAAGCGCCGATCTACTCGGAGTTGATCCCGGCACCGTTCCACCCATAAATTTTCATCGACAGGGCCGGCTCCAGGCACCAGCTTGTCAAGCAGGTGCTTGGGGCGGCCGCTCGGGAGAGGGGCGGCACGTGAGGCTATTCGGCGGTAATTCGGCGGATGGTCCTTCACTCCGCCTCGGAGCGAAGGACCTCCCGCCGAATTGCCGCTGCAGATCGCGATCGCGGCTTCTTCTTTTTTTTTTGGCTGCTTGGGGCAGCCAAAACCCTGGAGACGGCCCTGTTCATCGAGGTCCAGATCTGCCTCCCGGCACCAATATGACAACCGGTCCCGATCAGGATCGCGGTACTGTTCGAGACCACAGCGCCGATCTCCATCTCCACGGCGCAGTGCGGTACCACACGACAAGGAGACCCAGCATACGCACTCAGCTCCACCTTGGACATCCCGTCCCACCTCGAGGTCGTCCCAGGGAGAAAGTGGCTACTATGTCCAGGACCAAGATGTGGACGGTGCTAGCCAATGGCATGATGAGGGACAGGATCCTGGTCAGGGACCTCTGCAATGGTCTTTTTGGACCCCTTGGGCTTACCATCAGGCCCAGGGTGTCCTCTCAGGGGCTTCTTGTTCTGTCCACTCTGAGCCCCTGGTACCGGAGGCCACTGTGAGTCGCCCCCCCGCCGGTGGTTCGGAGGCGACGGCCCTGCCCCCAGTTCAGGCCCATGCCCCTAGCATGGTGGACCTAGGGCAGCCGGACCCTCCCCAGCAAGACCTTCCCCAGGACCCCTTAGTCCCAGGAGTATCCCAGGTGTTTCCATACCTCAATGACTGGCTCATTCGGGTTGCTCCAAGGACCAGGTGCAATCTCATGTTCAGTTCACCATGAGCTTGTTCAGACAGCTGGGTCTGCTGGTCAAGGTCGAAAAGTCCACTTTGGAGCTGATCCAAAGAATAGACTTCATCGGAGCAGTCTTAGATTCAAGACTCGCCCGTGTGTGCCTACCGCACGCGTGCTTTCAGTCCATAGCGAGCATTATCCATGGCCTCCAAAGCTTCCCGACCTTGACAGCACAGACGTGCCTCGTTCTCCTGGGACACATGGCATCTTGTACCTTTGGGACCAGACACACCAGACTGCGCCTCCATCCACTTCAAGCCTGGCTCTCAACCGTATACCACCCAGGCCGGGACAGCATGGGCACAGTGATCACGGTACCTCCAGAAATCTTAACCTCCCTGGACTGGTGGCTGAACCCCAACTCAGTATGCGAAGGGGTACCATTCCATGCCCCGCAGCCCTCCCTGGCCCTAACCATAATCTTTGGGTTGGGGCGCTCACCTTGCGGACCTTCGCACACAGGGCCTTTGGTCCTCACAAGAGATATCCCTGCACATCAATGTACAGGAGCTGAGAGCAGTGCACCTGGCTTGTCAAGTGTTCCACAAGCACCTTCAGGGACATTGTGTTGCAGTTTTCACAGACAACACAACGGCCATGTTTTATATCAACAAACAAGGGGGAGCACGATCGTTCCCCCTCTGTCAGGAAGCCATTCATCTGTGGGAATTCTGCATAGCCCACTCAATCCACCTGGTGACGTCATTTCTCCCAGGAGTCCAGAACACCTTAGTGGACCGCCTCAGCAGATCCTTCCAGGCTCACAAGTGGTCAATTCGCCCGGACATCATCCACTCTGTTTTCCAGAAGTGGGGGTTTCCCCAGATAGATCTATTCGCCTCTCGCGAGAATCGGAAGTGCCAGGTGTTCTGCTCTCTCCAGGGACGCTCCCCGGGTTCCCTGTCGGACGCCTTCCTGATACCGTGAAAAGACCGCCTGTATTACGCCTTTCCTCCATTCCCATTAGTCCACAGTCCTTCTCAAGTTGTGCAGAGACAGGGCCCACTTAATTTTGATCGCCCCGGCGTGGCCCAGGCAGCATTGGTATACTACTCTCCTCGATCTGTTGGTGACCACTCCAATTCCACTTCCGTTGTAGCCGGACCTGATCACTCAGGACCACGGACGACTCTGTCATCCCAACCTGCAATCCCTCCACCTCACAGCGTGGATGCTGCAGGGCTAACTCAATCTGAGCTACGTTGCTCCCGCTCGGTGCAGCAGGTTCTTTTGGGTAGCAGAAAGCCCTCTACCAGGTCCACGTATTTGGCCAAGTGGAAGCGTTTTTCCTGCTAGTGTGCTCTGAGTAATATGCCCCCCTGGAGGAACCAGTACCTACCATCTTAGACTATCTCTTGTCCTTGAAATAGCAGGGCCTAGTAGTTTCATCCAGCAGAGTACACCTAGCAGCAATTTCAGCCTTCCACCCGGGTGAAAATGGGTACTCTGTCTTCTCCAATCCCATGGTCAGCAGGTTCCTCAAGAGATTAGAACGTCTGTACCTGCAAATTCGGCATCCGGCCCCTACGTGGGACCTCAACCTGGTCCTATCCAGACTCATGGGTGCCCCATTCGAGCTGATGGCCACCTGCTCACTCCTGTACCTTTCCTGGAAGACAGCCTTCCTCATAGCTATCACCTCGGCGAGACGTGTGACGGAGCTTAGAGCCCTCACGTCGGACTCACCGTATACGGTGTTCCATAAGGGCAAGGTACAGCTGCGACCACACCCTGCCTTCCTTCCTAAGGTGGTGTCTGTCTTCCATGTCAACCAAGTCATCTTCCTCCCAGTCTTCTATTCGAAGCTGCATGCTTCTCAACGAGAACAACAGCTGCACTCCCTAGACATTCGCAGGGCCCTCGCCTTTTACAGCAAATGAACGAAACCTTTTAGGAGGATGACCCAGCTGTTCGTAGCTGTGGCAGACTGGATGAAGGGCCTTCTGGTCTCCACCCAGTGCATATCGTCCTGGATCACATCATGCATCCGTGCGTGCTATGACTTGGCTGGTGTCCCAACTACGCACCTTACTGCCCACTCCCCTAGGGCTCATGCTTTGTCCTCCGCCTTCCTGGCTCATGTATCCATACAGGAGATATGTAGGGCAGCAACTTGGTAATCGGTGCATACCTTTGCTTCCCACTATGCCATAGTTCAGCGGTCAAGGGGTGACATGGCATTTGGCTCATCGGTTCTGCACTCCGCGACATCTCACTCCAACCCCACCGCCTAGGTAAGGCTTGGGAGTCACCTAATTGGAATCAATATGAGCAAGCACTTGAAGAAAAAAAGACAGTTACTCACCTTTGTAACTGTTGTTCTTCGAGATGTGTTGCTCGTATCCATTCCAAACCTGCTCTCCTTCCCCTCTGTCGGAGTAGCTGGCAAGAAGGAACTAAGGGGGCGCTGGCCTGGCTGGGATACATATCCGGTGCCGTAAAATTGCCACTCCAGGTGGTGTCTCAGCTGACCCACCGAGTATTGCTAGGGTAAAAATCTTCCGATGATGGTGCACGCAGCGCGCACACACCTAATTGGAATGGATATGAGGAACACATCTCGAAGAACAACAGTTACAAAGGTGAGTAACCGACTTTTGCAAAAAATGCAGGTTTTTTTTAAAGTGTTTTCCAATTGAAAAAGTTGAAAAAAGCCAATATCCCAGAGCTTCACTCTAGTGGGCTGTTATGCTGACTGGGGAGCAGTTGAGTATGCCCTGTGCTCTGGCCACATCCCGCACATCAAATGGAGATGTGGCTAAGAGGAGGTGGCAGCTCCACAAAAGCCACCTGGGCAATCCCCAGTGCTCCAGTAGGGTGGCTTTGGAGCCCCTCTGATCTCTGGAGCGCTGCAGAGGCAAAAAAACAACAACAACGCTATTTTCAAGCCAATACAAGGGTTTTACAAATAACGTATCTAGAAACAGGAGATTTATACTGTTAAAGTTCGATGAAATATTCCTAATTAATGTTTATGGTGCCATTTTACCTGAACCGGAATCCAACCATGCAATCCAAAAGACTGGAGTGTTGCTACGTATCAGGCCAAGGTGCTGTGCAAAGAGGATAGTGACAACCTGTTAACCTACCTGGTTTTCCATTCGTACATTAATAAATGGAGGCAAAGCAGCCCCTGATGGACTATACAGCAAACAGAAAACAAATAGTCCAGAAGGATGGTACAAGAACAGCCATCAGTCAAGTGTCATAAGCCGCAATTCAACAAAGTATTTACGCACATGCTTAACTTTGTAGTTACTGGGATGGCTCGTGTACTTAAAGAGAACCACATGCTCATGTGCTTTGCTGAAATTAGTCTTTTAAGAACTGATGATCAGCAGCAATGGAAATAAGACAAAAGACACATTTTACTCTGTAATTAAATGAAATTAAAAGTGAGTGGTAATTTTGTTACACAGACAGTACACATTATAGCACAGCAGAAGCCAATTACCCAACATCGCAATGCCCATTACTAGGCTCAAGGATTTACACATATTTAAGTGCAGTAACAGTAATGTGCAGTCAGGTGTTTTTTTCGGGGAGTCAGAGGATGTGGCTAATGATTCTCTCCCACCAGAGTTTTCTCTGCATAGGGTAGAATTTACTTCTTGTTTTTTCTCTTTTTGTTTTTTCATTGCTTGACAGTGTTCCTTTACATTTCTATAAGTGGTTCATGAAAACTTACTGACATGTATTGCATAAAAAGAGTTTCCAGCTTTGTAAAATGCTGGAGTTGTAAAGCTGCAATACGTGACTTTGCTCGGTTTTGTTTTAAAATTGAACTTGCACTATAGTTTTAATAATGCTCAATGAAACTTACTGTAACTTCTTCAGAAATATCTTTTAGTCATAACTGCCAAAGAATTGCACAATGGAATTGCACCAAGTTCAACTTAACTTTCACAGAGGAATAAAGCTTTTTTGAATATTCAAGTCTGTACGTTTATGGGGATGTAGACGGCTTTGTACCAGAATATTTCTTGATGCTTTTATTTTTACTCAGGAATTCAATAAATAAAATTCTATATCATTTAGAGTGAGCATCCTTGGTTTTTTAGCTCACAGATATAGCTTTGTCTTGAAGATGAGAAATTGAAATACTGCGCAATCAGCTTTTAAGCAAGAAAAAAAACTAGAAAAATCTTGAGGCTTGAATGTATCATGCCAATAAAGTAACCAGGTGAAATTCACACCTCTGCAAATGCTTACATGGTGCATAGACTTTGTGCTGGTTCTTTGCACAGAGGTGAATTTAACCCATAATGTGTTGCATTTAATTCAGAGTATATACGGTAAGGACCCAGAAGTCAAATCTGTAGTGAGCAAATTGTTATTAGGGGGGTCTGTTCTTTGTTATCTCAATGAGAAGACTAAATGCCCCGGGCCATAATCAGCATTCATCGACACCTGGACAAACTGAGTCAATGGAAAACAAATAGGTGTAATCGAGGTCAGAATTTGGCCCGAGCCTGGGTCAACAGACTTGTGCTTGCAGGGCTCATGCCACTCTACTAACAATAGCTATGTAAACATGGCAGTTTGGTCAGGAACTCCGATTCTGAAGGCCACAACTTTATCCTACAATGAAATAATGGAGGGGATGACCATGGTACGTGGGATGGGGAGGGACATCAATTTGCATGGCACAAGTCTCTGTTCAAGTAGAGGGGGAAGGAACAGCATCACCACAGATAGCAATACACGAGTGAAGGATCATACGTGGGATGGAAAACAATTGGGGCGCTCCTCAGATATTTTCCCACTTTCTGAAAGGAATCTTGTCAGAGTGTTGTTTCAGGTGAGTGAGCCAGCAAACCTGGCTGTGACAGGTGAGTCTGTGCCAAATGAGGTCACGTGTTTGTTTAATTTTGTCTGTGCTGTGTAAGTTCTTATGAATCGAGCATGTGCTAAAACTACACAGGAAGTAGCCTGGCTGCAGGGTGAAGCCTGTGAGAGAAGCAAACAACAGTCAAGATGCAGAGAGCTGAAACTACACCACCAAGCGTATACATGATATTGGCCAAAGTCTGCCCTCATGTGCGCACAACTCACAGGGCCCCCTGTGAATGGTGCTGCATTTGGCCCATCAGATGGAAATGTTTCTTTCTGTTATACCAATTTTTAAGCAGCTCATTTCCCACAGGTTTTTGAAATTATTCTCTTTCCTATTCTGTCTCCTCAAATTCTGTGCACAAAATCCTACTCAGAGTTATGTTCTCCTCTGTTACACTAGTGTAAATCCAGCAAAGTTACACCAGCTTTCTTTTGCTGTAACTGAGAGCAGAAACTAGCTCATAATTCTTACCAGTTTTTATTCAGGCAAAAGTCCCAGTGAAATCAATTCAGAATTTGGGCTGACTAAGACTTGCAGATACAGTACAGTTATTATATAATGTGTTGGACAGGTTCCAAAACGGGTCAGTTTTTCTAAGCCTTTCTGACCAAATTATGCCAAAGTCACATACCCTGGAATCTAATTGATCTATTTCTATCATTGCTTCAAAAACCTTCTGATGACAATACAAAGAGACCCAAGAAGTGACTCATAGGCAAAGTAGCATGACCAGGTCGCAACCTTTCTGTATGAGAAAATACAGATTAGGTTTCAGAACACTCAAAAGCTTTATGTGTCAATTAACCCAGGAACATGGTTCACCAAATACCACACAGCAAAGGAGCCATTATTTCTATTAAGGAGACTCAAGACTTCAAAGGGCTGACAAAAAAAAGTAATACTGAAAGAGACATGCAACCAGGTTGGGGTATTTTGAAGTTCAGTCTTTCACTTTTTTCCCACACTGGGGGATATGTGAAGAACAGTGGTGAAGAGCTAATAAGTGCCTCATGGGTAATTATCTATGTAATTTGGTCTGCTGGTGTAGATTTTTTCGATTGGCAGATGTTAATGTGGTTTTCTTGCAGTTTGAGAAGTGTGTGCACTGTCTATCATACGTCAAGATTCCACTGCTTTAGCCAAAGCCTGAACTCACTGTGGTTTTCACAGCTGAGCTAAAAAGGCAGGGCAAGCAGCATGCTGCTCACAGGGTGAGTCCTAGGAGCTGCTGACTGGAGTTGGAGCTGGAACCAGTGTCAGAGAAGGCCATTTGTCCTGGACATCAAGTCAGTGCGTAAGGTTTGCTCATTTACTGTTCAATGCTAAGGATTAAGAAGGCAGCTTGCAGGGGAAGTAAAACTTTAACTAGAATTTAATTAGCAGAAGAACAATGCTATGTTCATGGCTCATTTCTGTCCCTGCCTTGAGGTAGGTGAGTCTCCAAAGGGGATCTAAGTAACACCTGTTCTAAATGTTTGTGGGTATTTAAAAAAAAAAACCTAGATGATTGGAGTGTTTTACCGAGATAATTATATTGTATAGAACAACTTTAATATACAAAGCCTCATAAAGTGCTGTGAGGTTCAAAAATGTGTCCATTGGTTTTATTCTATGCTCCAGTGCAGCGAGCATCTCAAACAGACACAAACTGAGGATTTGTTTTCCATAACGTGCTTTGCTCTCTCGTGTACTAAAAGTAATCAGTCTATTCATGTTCTTTTCATGCTGTTTCACCTTGTGTTGGAGCACCATCCTGCATGGTGCTGAGCAGAATCAATGCTCACTGAAGTCTGTGATAGCTGAGGGCACTCAGAATCGCCTAGGAATGCTCCACACCTTGTAAGGCCAAATTCTCCATAAGTTAATAAATCCTACATCATTTGGATAAACAGCAGTTTTGTTGCTTCTACTTGCAATTTGGGGCTTTGTCACCAAAGTCTTCTATGCATAAGCCCTGTCTTAGCTCTTTCTTTAGGACTTTTGCTTGCCATTTCCTTTAAAGTGTTATCTTTCCTTTTCAAGACCATATTTCCAAAGCATTCTTGAAACTTGCACTCTCAAAACTGCCTGTGTATGTCCGTTTGCCCGCACATGTGCCAATCAGGTCATTGTATGTCTAGTTGCCTCCTTTGTGCACAACAATTTAGGCTTTGTATGTGCCGATGGGTCAGTGTGAAAATTGTGCTCAGAATGGAGGCTAGCTGGGAATATGGTCCTTAATTCCAAAGCCCTGTGTGCCTGTTGCACTCGTCCTGGAGCCATGATAACACTGAAAGAGCTCCTTCCACGAGTGCTTACTGAAACTAAAATGGCCACCAAGAGACGTACAGTCTAGTGCATGTTAGGGAGCAGAAGAGAAAAGACAGCAAAGCTGTGCACCACTTATGCCCAGACCTTGTCAGTCAGAAGGATGGTCTTGTGTTTCTGGCACAGAAGAGGGAGACAGGAGACCCTGACCTGGGTTGTTTCTCACTTTGCTGCAGTCTTCTTGTGCAATTGTAATACTGAGAGGCTAAATTCATTCATGCCTGTGAGGTGCTTTTGACACCACTGAGCAGCAGATGCTATAGATGTGCAGGACATTATAATTGCAGAATGTGTAAGACTGGCCCATCTACAGTGACCAGAGTGGGAAAGTCTCTCCAAAATGTTCCTGCACCTTAGGTTCCACTCCTTCCCTCTCTCTGCCTTACAGGCCTCAGGCTGGATGCACTTTCTGAACCAGTTTACTATGCTCAGTTTATAACCCTTGGTTCATTCAGGCATCCGTTCATTTGTTATGTCCAGCTTTACCAGAGGGTAAAAGGCAAATGCCATATTGCTAGAAAATGACAAATATGACCCCCTAAAAATTGTGCTGTACGATGCAATGTTTATTTATGTGTATATACAGTGCAAGTGTCTAACATCAAAGCATTACGGTACAAACCATACACATAGTTTCACCCTAAAATCAAAGACCTACCAGAAAAAATCTAAATCAACCCAGTTCCACAAGGCCCACATTTGCGATAAAAAGACAGGCAAGAAACCATCATATGTTCATTATTCTGGCAATGTAGCAGCTTTGGAAGTGGAACAAAATTAAATCTGCGTTCAATAAAGTTACACTTACAAATCAGAGACTGAATAAAAAAGCAATGGGGGAGCCAAAGTGGGGACTGGTGTAAATCTGGAGTAGCTCTGGTGAAGTGGCCAGAGTTACTCTGAATTTAAATTGACATCAGTGAGTGCAGAAATAGATGATTTCTCGATGATTCTGGGGCTGACCCTGAGAAATGTTGAAACTCTCACTAAAAACAGCTTTCACTTCAGGTTGCCAGGTGTCTGGTTTTCGCCTGGAACGCCCAGTGGAAAAGGGACCCTGGCAGCTCCAGTAAGCACTGCTGATCGGGCCGTTATATGTCCGGTCAGCGGTGCAGCAGGGCTAAGGCAGGCTCCCTGCCTGCTGTGGCTCCCTGCAGTGCCTGGAAGCAGCAGCTTGTCCCCCGTGTGGCTCCTACGTGTAGTGGCAGCCAGGGCGCTTTACGCGCAGCCAATGGGAGCTGCAGAGGTGGCGCCTGCAGATAGGGTCATGCGCAAAGCTGCCTGGCCACACCGCCGCACCCCCAGCCCCACCCTAGAGCCTGTACTCCCAGACAGAGCCCCCACAACCTCCCCTGAGCCAGCCCGGTGAAAATGAGTGAGTGAGGGTGGAGAGAGCAAGCGACAGAGGGAGGGGGCATGGAGTGAGCGGGGGAAGGGCCTCAGAGAAAGGGCGGGTAGGGGGCAGCGCAAGGTTGTTCGGTTTTGCGGGAGTAGAAAGTTGGCAACCCTACTTTCGCCTGTTACAGAAAAGGGACTTTGAAAAGCTGCCAGTGACATGACCGTAACAATCTGTAGCATTTTTCATTTATGAAGCATTATACAAACATCAACCAATTAAGGCCTGATCCTGACAGGTACTGAGCACCTGCAACTCCCACTAAAAACAGTACTGGCCTGACTCCTCCCCTGGCTTCAGTCAATCGGCCTGGATGGGAATGGGCCATAGTGTGAAGCAGCCACCATGTCTTAGCTATGTCCATTGCTATAGTAACTGAGCTCCATGACCACATGTGATCATTCCCTTAAGTCACTTGCTGGTTCAGATTGTTCATTGCCACAGCTGGGTTGGATATTTACAGTTGTAACAAGATTTTTTTTAAATCCCCTCCTTCGGCAGTTCTGCTTCCAGTCAGCGTTATACTATTTCCCTGGCTCTTTTCAATGGTGTCACTGTCTTTCAGCCAGAAGTGTAGGGCTTGATCTTTGAAGGTGCTTGGCGGTCGAGGGGGAGGCACTGAGCGCCCTCAACTCCTGCTGACTTCAGCAGAAGTGGAGAGTGCTCAATACTTTGAAGGATCATTGGATCAAGCCCCTCATGAAGATGCTAATTCACTTTGTTGAGAGGGATTTTCCTTTTTCTTTCATAGGGTAAGAATCACTTACAGAGCACTGCATTCAGTACTCCTTGCTCCAGCCAGACTCGCATTAACTTTGGAAGGAGCTTGGCAGAAGTTGGGTGAGAGTGAGGTATTTCGGGGCATAATCAAAGTGAGAGAGCTCCTGGTTTTTGATGGCCCCAGCAAAGCAGACCATTTTGAGCTCCCTTCTTGGCTACCGTATATGGAAGAGCTCTGTTCTCGGCTCTTACCAGTACAGTGAATTGCATCCTCCAGAATTTTAAAGAGGGCTTTACGGAATCTTTCCCCAATAAACATATAGAGGAAGGGGTTCAGGCAGCTGTGAAGGAAGCCGATGCTCTGAGTTATCTGGAATCCGAGGTCAATGTTATCAGAGGTTTTGCAGTCAAATATGACCATGGTGTAGGCGTTGATGGTTTTGACCAGCAAAATGCTGTTGTAGGGCAACTGGGAGAGGAGGAAAGCTGTGATAATAATGATGATGATCTTTAATGATTTGTGCTTTTGGAATCTTTTGGCTTGAAGGAGGGTATGAATTATAAAAGCATAACAAGTAACCATGACGAAGAGAGGAAGGAGGAATCCTATTGTGATTTTCAAAGCTAGGACAGTAACTTTGATGGTTCGGGTCACTGTGGTAGGGTATACCATCTTGCATGTAGTTGTATTACTAACTTGCTTAGATTCACTGTATACTATTTCTGGGATGCATAAGCTTATTGCAATCAGCCAAACACCAAAGCAAACTAGTTTACTGCGCAGAAGCCTTTTTCGCTTAGAGTTCTTAGCTTTCATGGCCTGGACAATTGTAATGTACCTGTCAAAACTAATGCATGTTAGAAATAACATACAACTGTAGAAGTTGATCTTGTTCATGCTATTGACAATTTTACACATGACATTCTTAAAGACCCAGCCATATGAAGCTGCTATTGCCCAGAAAGGGAGAGTGAGAATGAGGAGCAGATCAGCAATGGCCATGTGAAGCAGGTATCTGTCAGTGATGCTCTTCCTGTATCTGTATTTGCAGTAGACGAGGATGACGAAGGCATTACCCACTGTGCCGATGCAGAATACAATGATGAAAAATGCTGGCAGGAAAGTTTGAGCAAACTGCCGGGTGTGACTTTTTTCACAAATAGTGTCTGTGCGGTTAAACGGGTTGTCGTACGGAGGCAACACAGAACTGGAACCCGTATAATAATCCAGGTTAGCTGAGTAGTTCTGGGTGGCCTGCAGGGGAACATCAGGTTAGTTTTATGCTGACAAAATCATTAAATAAGAAACAGTGAAGGTGGAATTTTTAATTAGTTTTGCAATAACCTGGGCAAATTTTCCACCACCAGAGACTGGAAATTTCATACCACCCGTTGGCTGTCAATCAGAGTAATGTCCAATGACCCAAATACATTTGAGTGCAGATAGTGCAGAGGTACAATCTATGCTCTTGCTGTGTGAATTTAGGCAAATCAATGAAGTTCTCTGCTTCTCATTCCCCAGGCGAGAACCACAGCAGGTGGAAGTTAACAGAGCTGCCCATTTACATCAGCTGAGGATCTGGCTCCGCAGCTATAAACTACAGACAATAATACTTAGCTCACTGGGGTGTTTCATGGTAAAGTGATTTCAGATCCTCACTTGGAAGATCCGATAGGAGAGCAAAGTACAGTTCTACTCTCAGCTCAGCAGGCAAATTCATGTCCAGCATCTTTTGGCTGAACCATACTACAGGTTTGCGTGAGCCGAGAGCATCCATGACTGAACAGATGTTCATTGCTAGCTTGGACAGGACAACACAGTTCTAGAATATGTTCAGGGGAATGTGTTATAGCACCTTAGGGAATGATGTCATAGCCTAGGTCACAAACTGAAAGGGGGGAAGAGAGAGAGATTATTCAGCAGTAGTAAATTTATACTCACCATGCTCGTAAATGCCATCTGCAGTCCGATCTTTATTCCGTCTTGAAAACAACACTATGAACTTGAGAGGGAATAAGGTGGGTAAGTGACATATAAAATACAGACCTTCGGATAGGACTGAGATGAGTGTAAAACCCAGGAATATTCACAGAAAGCTTCTCAAATGAGCCTGGGGGCCAGATTCTACTCTCCTTCCTCACATGAGTTGTCCCTTTGAAATCCAGGGGACTGTGTGGGTGAGTAAGATGAGCAGGATTTTACCCTGCCGTTTTCAGTTATATTTGCAGCGTCATTTTCGTAACACAAGTTTTCCAAAAACAAAGCTCTCTAAATATGCTCAGGCATTTACATTTGCTTTTAACAGCATACTGGCTGCAGCTTTTCAAGTGCTCTGGGCAGGTTAAACATTTTTAATGGCTAGGATTACTTCTGTTTCGTTTTTAATAAGCTGTACAGTCCCTGGGTTCACACTTTTCTTAAAAACTGTTAAATGAAACTAACATAACTTTCCAAAAGCTCCTGGGAGTGAAAAAAAATTCTCTCAAATTATCTTTCACAACTAACAAGGAAATCCACCTGTCTTCATTAACAGCCTCTAGTTTAAAAACACCTCCATTTTCTGCAATGACTGGTTATCTAATCTTTTTCGTTCCCTCTGGGAAATGTCTTTTTCTATAGGCTGTGATCTCTCCTTGGGATTATTTCAATTTTAGTCATTGATGGCCAGGAACCATGTAAAACCCAAGGGTGGACAGGAATGGATCTAAGGAATTGACAATCCTATATTCAAGCAGGGATAAACTAAGCTAGTGCAAATCATGGCTTTCCTTGTCTACAGTTGATTTGTACTAGTGCAGCTATGCACCAATGAAGGAATCCCAAACACTGAGAAGACCTAGAGTTTTCCCCTTAAATACTATTAGCCACTCAGCAGGTGACCACACACTCACTGGATCTCAGTGGAAATCACTCAGGACGTTCAGAGTGTCACTTGTTCCCGCACCTTTGAAAATAGGTCACACTACAAACAGGTTTCATTGTGTAGCCGGAGCTGACACATAAAACGGATGCCCACAACAGCGAAGTTACATTAAATAGTGCTTGTTCCAAGAGGCCGTGACCCATGAAAATAAAGAAAAAAACTCTGTGTTTCTAATCTGTGCTGACTCATAAAATCCCTCCTGATCTCATTACTGGTGGGTGGTAATCCATCATCCAATCCCTCACTATATTATTACTAACTGTGCTATTAATTTTTATTGAGACAACAATCTCATTCCATTTGTGTGTGTGTGTGTGTGTGTATACATATATATATATATTAAACATTACCATTATCCTTAGTCTAAAATCTTTTATGCTTGCCCTCAGCCCAAAAGTGAAGGTTTGAAGAAAATCCACTCAGCCTTTTAGTCATTAGACAAGGGTCAAAAAACAACACTTCTTTCATGCATTATTTGGATACTTTTTTTCACCCAACTCAAAATAATTTTGTTATAAAAGTACTAACTTTGGAACTGATCTGGCCACCTTTTGTCATCATGGGGGGGGGCTACTTATGTGAATATTTGTAACTTCCAAGTAAGGTTTAGAAATGGAGTCTTTGCATGTATATCACTATAGCTTTGACAAGATCAGGTGAAAAAATAGATTACAAAATAACAGAATTTAAAGTCATGAAAAATATATGCTCTAGTAATTTTAATCATATAGAGCACCAGAGACATGCAGAATTCTGTAGCTCCCGAGCGTTCTATGCATAGAAATATGTTCAGTAGATACTTTTTATGATTATATCTATGCTGTGGTGCATTTAGTTGAATTTGTGACCCCATGCTTAGTTGAGGCTCACATCCATAGATTCAGATTTCCTCTTTTTAAAAAACAAAGAAGGAAATTAAATGCCTAAAACCATATTAATTTCACAATGCAGATGGGAATTTTACAGGAGGCAGATTGAAAGTCCCCATCCCTACAGAAATCATAAATTAGTCATACTATACCGAAATGCTAAGGCATAAATAGTAACACCAGAGAGTGTCATATAAAAATAGTACATGAAAATGAGGTGCTATTTTACAGTTCTGAGATGCATCATTGTAAATTCAGATAATTACACTGGAGCCGATGGAGTTATCTGGATTCATGCTGGCGTAACTGAGGAGCAAAAAACGGTGTCACAAAAAAATCCTGCCTTGGGTGTGTGTAACATGTTAGCCACAGCTTTGCTATCATGTGCGGGGGAGTTATTGTTATTTCACGGAGCTTAATTTCAGATGTTCAGAGATATTTTAGAGGTTGAAGATACTGACTCATTTTTCTATAGCAAACCCTGAGACTAAGAGGTGACAAGCAGCAGAATGGCTGTTAAGTCAATCAGAACCAACTACTTCATCATGATCAATTTGATCCCCTTTTGGATGCTTGTCTGCAATTCTGCGGTTTGAAAGAAAATACACAGTGGGAATCCTGTCAATTAAACAACTAGAAGTGTGATGTGACCCTTTCCAATTACTATCTGTCGTTACCCGAGACAAAATTAAACAATGTGTCCTCTCTCTGCTGCATTTTGTTTGTTCAAAAGCTTCTGAGCAAGTGGGAATCTCCCAAGTGAGCTGTAATTGACAAAATTATTTTCGGAGGGCCAGGTTCGAATCTCAATCACACTGGTGGTGATTCGTAGTAATCCCACTGAAACTGATGTGCACCGGGGATAATTGCAAGAAAAATGTATCTATCCCGGTGAAGTCATTTAGCTCGTGATTGCCTTGTTTGCTCTTAGTATCCATTTCCAAAATGTCACTGTAAATCCTTTTGGGGTGCACAGGGGTAGCTTGGCTGGGCTGACTGCAGCAGCCTTGGGCACCCCAGCAATTGCTTTTAACAGTAAATATTTTAAAGGAAACAGTAAATAGTCATTACAAAAGGATGAGTTAAAAATTGAATTTACTCGCCAAGAGAGGTGGTGTGTCACAGAGACTCATCTCCACTGCAGCAGCATGTGGAAAATAAACAGAAAATTCTTAACCCTCATGCCAGGGAGAGGATGGGAGAGAACTGGGCACTTACCACCGGCTGTAGCTCCTTATCGAGTCAGTCTGTCAGTCACTGCACTGGTGGCCCCAGGTGAACATGTGCTCCTAGGACTTTAGCAACTCCTGGGAAGTGTTTGTCATTCAGTGCGAGTCTAGGAGGGCATATGGCTCCAGGATTCTGGGTTGTATGAATCTGTGGCTGCCTTTATTTATCTGTGGCTTGAGTCGGTTGCAGCCTCATAAATGAGGCAAACCAACCCCTCTCCTCACCTGGAGTTCCATTAAGCCACACCCTGATGTTTTCTTCATGCTGCACAAAGGATGTTCTTAGTCTTTCCCCTCCCCCCTCTTTGGTTAAGTAGTTGGATCCCTGATGCCTGAATGTTTTTCTGCCTGTTAGCATCTGTCTGCTCATACAGCAGCTAATGCAGCTAATGCAGGACAAACCAGAAATGCCCAGTGCCATGGCTGCCCCCTCCACGGGCACTGGTGAGAACAACTGAGCCCGAGGGAAGAGTGAGATTGAATGAGTTGCAGCCATAGTCCTGAGCTCGCTACACTGGCCAGTTCATCTGGCTTGGAGCGCATGGGAGCATATCCTGCACCCGCTGTGGGAGGCCCTGTTTTGTCCTTCCACAGGGGCTCTGCTGTACAGAGTAAAGGCCAGGCAGGGAGGCTAGTCCAAGCTGTTGTAATGTCTGCTTTCTTCCAGCCCACTTGACATGTGTACTAGGGGCTGCCAAATTCTGGTGGCCAGGCAGCAGTATGATTTGCTGAGGAGAGGAGTGGAGCGCAGACCCAACTCTCGCCCCTTACTGGGGCTCGGCTCAGTTGTTTCGTCACCCAGAGGTGGGCTGGTCTTTGTCTGCAACGTGCCTCAGTACCAGCATAGCCCCAATGCCCGACTATGATTCTTTTCATCGGCAGACAGGTGGGGCTAGGCAGGTCGACTTGCATCGGTTCAGGGTCTGGCAGGACAACTGGGGCCCCAGGAGACAGAAGAATTCTGCCCTGTGGGTGTCATTTTTCTTGGGCTCGCTTCGTTAGCCAATCGTGAGTCCTAATGCACAGACCAATTAAGGATCCCAGGCGAGGCGGAGGTTCCACCTGTGCTAATTCATCTTTGATAGAGTTGTTGAGGCCCTGCTTGAAGTGGTGTTTCTGGGCAGCCTCATTCCAGTGGGGATCTGCAGCCAGACATCAGCGTCCCACTGCATATTTGGTGACAGACCAGAGGGCTTAGAGAGCAGCTTCTGCAGTACGTTCTCAATTAGGGCTATCGAAGACACCTGCCATTGCCTGTACAAAGTAGTCCAAGTGTTCAAAGTGAGGGCTGGACCCCTTCAGGAGTGGGGATGCCCACATCAGGGCCTTTGTGGTGAGCAAATTAGTACCAATCCTACTGATCCGTGGGGTACAAATGTATCTGTAACATGAACTGGAGATGACATTGGTTAAGGAACCTATGAAACGTGGCATAATAGCTGTTGAACTTGTCGGGTAGAAGCAGCTTGGTCATTTAAAAAGTGGATGTGAGAATTGCAGGGACAGAAGACAATCCCTGGTATTGTACTGAGCCTGGAGGGCTGCATTCTGCTCACTGAATTCTGTGACCTGAGCCCGCAGTTCCCCAACAATGTCCAAAAGGCAGATTGGACTCCTGCTGTTGCCCTTCTGTAGGGGAGCTCCAGGCTATGGGGCGAAAGCCCCTCCTACAGTCTACTGGGCTGCTCAAACTGCTACACTCCCCGGTGTAGGTGTTGCAAGCTAGTGGTCGGAACAGGAGTCTGGCCTAGTGGTCAGAGCAGAATCCGAGAGCAGATCAGGAGGTGTGTCCAGGGGACAAGCCAATGGTCAGAGACAGAAGTCGGGAGCCAGAACAGAACCAAAGTGCAGAGCAGGTGTCGTAGTCAAGAGACTAGCCAGTGCTTGGAGTCAGGAATCAGGAGTTCTGAGGAAGGCAGGGACTAGGGCAGGAGCAGGGAGAGGCACTGGTTAGAACAAAGGCTGGTACAAGAAGCGGGTCTGGTGCAGCTGCAGGCATGGAACGCATTGAACAGACACTGTGCTGCTGCTGCTGCTATCAGACTTTAAAAGAGATCTGTTGGCTCTTCTGTCTAATCATGGAGTACAGTCACTCCCTGGGCCAAGCTAAGCTCATTGCAGGGTCACCTAGCAACCCAAGGAGCCACCTGAGTTCCTGACAGTGTTGCCCCTCTACTGTTTAATCCATCGTGAAGATAAAAATCTACTACCACTTCTCGTGGAGTTCCTTCTTTAAAGTGGTGGATGTCTGTGCATTGGTGAAGTTGACACATTCATACCCGCTGATGACCTGTGGTGGGGTTTGTTGCACTTTGCTGCTTTCTCTGCACTGCTGCTAGCCTTAACCCCCATCATCCCCCTTATCGTAAAGTGCTATAGAATTTCATAGAAAATGGACTTTTCTATAGCTGTTTGGAACTGGCCTATAGAGTGTTTGAGAGAATGAAATCCTTACTATACAGTTCTGTAGCATGGTTCAGAAAACCATAAAGAGAGATCATGTTATAATGTAACTTATATTACATTTTTTAAGTTTTTGCAGAAATGTCTATAATACCCTGTTAATTTCTTACATATTAAAATCTACAGGATTTTCCCATAAAAATGGCAGCATAACTGCCTCAGTTGGCACGTTATTGTTGGCTCCTGTAACACCTCTGATGGAGGCAATGGAGTAAGTAGGCAAAGTTAATACATCTTAGAGTAGCATGAACTTACATGGGAACTGTCCATGTGTGTTCCATGACTTTCAGTGGGGAGCATGGTGCAGACAGGCTGCTTTCAGACTCCTTTTCCTCTGCCTCTCCACAGCCCCCAACCCGGTATTTCACAGGCTACTCCAATATGTGAAATTGATGCAGAGGCTTTACTTCCCTTACTGCACCACTTTTTCGACAAACTTTGAGGTCTTCCACTCCACTCCCTGTAGCATGTAATGGAAAGAAGCATATGGGGGTGGGAGGGTTGAGTCTATGATAATTTGATGTTCAATATATTCCTGTTCCTGGTTCATTCACAATTTCCAATAGGTGCAGAAGTTTTGCTGTTTTATCATGAAGATATTTCTTGTAAAAGTATTCTGTCATGGACCAGCATTTTGAGTGATATTGTCAGAATAATGACACATTTATAGAACACTTTGCAGTCCAGATCCAGTATCAATTTCACTTCCCTCTGTCAGGGTAGGAGGGCAGCTTTGAAATCTGCCCGCAGCTCCACAGGAAACCCATGCACAAAGGCTGCTGAGGAGATGTACTGAATCTGTGTATTCCCCAACTACCCTGGTCTCACATGCTCTCGGGACAGTGGCATCCACTTTTGATACAGTGCTGGCCCCCTGAAGCGGGGAGGTTGTTGTCACCACAATCTTCTCCCTCCCTCCCCCCATCCCTACCGGAGCAGACTTTCTATCTCAGAGTCTTTAGTCATGGTGACAAGTTCACTTCTTGCTTGCACAGGTTTTTATCCTACATCTTCAAAGCACAGTAAAAACGGTCGCTAAGAAACTGGACATTAGAATGTTTTCATGACCATGTGCGTAGTAGGGAGGTGAGAGCTGTGGTGCAGGAACATCAAGACGAGTGAAGCTGGTATCAGTATAGACTTACCTGTCTGCTGGTAAATGCTGCGTCTTCCATTAAATATCTAAATATCTTGCAGCCCTTGTCCACTTTGTTGTTGTGCTCAGTCTTGTCTAGGGGTTCTCCTGTCACCCAACTGTAACTGGATTGATTTCAATGGACTCATCTCTTGGTTCACAGTACCATCATTCAGAGAGGAATCTGACCTGTACCACACAGTTCATTATTTTACTCTGACTGTGAGTTTCCTCACTCTTACTCAGGGGAAACAGGTCTTGGAAGTAAGGCATTGGATATGGGACAAGGTTTGAGCTTGATTACTGGAAGTGTCCAGACTTCCTGGCAAGTCACTTAAATTTCTCTGTGCCTCAGTTTCCCGTTTGTAAAAACAGAGATAGCAATGATTCCTTTCTCCTACTCCTTGCCTATCTTCTCTATTTGCACTGCAGGCTCTTTGGGGTAGGAACTGTCCCTTACTGTATGTATGTACAGTGACTAGCACACTGGCACTGCAGTTTGGGTCTGGGCCTCTAGGTGCTGCTGTATAACAAATAGTAAAGATGATCGAGTTTGTCCCTCAGTAACTGAAAATAATCTACCATAGGAGGCAAGTGTGCAAAGGGTACTATGGTGATTATTTGTCTGTGTTGTGCTGTTTCAGAGATTATTTAATAACAGTTTTCTTCCCTTTTGCCATAGAAACAGCACATGTAATTCGTTGACCTTTGATGACTCAGAAGAATTGCAAATGGCCCAAGACGCTGAGATATGTTTGCTGAAGTCAGGAGAACTGATGTAAGCAGAATAGTTTCATTACTGCCTGGTTTAAAGAATAAACCTCAAATTTGCATCTTGGATATGTGAGCACAACTCTCATTGACCTCAGTGGGAGAATAATGGAAATATACTGGGTTACATGGTAGCTGTGAGAGATGATAAGGAGCAGGGTTTAAATTCAGCCAGAGCTGTCCAGAGCGGAGCTCCGGTAAACATTTCCAAACATGCGGGGAGCCCAAGTTTCTCTCGGGGGGCAGAAGTCCTGAGCCCCGGCACGCCCCACAGGGCAGAAGCTCCAAGCCCCGGTGCCCCTTGTGGGGCTATAGCCCTGAGTCCCTTCATTGCCCCCACTTGGGGCTTAAACCCCAAGTCCCAGCACCCCGCCTCCCACGGGGCTTAAGCCCCGAGATCCCCCTCCCTGCAGCTGAAGCCCGGAGCCCTGCTGCTCCGCAGGGCAGAAGCCCCTAGTCCCACCACCCCACCGCAGCACAGAAGCCCCAGGCTCCCCACCTCCCCCAGCCCAACGGCTCAAGCCTGGAGCTCTGAGGGCACCCCCCACCCCTCATGTGCTCTCAAGTTTTTAAAGCATGTTAGAGGGGAGACCATGGAGAGGCTCAGGAAATAATCTATGAGAATTTAAGCCATGATAAGGAGAGAATCAGCTTCCCTCCTGCCTGCCCATCTGTTTGGGGCCAGGAAACCTTCCCTCCCACTATTGCTAGAATTCAGGGGGGGCTCTGACCCTGTGAACTGAAATTCTGGAGAGAGACCTTTAGCGCTTCAGTACCTGGAGAAGACATTGCATTAGAGGCAAGGGGAAATGCTCAATTAATCACCGGTATTTGGTGAGCCTTTGGGGGAGGGGCTTATTTCCCATCAGCCACCTCTACCCAAAATGAATCTGGCATAGCTACTGCTGTCCGTGGCTTCTGTCCTGATGAATACGTATATGCCACAATAGGAGTAAATCTTCAAAAGAGTCCCAACCAAGCCTGCACTTGTGTGCCCACAACCCTCTGCACACACACGACTCGAGTGCTAACATTTACACACAATGGCAATAGAGTGTGTCACTTGCACAGCAGCTAATAGAATTGATATGCACAAACCCCATCATTCTTATCCCCACCCTTAGATGCCCCTTTCTGAAAATTTGGCTCAGCTGTGAGAAAGGTTTATACTTTGACTACAAGAAGGTGATTTGGTCTGTGCTGGGATTTTGTTGAGAGCCCAAGCAAAGGCAGCAGTAATTGAAAACAAGCAAACTATTGTTTTGATTGAGAGGGAGGGTTAAAAATGTCATCAGCTTCTTAAAATTGAAGGTCATCTGAGCAAGTTTGATAGTTGTTTCATCTACGGTAAGAACTAACATTGTGAATAAAGCTAAACATTTCTCCTTGGCCTGGGTTCAGTAGTTATCATTAAAATTCAACGTTTGCCATTTGTTATCTAACAGTAATCTCTGAGATACCACAGTCATCCCTATACTTAGAGTAGCAAATAACCATGGGAATGGTGTGATATCTGCTGCAAATGTTGCTTTTTGATGGCAAACAATGAATTCATTACAGTATAACATTATACCACAGCTCACGGTTCGCTCTTTGCTGTAGTGAGGCAGTCTGACAGTGTGTCAAAGTGTGAAAAAATACACCCCTGACCGACATAAGTTTCCCTGGCAAAAGCGCCAGTGTGGACAAATGCTATGTTGGCAGGAGAGGCTCTCCAACATAGCTACCACCACTCTTTGGGGGTGGTTTAATTATGCCGGTAGGACAGCTCTCTCCCACCAGCATCCAGCGGCTACACAGGAGACCTTACAGCAGTGCAGCTGTAGTGGTACAACTGTGCCAATGTAAGGTCTGTAGTGTAGATATAGCCTTCAGTTGGCACATATGTAGTTTGCTTGTTCACTGACGATGTGAGCTTTAGGGTTAATTACCCCCAAAAGCCCCAGGACAGAGCACCATGTGACATTTAGTAGAACGGCTGCTCATTTTCACTTGCTCTATACATCTTTTTTTTCCTTAAAAATCCATTTCTCAGTATGAATGACGTTAGCATGGTAAGTAACTTAAATAATAAGTTCAAAAACTTCAAAAGTTTTTTTTCTCTTACTTAATTGGTCTCTCAGAGTTGGTAAGACAACTCCCACCTGTTTATGCTCTCTGTATGTGTGTATATATATATATCTCCTCAATATTTATTCCACTCTGTATGCATCCGAAGAAGTGGGCTGTAGTCCACGAAAGCTTATGCTCTAATAAATTTGTTAGTCTCTAAGGTGCCACAAGTACTCCTGTTCTTTTTTAAATAATAAGGTGGGTGAGGTAATATCTTTTACTGGACCAACTTCTGTTGGTGAGAGACAAGCTTTCAAGTTACACTGAGCTCTTCTTCAGGTCTGGGAAGGATACTCAGATTATCACAGCTAAATACAAGATCAAACAGATTGTTTAGCATAAGGGTTAGCGCATATTCTAATGGTCCATTCAAGATGACGTGGCCCATTAACCTCCCTGTAGTCAATGACCAAAAAGGGGGGTTAAATGGGTTACAATTGTTGTAATAAACGATAAAATCCAGATTCTTTATTAAGATCATGATTTTCAGTGTCAGGCAAAGTTACAAATTTAAGATCCCAGCTCGTCTTTGGAAGGTGTTGTGCAAGTTTCCTTTGAGGACTGACAGATCAGATATGGAGTAATCACTTTGTGAAAAGTGTGTTTTGTCTTTTATCATTTTCCTGTCTGAGTTCATAAAAGAGTTTAGTGATTGTCTGGTTTCACCCACATACTTTTTGTTGGGGATTTTAGTGCCCTGAGTGAGATATACCGCTTGTTGTAATAGTCATGAGTAGGACCCATGGATCCTGAAAGGTGTGTTGTTGTGGGGGTGTTGATCAGTGTAGCAGTGGAATATGTCTTCAGGTTTTGAACCTGTTGTTCTGGCAGGGTTTGGTGCCACTTTGAGTTGGCGTGTCCTGGTCTGTGGGGAGCTGCTCTCATGATGAGCTTGGAGATGTAAGGGGCTTGTTTGAAGGCCCAAAGAGGAGTTCAGGAAAGATTTCTTTAAGGATGGAGTTCCCCTTCAGTATGGGTTGTAGATATTTGATGTTACCCCCTATGGGTTCCACGATGTGGTGGTGGGTGACAACTAGGGGTGTGCGGTTGGAGTGGATTTTATATCTGTATTGAAGCAGACTCTCTCAGGGTATTTGGGTGGCCTGTTCCCTGATGTGATCTGCTTCTCAGGTGGAGTGTCCATGTTTGGTGAAGGTGTGTTAAGGTGTATATCCCAGACTTTCTGCTTGGAGCATATTCTGTGGTATCTGAGGGACAGCCAGTAAACTTGCTTTTCTTACATTTTATTTGTGTCATTCTTTTTGTTTAATACATAGCTGGGGATAAGGATGTGTCAGTAATGAAAGAATTTAGGCACCGTTCAGCAAAGCACTGAAGCACATGGTTAATGTCACAGAAGTTCAACATGTGCTTAAGTGCATTGCTGACTTGGGCCATAAAGCTTGTTACCAGACATTAATCCCACTAACTGTGAAGTAAGAAATCTACAGGTTTAAACAATCCATTCTGCTTGTACATGAAATGGTCTCACACCAAGTACCAGAATTTTTAAAAATCAGTTATAAGTTCAAGTCCATCTTCCATTACATGTGAGAGGGATAAATGGAATATCTCAGCAGTTTCCTGCTTGGAGAGTTAAAGTTCTCCAGTGATTGATAGAAGTCTGACAGTAACTCGTTTGAGATATTAGGCTTCCCATTGTATCACTTGTACAAATGTTCTCCCTTCTCAATAGGGTGGCAACCACCAGCAAAAGGCTCAGAAATGCCAACTGTATTTCAGGAATAACTTCCATTTTAAATATATTTTGTTGCACACACACACACCCTCTTGTTGCTCTGAGGAAGGTATATGTCTAAATATCTCTTCCAAATCTAGAATAGAGGTAGAGCTTTGAAACCAAGTTCTGTTTTGATTTTTCAATTCCAGAGACTTATTCTCATAAGGAAACTATCAGAGGGCAGGTGAAAGTGAGAAACTGTGGTATCTATGTACTGATATTTGCTAACACCTTCTCTAGTTAGGTAGAGTTTGAGTGTAGAGATTGAAATAAGGAGTTTTTCATCGCTTGTAGACATTGTTAGACTGGCTATTAAGAAAAAGGGGTTAAAATTCAGTGGCCTGAGTTTCAGATTTTGTTAATGATAGTTTCCCGTGATTCTATAACATTGTTCCATCCTTCGATCCTCTTAAACTCTGAGACGGTAAACAACAGAATTTACTGCATGATTATGTTCAGCCAATTGAGTCCAGATTGTCTTCTTGTAGTTAATGCCCCTACTGCATCCAGTCCTGCAATCCTAACTCACACAAAACTTCTCAAAGTCCAATGGATGTTTGCTTAAGTAAGGATTGCAGGATTTGACCAGCTATCATGATCTGACTTTTACCTGAGATAAACTAACACAATCTGCTGTTGTGGGGTTTTGTTTGTTTGTTTGTTTTGATTTGTACAGCTTTATCTCAAAAAGAGTATTTTATCTTTTGACTGTTGAACGACCTGTGATCTATGATGGTAGTGATTTTCTATAGCTTTGAAAATATGCTGTTATTTTTAATTATATTTTTAAGAAATGCTATTATTCATATGTGTATGAAAGCACCTATATTACCACTGCTTGAACACCTGTTAAAGCTATGCAGTATTTATAAAACAAAGTATGTACAGTACTTTCTAAAAACAAGAAACGTGTTCCTGTGAAGGTTTATATGTTTCAATACTGTGCAGAGACTACTCAAAAGCTAGCCTGTTCTATAGGTGTGGTCAAAATCTTTCCATCAAAAAATGTTCAATAAAATTTTGTTTTTTTTTACAAAATTAAGAATTTTGAGGTTTTTGTCAAAAAAACAAAATTTAATTGGCTGAAAACTAAAAAAACATTTTCTTGTTGTTGAAAAGTTTGGATTTTTTCCCCTGAAAATATTTGATAAATATGAAAAAGAAAATCAAAATTTTCAATGGGGAAAAACACATTTTCTGGTCAACTCAAAATTATAAGAAAATGCAACTATGCAATTCTTCAGACTTTACAGATAGGTATCACTAAGGGATCATTCTTATATTATTTCAGACTTATAAGCAACAAATATACTTTTTTGATATTCAGTTTGGGTTTAAAATGTTAAAGTGGGTTTTAAAAAATGGTCTGACTTGTAATACCTGTTCCAAAAAATGCTGTTACAGATGCAAAATTAGTCTTG